>NC_137774.1:8961306-9289087 GCF_963455305.1 Plecotus auritus
GAGGGGTGGATGCTGTGTTGTTGGTGGGAAGTTGATGGTAAGTGAATGTTGGGTGGCCCTAGCTGTTTTGGCTCAGTGGATAAAGCTAAGACCTGCGGACTGAAGGGTCCCAGGTTCAATTCTGGTCAAGGGCACATGCCCAGATTGTGGGCTCGATCCCCAGTAGGGGGCGTGCAGGAGGGATGGGTCAATGATTCTCTCTCATCATTGATGTTTCTCTCTCTCCCTTCCCTTGCTCTCTGAAATCAGTAAAAACATATTTTTAAAAAACTGTTTAAATGTTGGCTGGATGAATGGGTGAGTGATAAGTGGATGACATAAGGATAGCATTCTTTGGGGAGAAGGGTAGTTGAGGGTCCTCTGAGCCAGGGGTCTGGGGGTAAAGGTGGCAACAGGAGTCTCAAACTAAGAACCCAGATTCCTCCTGAGGCAACTTCTATAACTATACTTAAGCACTGCAGGTTCCCCCAGGACAGTGGTCGGCAAACTCATTAGTCAACAGAGCCAAACATCAACAGTACAACGATTGAAATTCCTTTTGAGAGCCAAATTTTTTAAACTTAAACTTCTTCTAACGCCACTTCTTCAAAATAGACTCGCCCAGGCCGTGGTATTTTGTGGAAGAGCCACACTCAAGGGGCCAAAGAGCCCCATGTGGCTCGCGAGCCGCAGTTTGCCGACCACGGCCCCAGGATATTGAAAATCTTTCTCTTTTAGAAGAGGGAAAAAATAGCATTAAATCCGAATTGTCATGCCAGCCTGAGTAAAATTCCTGCTTCCTAATACTGTTAGCCTACTATTCCAAATGCCTTACATTTATTTCATGTAATCCTCATACAACTTTGAGGAAATACTATTATTTTATTCCCCCCTTTTAGCAGAGGAAACAAAAGCATCATGAAGCCACCTCCATCAAGATCACATCACTGGCCAATTACCCAGCTCGGACTGAAACTCAGGGAATGCTGATTGGAAGGAGGTGGGTGGCTCAGGTGGAATTAGTAGTCATGCAAATTGTGCAGTTATCTTTTCTGGCATCTTGTAAGGGCAACGGCTTTTTTTTTTTTTTTTTTTTTTTTTTTTTTTCATCCTTTTCACATTGTGGATTGACAGGAAAGAAGAAATTCACCCAAATACTTTTATATCAGAGTAATAAAAAAAAAAAACTCTGGTCTTTGACATTTCCACTGCAGACTCCAGGGATCTTGACACAGTAGGGAGCATCCTACTGGCAGGCTGAGCAAAATAAAAAATAAAATAAATAAAAAAATCAGCAGGTCCGCGTGGCTCAGTGGTTGAGCGTAGACATATGAATCAGGAGGTCACGGTTCGATTCCCAGTAGGGTTGCCGGCTTGATCCCCAGTGTGGGGCGTGCAGGAGGCAGCCAATCAACGATTCTCTCTCATTATTGATGTTTTTCTCTCCCTTCCTCTCTGAACTCAATAAAAAGTGTAAAATCAGCCCTAGAATGACCCCTAAACCATCCTCAGCTCCTGAGGCGGTAACTATAAATTATTCAATTGCTCCGTTGCAGCCCAATGCTGCTCTCTATTTCGCGTGGCCTCGCTACACCCTTTTATTACATGAAAACTAAGAACCACAACTGAGGCACTTTTGTTTCTTTAAATTATTGTAGGGGGTGTTGAGGCAGACGCCAGAACCTGTGTTGCTTAATGAAATCGCCAGGCTGCCTGTCCACAAAGCCGGCATTCGGTCTTCCTCCAAGAAAACGAGGAAAGTTTCCTCAGGAAAATGGAGCTCGGATTCTTCCCCTTTTGCTAAAAAAAACACCTCGGACAGAGGACGGACTTTAGGTTTTAGAGACCTGAAATAAATGAACCGCTCCCAGGGAATGAATATACTCCTTTCTCTTCCCACCCCACTCTACCCTTCAGGAAATCCCTTCACGCTTCCACCGCGCGACTCCTCAGAGCTTTCTGCACGGAGAGGGCCAATGAGCCCTCCTCATTGGCCAGATACCCTGTCTGTCTCTCCGTTACGCCTCCAAGTGCTGCCTTTGGACTACCCCCTAGTCCCGGATCCCTTACCTAATTGGTTCATTCAAACAGACCCCCGACCGACGCCGCCTCTCATTGGTAGATATAAAAGACCAATCGGTTCCTCAGACGGAACCTGTGAGAACGAGTCGGGATTGGCTCATCTGGTTTGGGCGGGCTAGAGGAAAAGTCCAAATCGAAGTGGAGCTGCGGTCCTAACCGACGAGCGTCTGTGGAGAAGCCGCTTGCTCCGCGCTTGTCTCGTGGGTCCCGCCGGTTCAGTCTCTTGCAGGGTTCTCGAGCCCTTTCACGACCGTCACCATGGAGGTGTCACCATTGCAGGTACAGCTCGCGGAAGAGACGGGTTGTGGAGTCAGCGCGGCCCGCTATCTCCCTGGCTGCCCGTCAGGGGTGAGACTCCCGGGCTGGGGTCCCTCCCGCCACGACGGGCGGGGAGTCTGTATTCTGTGTGGACCCCAGTCTCCTGCGCTGCCTGTGATCGTGAAAAGGGGAAAACCCTTTATGGTGCTGATACTGAAATGTTCCCGGCTGAACTGGCTTCTAGGCGGGCGGGGGTTTGTTTTACGGTTTCTAGGCACAGGATGCAACTGGACCCTACAGTCGCTCCGTGTTATAATGGCCCGCTGACGACTTTCCACAGAGCTAGTGATGTTTTTCTCTCCTGCCCTCCGGTTGGAAAGGGGATGGAACGGCCCTGACCTTGAAAAGTGCAGAGCAGGGCACAGTGTCCCCACGGGGGAGCCGGCGGGCCCCGGTTGTTCAAAGTGTGCCCTTCCTGTGTTCACAACGTGAACGCGGCCCGCCGATGGCCGCCCAAACGGATGCTGCCGAACCGGCATCGAGGGCGGGCATCATCCTGTCCGTCAGTGTAGATGCAAGAGGCGGGTGTATTTCATGGGTGATATTTAAAACGTGGGACATAGTTCCGTTCAGTGATGATATTTATAACATGGGACATAGTTCCGTGTCAGATACACGTAGTGAGGTAACACGTCTGTGAAAACAGACAAACACCTAGGAATGAGGTAACTCACATGTGAAAATGGACAGACACCTAGGAATGAGGTAACACGTCTGTGAAAATGGACAGACACCTAGGAATGAGGTAACACGTCTGTGAAAATGGACAGACACCTAGGAATGAGGTAACACGTCTGTGAAAATGGACAGACACCTAGGAATGAGGTAACACGTCTGTGAAAATGGACAGACACCTAGGAATGAGGTAACACGTCTGTGAAAATGGACAGACACCTAGGAATGAGGTAACACGTCTGTGAAAATGGACAGACACCTAGGAATGAGGTAACACGTCTGTGAAAATGGACAGACACCTAGGAATGAGGTAACACGTCTGTGAAAATGGACAGACACCTAGGAATGAGGTAATTCACCTGTAAAAATGGACAGACACCTAGGAATGAGGTAACACGTCTGTGAAAATGGACAGACACCTAGGAATGAGGTAATTCACCTGTAAAAATGGACAGACACCTAGGAATGAGGTAACACGTCTGTGAAAATGGACAGACACCTAGGAATGAGGTAACACGTCTGTGAAAATGGACAGACACCTAGGGATGAGGTAACTCACATGTGAAAATGGACAGACACCTAGGAATGAGGTAATTCACCTGTAAAAATGGACAGACACCTAGGAAGGAGGTAACACGTCTGTGAAAATGGACAGACACCTAGGAATGAGGTAACACGTCTGTGAAAATGGACAGACACCTAGGAATGAGGTAATTCACCTGTAAAAATGGACAGACACCTAGGAATGAGGTAACACGTCTGTGAAAACAGACAGACACCTCGGGATGAGGTAACACGTCTGTGAAAACAGAGACACCTAGGAACGGCCGCAGTGACCTTAAATCGCCATGTCTGTGCCAAAAAGATGTAAGCTCCACCCAGGCCCACCCAGAGACCGTGATTAGTTACTGGGTGCTTTGTTTATAGTTTCTGATAAACCTATAATTAAACTTCCCTTTTCTTCACCACTCTTTAAAATTGCTAGCCTGTAAATGAGAATATGCAAATCAGCAAGACAAAGAAAAATGAAGATGCTAAAAAAAGACTGTCTATCGAAAGAATCTATCAAAAGAAAACGCAACTGGAACATATTTTGCTCCGTCCAGACACCTACATTGGCTCTGTGGAATTAGTGACCCAGGTATAACCAAGCCCCCTAAACGCAGTGACTGCGTAGTTAGAGTGTGTGCTTTTCCTGGTTAATTTTCTGTGCATTCGTGTGCTTTGAGTGTCCACTGGAATTAGCCTAAACGTGTGTGTGTGTGTGTGTGTGTGTGTGTGTGTATTTTTTAATCCAGAAGACCTTACAGTAATCGTGATGAGACAGAATAAATATAGGGTAAAAATAACTATATCCCTTTGCCTTATTTCTAGCAAATGTGGGTTTACGATGAAGATATTGGCATTAACTATAGGGAAGTCACTTTTGTTCCTGGTTTGTACAAAATCTTTGATGAGATCCTAGGTGAGTAAATTTATGTATGTAAAGATCTGCTGGTCAAATCCGTTTCATTCCTAGCAAACCCTCTGTAGCCAGAGCTGTCATTTCAGTTGTTGAGAGAAGTGATGCAGTGACGTTAAATTCTTTCCTAGAAACAGTACTATGAGTAAAAATTGCTGAATTAACACCTTGTTGGTGCTACTCTTTTGCTTGAGATTTGTCCTTCTATAACTTAATTTCTTTATTGATTAAGGTATTACATATGTGTCCTTATCCCCCCATCCCCCCCCCCACACACACACACTCATGCCCTCACCCCCCTGTTGTCCATGACCACTGGTTAGGCTTATATGCATGCATACAAGTCCTTTGGTTGATCTCTCCCCCTTACCCCCACCCCCCCTACCTTCCCTCTGAGGTTTGACAGTCTGATCGATGCTTCTCTGTCTCTGGATCTGTTTTTGTTCATCAGTTTACGTTGTCTTTCTATATCTTATAGTTAAGGAATTTTTTTCAAATGCTTTAATTTTTTACAAATGTGTATTTTCTTTCAGTCAACGCTGCAGACAATAAACAAAGGGACCCAAAAATGTCTTGTATTAGAGTCACAATTGACCCGTAAGTCTCTTGCTTATTAGTCTTTTGTTTCTTATAGTTCATGTTACTGTTAGTTGCATTTTCTTGGAATTTAGTAAAGTTGACTTGTTTATTATTTATTAATCCTCACCTAGAATGTTTTTACTGATTTTAGAGAGGAAGCGGGGGTGTGGGGGTTGGGGGGGGGAGAAAGAGCAAGATGGATCCACTGCCTCCCGCACATGTCCTGACCAGGATGGAACCTGCAACCAGAATGGAACCTGCAACCATATGCCCTGAACAGGAGGTCCTGCCATGGTGGGCTGGGAGCCTGTATTCTGCAACCTTTTTGATGTACAAGATGATACCCAACCAACTGAGCCACCCAGCTGGGGAATGAAGTTAACTTTTTAAAATAAAAGTTTGAAGAAAAAGAGGACAGAATGCTAAAATGAACAATCTCTGATACCTACTATCTAGATCCAACAGTTATCAACACTTTGCCATATTTGCTTTATATTTTTTCTGAATTTAAATATCAATTACAGACACTATGATGCTTCATCCCTAAATACTTTCATAACATCTCCAATAATTGCTTGAAGTATTCTGGAATCTAGAGCTTTTGAATTTTTTCCTCCACATAATGCTATTCAAATAATAAACCAGCAGGTGGTGCTAGAGAGCTAACATTCTGATTATAAATGCTGGGTGTCCATTTGTAGGTGGTCAGAATGCTTGTTTCATTTTTTTATTTTTATCCTCACCCAAGGACACATTTTTATTGGTTTTAGAGAGAGAAGAAGGCAGGGGGAGAGAGGGAAACATGGATGTGAAAGTGAAACATTGATCGGTTGCCTCCACCGGGATTGAAGTGCAACCTAGATATGTGCCCTAACCAGGCATCGAACCTTCGATCTTCTGCTGTATGGGATGATGCTCCAACCAATTGAGCCTCATTGGCCTGGGCTTCACCTTTTTATTAGCCTATTCAAAGTCCAAATAAACTCTTAGCATTTTATTGGCAAGCAGGGAAATTTACAATTGATGTTTTTCCCTTTCGTATTTGTTTTACAATGAGATTTGTTGTGTGGGAAAGCTAAGAGAACTAGGATAGTACAGATGATCCTCTTAAAAGCAGTATAAAAAACAAAAACACAAATATTTGACTTTGGGTGGTGGGCACACAGTGCAATAGACAGAACTTATAACATAGAAACCCACACCTGAAACCTATATGATCATATTAATCATTGTCACCCAATAAATTTAATTTTTAAAAGTTATTATTTAATATGTTTCCAAATTTTGTTCTTATCTTTCCAAAGTCATTTCCCTTTGTCTATCCTAACGTTTTAAAATTTCATATTTTTTCAATATTATCAGTGTCAGCCCAGGTGTTAGAACAGCTTTAAATTTTTATTTTCCTCTTGGCTCCTATTTCAGGAGTATCAGGAATTAAGCACAGTGGGAAAGAGAATTCATGCTAAAGTTCAGAAGAAAAATATGTACAAGAGCCATAAAGAAGTTAAGACTGAATTTTAGAAATAAAGGTATTTAAATATAAAACATATTTAAGCACTAGCTTAACAATCAAATTCCAATCTTCTTTTCTTAGGGAAAACAATTTAATTAGTATATGGAATAATGGAAAAGGTATTCCTGTTGTTGAACACAAAGTAGAGAAGATGTATGTCCCAGCTCTCATCTTTGGACAGCTCTTAACTTCTAGTAACTATGATGATGATGAAAAGAAAGTAACAGGTAGGATACTGAGGGGAAAAACAAACATTGTTGCTAAAAAGCAAAACAAAAAAATCTTAAATGACTATCTGTGGCATAAAGTTTTAAAATCTTTATAATTGCATCACTTTACCAGTGATTAAGAAATGAAACTGTTCATCAGATAACAAATAGTATTTATTTACCCAGGTGGTCGAAATGGCTATGGAGCCAAATTGTGTAACATATTCAGTACCAAATTTACTGTGGAAACAGCGAGTAGAGAATACAAGAAAATGTTCAAACAGGCAAGTAAATAGTTGTATATTGTACTATAGCAATTTGTGTTATTTAGTTCTAGTTTATTTGTAAGGTGACTCGAATTTTTCATCTTTCCTATTCTTTACTTCCATAGACATGGATGGATAACATGGGGAGAGCCGGTGAGATGGAACTCAAGCCCTTTAATGGAGAAGATTACACATGTATTACCTTCCAGCCCGATTTGTCTAAATTTAAAATGCAAAGCCTAGACAAAGACATTGTTGCACTAATGGTTAGAAGAGCATATGATATTGCTGGATCCACTAAAGATGTCAAAGTCTTTCTCAATGGAAATAAGCTGCCAGTAAGTGTTTTCTGGTCATGAGGAAATGTGTGATCATTGTCAAAGGCAAAATTGGTTTTCATTCAATAACCATTTCATTAGTTTTGAAAAAATCTTAGTCTGTTCTTCAGTCTAATTTTTTTTTTTGTACCATTTTAATTCCTATACAGATAAAAGGATTCCGTGGCTATGTGGATATGTATTTGAAGGATAAGGTAGATGAAACTGGCAATCCATTGAAAGTTATCCATGAACAAGTAAACCACAGGTGGGAAGTATGTTTAACAATGAGTGAAAAAGGCTTTCAACAAATTAGCTTTGTCAACAGCATTGCTACTTCCAAGGTAATTTTATTCTTGAATTATTAATTATGATTTATATTTTCATACGTGTTCTTATTTTTAATATATATAAAATGAACTTGGATATTTGGCTACCTTGGTATAAAGTAAGCTAAATTAGACTTGTGTTTGATTATTATAATTTTGAGGATACTGAGCTTTACAGTCGATTATTTTTCCTCATTAGGGTGGCAGACATGTTGATTATGTAACTGATCAGATTGTGACTAAACTTGTTGATGTTGTGAAGAAGAAGAACAAGGGCGGTGTTGCAGTAAAAGCACATCAGGTATTGTATTTTAGCAGTTTTCTTTTTCCAAATGCAAGGAAGAAAAGACAGGCTATAAATAAAATATGAGTACGTTTTTAGTGATTTAATGTCAACTTTTACTGCAGGTGAAAAATCACATGTGGATTTTTGTGAATGCCTTAATTGAAAACCCAACCTTTGACTCTCAGACAAAAGAAAACATGACTTTACAAGCCAAGAGTTTTGGATCAACATGCCAATTAAGTGAAAAATTCATCAAAGCTGTGAGTACATAGAGGGAAATAAAATAATAGAAATACCTTATTTTCCATTACTCTTTTCAGCTCTGTAGATGATAGATAGATAGATAGATAGATAGATAGATAGATAGATAGCATTTCATATCACATTCAGTTTAGATCACTTCTGAATTCAGCCCATCTGCTTTCCAAACATTGAATGCCTAAAGTTGCTCTCAATCACACATTCAAAATTCAATTCCTTCTCTCTATATTCAATTGATCTCCATTTAAGGAAGTCCCCCACCCCCAAAAAACAAACCTATTTCCTATCTTAGTAAAAAGGCCCCAACCAACCACTAGGTTGCATAAACAAGAAAGCTGGGAGCCTTCTCTTTATCCCCCCTCTCTAATCCATAAGAATTATCTCTTGGCCCTGGCCAGTGTTGCTCAGTGGTTGGAGCATTGGCCTGTGCCATGAAGGATTGTGGGTTCAATTCCCAGTCAAGGGCACATACCTCACTTATGGGTTTATTCCTCATCCCGGGTTGGAGCTTGTGTGCAGGGCAACCAGTCAATGTTTCTCCCCCACTCTCTCCTTCTCCCCGCCCCCCCTCCCGCCCCCGCTTCCCTTCTCTCTCTCTGAAAAAGCAGTGGAAAAAATATCCTCAGGTGAGGAGTAATAAAAAGAAAGGATCATCTCTTAGATATCTCAGTAGCCTTCTATTATCATCTCTTTTCTTAATAGGTTCTTAACATTCATACAATTTCAGTCATTTCTTTGTAATGCTCTTGAGTAATCTTTTTATGTTAAAGCACACATTTTGTCTTCGCTCTCTTTTGGAAGTCTTTGAGTGATTTTCACTCTTAGAAAAAGTCCGAATTGCTTAATTTGGTCTACAAGACCCTGCCCTCTCCAGCCTCATCTCAGGGCACTTTTCCCTACGGCTTTAAATTACTGAAAAGCATAGTACTCTTCTCCTCCTCATAACTTTTTCACATGCTTATCTCTCTCCTTGAAATGCTTTAAATCTGGTTAACTACTTTAGGTCTTCAATGTTATTTCCACAGAAAAGCCTTTTCTTTTTTTTAAAATATATTTTATTGATTTTTTTTTACAGAGAGGAAGGGAAAGGGATAGAGAGTTAGAAACATCGATGAGAGAGAAACATTGATCAGCTGCCTCCTGCACACCCCCAACTGGGGATGTGCCTGCAACCAAGGTACATGCCCTTGACCGGAATCGAACCTGGGACCCTTCAGTCTGCAGGCCGACGCTCTATCCACTGAGCCAAACCGGTTAGGGCGAAAGCCTTTATTTTCTACACTTCTCCCCTACTAAGTTTGTTCCAGTATAACACTGACATACACTATTATATGCAGCACATTTTTTTTCATTTATCCATAACATTCATTACACTTGTGATTTCTCATTTTATTTCTGTCTTGTCTTTGTTGTATATTAAACTCCATGAAGACAGGGACCATCTCTAATTTTTTTAATTGCTAGATTTTCAACATGTAGCTCAGTGTCTGGCACAATATAAGTGTGTAGTCAATAAGTATTTATTGAATGAATGAACCCAATGGAACCAGCTTCCTCAGTAGTGATAAACTGAGACAGGAAGACGTGCCACCCTCTATCCAGAAATCATATTTCTATCTCTTCAATATATATATTTTTAAATATACTTTTTTTTATTGATTTCAGAGAAGAAGGGAGAGAGATCGAAACATCAATGATGAGAGAATCATTGATTGGCTGCCTCCTGCTCGCCCCCTACTGGAGATGGACCCCACAATAGGGGCATGTGCCCTTGACGGTAATCAAACCCAGGACCCTTCAGTCCACAGGCTGAAGCTCTATCCACTGAGCAAAACCAGTGAGGGCTCTTTTCAAGCTTTAAATTATTTTTATGGGAGCTCATTTATATTCTACATTTCTGACTGAAATCTTCCTTAACATGAATCTTCTTGTTTTCAGGCAATTGGCTGTGGTATTGTAGAAAGCATACTAAACTGGGTGAAGTTTAAGGCTCAAGTCCAGTTAAACAAGAAGTGTTCAGCTGTAAAACATAACAGAATCAAGGGAATTCCCAAACTTGATGATGCCAATGATGCAGGTACATATTTCATGTTTCCAGATTTCAAATCTTATAGTTGTTATTTGTTTTATTCATTAACAGCATACCATGAGTATTTTTTCCTTGGCAGTTAATATAAAGAGAATATTTTTACTCTTAAAAATCAATGGATCCCCTTTTATTAAACATTTAGGTCATTTCCAGTTAAAATAATGTCGAGATGATTGTTTTGGGATATAGAACAAGAAAGTTCCATATTGACCTATAAGAAAGGGAAAAGTTTACTTTGACTCTCTTAGGTCCCTGGCTTGGTCTAAAAATTAAACTAATGAAGATAGATTAACAGGAGGAAAGCGTACAGATTAATTTAGTGTAAACTTTACATGACACAGGAGGAAATGAAGCCCCAACGAAATAATTAAACCTGGGTATTTTTATGCCAGGTTTGATGAAGAGTGGAAAGTCATGGAAAGATATGATAAGTAAAGAGTATGAGCTAAGTGCAGTAAACTTGGGGAAGCGCAATGAGGCCTGTTTATTCAGATTCTTCTCAGTGTCCCTCATTCTTAAAGTTAAGAATGCTCCTTTCCTCTGGATATATGGAGGGCCCCTCTCACAATGAGAGTCTTATGACCTGCTTCAAGAGGGATAAGGTCAGAGAAATCTTCCTCCTTCTACCATTTTCTAAAATTCTTTCAGCTTAAAATATATGCCAAGATACCATATTTTGGAGTAGCATGTAATAAACCCCATCATTAACAAATATTTTTCATATAATATGATCAAATGAATGTTTAACAGTAGTATAAAATGAAAAATTAGCCTAAGAAACTAAGACTTCTATTTACTATGAACTTTAGCTAAAATATATATCTAACTAGAGGCCTGATGCACAAAATTCATGCAAGAATAGGCCTTCCTTACCCCGGCTGCCAGCACCAGCTTCCCTCTGGCATCCGGGACCCAGGCTTCCTTTGCAGCCCCAGCTTCGTCTGGAAGGTTGTCCAGAAGGACATCCAGTCTAATTAGCGTATTATGCTTTTATTATTATAGATTATTACCTCCATTTTACTCCTAAGCCGCTTGTTATAAACTATAAATTACTTGAGTTTTTCACAAAGCTATTAACGGCATGTCTGAGTTAATATTTGAGGTTGAACTAAATGTGCCAATAATTTGTGTATTTTTATTTTAGGGAGCCGAAACTCTGCTGACTGCACACTTATTCTGACTGAGGGAGACTCAGCTAAAACCTTGGCTGTTTCAGGCCTAGGTGTGGTTGGGAGAGACAAGTACGGGGTTTTCCCTCTTAGAGGAAAAATACTCAATGTTCGAGAAGCTTCTCATAAACAGGTAGAATATAAAACTATCTTCAGAATTGCTATCTAGTTTTATAATGCAGGACTTGGTGCTTGTGTTTCATTCCTTCATTGGGCATTTTAAAATATGTTTTAGATAGTTTTTATTATTTTTAAGAAATTGGATACACAGAACCTACAACCTATGTGCGTTCCCTGACCAGGAATTGAACCCATAACCTTTTGGGTTCAATGCTCCAAACAACTGAGCCACCTGGCCAGGGCTAGACCATGTCTTAACGGATCTTTCTGATTACTAAAGTATCCTATATAATAAAAGACTAATATGCAAATCAACCAAGTGGCAGAACAACCGGTTGCTATAATGCTTACTGACCACGGTGGGCGGGGGGGGGGGGGGGAATGATGCTCAGTGCAGGTGCTGCCCCCCTGGTGGTCAGTGTGCTCCCACAGGGGGAGTGCCACTCGGCCAGAAGCCGGGTTCATGGCTGGTGAGCACAGCAGTAGTGGCGGGAGCCTCTCCCACCAGGAGCATCTCCTGCCTCCACGATAGGAGCAGGGCTAAGCCATCGGTAGGCCATCCCCCAAGGGCTCCTGGACTGTAAGAGGGCACAGGCTGGGCTGAGGGAACTCCCCTCCCCCACCCCCCCCCCCGCCCCGAGTGCATGAATTTCATGCACCGGGGGGCCTCTAGTAGGCTAATAACTTAAAATACCGGAGCTCAAGAAAATCCAGGCAACATGCAGTGTTGTATTTCTTTGTTCTTTTCACATTTATAAACAATATATGTCCATTTCAGATAATGGAAAATGCTGAAATTAACAATATCATAAAGATTGTGGGTCTTCAGTACAAGAAAAACTATGAAGATGAAGATTCACTGAAGACACTTCGTTATGGGAAGATAATGATTATGACAGATCAGGTCAGATTTGCTTTTCAGATACTTAAGATTGTTACAGTAAATTAAACATACCTTATTGTTGCATTGCTTTCCTGCAGTGAAAGGAAATTACTTAACTTGGAGCTCTGGTCATTATCTTTAATCAATATCTAAGCAGATATAGTATTATGTTTATATCATATGTACACTACATATACAGGTTAATAGTCTGGATTCGAATAGTCTTTGAATATTTTAATAGCCTTTTTTTATTAATCCCCATAGAAGAAAAAAATTGAGAAATTACCCAATATATCAATCATAATTTTTTGAGTTCCTAAACAGTTCTATGTTTGGCCTTCCAAATATTTCTAGGACCAAGATGGTTCCCATATCAAAGGCTTGCTGATTAATTTTATCCATCACAACTGGCCCTCTCTTCTGCGACATCGTTTTCTGGAGGAATTTATCACTCCCATTGTAAAGGTATATTAACTTCTAAGATACCATAAAGGATATTTTAAGGCCCTACTTCTCAAGCCTATATACACACATAACCCCAGTGAAGTACGGTGGGATATAGGAGTACCAGCACTGCAAAGCCACAGCAATGTGTACTTTACCACAGGTGTCTAAAAACAAGCAAGAAATGTCTTTCTATAGTCTTCCTGAATTTGAAGAATGGAAGAATTCTACACCAAATCATAAAAAATGGAAAGTCAAGTATTACAAAGGTTTGTAATGAAACTCATATAGAATTCTCATTTTGTAATATATCATTCTATAAAAGATTATATGGAGTAACTTGGTATTCTTGGTTATGTAGGTTTGGGCACCAGCACATCAAAAGAAGCTAAAGAATACTTTGCAGATATGAAAAGACATCGTATCCAATTCAAATATTCTGGTCCTGAAGATGATGCTGCAATCAGCCTGGTGAGTTTGAATTGTATTTTATACATACACTCTAGTTTTATAAATCACTGCTTTAGCTAGCCAGTTGAAATATTTTTGTATAATAGAATGTTTTCAGAAAGCATATCCCAGAGAAAGGAACCAGATATTTTTGAAAACTGAGTTTTTGTTGTTTTCGTTTTCATACAAGAAATATTTCGGAACCTATTAGTACAGTGACATCTTTTTCATCTGCTAATTTGTAGGCCTTTAGCAAAAAACAGACAGATGATCGAAAGGAATGGTTAACTCATTTCATGGAGGACAGAAGACAACGGAAGTTACTTGGCCTTCCTGAGGTAAAAATTTTAAATATATGCCACAAAATGTACTATTTACTGAACTTTTAGGATTGATATAACAAATTTAAGTTACTGAGTAGCTATTTTAGTAAAAAGTGTAGTAATCGATAGTTATATAAGTATTCTTATTTAGAATGCTGCATAAATGTATTGGGCATAAAAGAAATTACAAAGACAGTGCACTTTTTTTCTAATTGTGCAGCAATTAAATTTGCTTTATCTTTAAAACAAAATTACTTCTGCCCTGCCTGGTGTGGCTCGGTTGGGTGTGTCATCCTGTGCACCAAAAGGTCACTGGTTCTATGCCCAGTCAGGGCACATACTCAGGTTGTGGGTTCAATCCCTTGTCAGGGTGCGTATGGAAGGCAACCAATCAATGTTTCTCCCTCTCTCTCAAAAATAAATAAAAATCTATTTAAAAAACAAAATACTTCTGAATTTTTAAAATATATTTTTAAAATATATACAGCAAAAATATATTTGATTTCAGAGAGGAAGGGAGAGATAGAAATATCAGTGATGAAAGAGAATCATTTATTGGCTGCCTCCTGCACGCCCCTTACTGAGGATAGAGCCTGCAACCCAGCATGTGACCTTTACTGGAATCAAACCAGGGACCCTTCAGTCCACAGGCCGATGCTCTATTCACTGAACCAAACCAGCGAGGGCAATACTTCTGAATTTATAAGGGGCTTAATAACTATCCTAAAAATACTGAGGTTTCTTTGTTTCATTATTTTAAACTAGATCATGTAATACTCTCTTTGGTCCCTCAGGATTACTTGTATGGGCAAACTACCACATATCTGACATACAATGACTTCATAAACAAGGAACTTATCCTATTCTCAAATTCTGATAACGAGAGATCTATCCCATCTATGGTGGATGGTGAGTTCCAATTATTTAGTCTGTTTTTGTCATAACATAGAAATCAATGCCCAGAAATGGTTAAATTGAGGATACTAATATTTGCACTTCTTTCATTTTGAAGGTTTGAAACCAGGTCAGAGAAAGGTATTGTTTACGTGTTTCAAACGGAATGACAAGCGAGAGGTGAAGGTTGCCCAGTTAGCTGGGTCAGTGGCTGAGATGTCCTCTTATCATCATGGTGAGGTAAACACACAATCTATGTTTCCGGAAAGCATTATAGTAGAAATACCTGCAAAATTATTCTTCAAACACTTAGTGAAAATAGAAGCCTGGTACATTTGTAATAGAGAACAATTTGGTGAAATCTGCCAGACTAGATACGTGCTTACACTTTGGCCTAACAAATCTATTTCTGAAAATATTCCTATAAGGATATTCATAAGTCTGCAAGGATCTGTGTTCAAAGATGTTTATTATAACTTTGATGTTAAATTTAGACATCAAAAGTGTCCAATGATTGGGAAATTGTTATAAACTGTGACACATCTATGCATAGAATCATTGATATAACTGAAGTAAACCTGTGTATACTAACATTGAAGAATGCCCGTGTCCTGTTGTCAGCCGGGGAAAAAAGAGGCAGAACAATACTTAAAGCAAAATGTCTAGAACAATATTTTCGAAATTATTGACTTTTGTTAGCCCTGGAAATTAAAAAGGGCGATATTCCAATTTGTTATAGATATCTGAATTGTTTTACTTTACACAAACATACATTCATTTTTTATTTTGTGATTGAATTGTTTTTTTAAAGAACTAGATTGCCTATAAGTTTCTAGAACTTTAAATGTAATGATTGTCTTGCTTGTTGCTTTCAAAAATATTTAGTGGTAGCCCTGGCCATTATGGCTCAGTTGGTTGGGCGTTGTCTCGTGCACTGAGAGGTTGCTGGTTTGAGTCTGGTGGGAGCACATACCTGGTTGTGGGCTCCATCTCCAGTAGGGGGCATGCAGGAGGCAGCTGATTGATGTTATGCTCTCATCGTCAATATTTCCTCTCCCTAAAAATCAATAAAACTATTATTATTATTATTTTAATAGCTATTGTCTGTCATCTAATCAGAACACTGTCTGGCCTTAGCTATTCTTTTTTTTTTTTTTTTTTTTTTAATATATTTTATTGATTTTTTTACAGAGAGAAAGGAAGAGTGATAGATAGTCAGAAACATCGATGAGAGAGAAACATCAACCAGCTGCCTCCTGCACACCTCCCACTGGGGATGTGCCCGCAACCAAGTTACATGCCCTTGACCGGAATCGAACCTGGGACCTTTCAGTCTGCAGGCTGACGCTCTATCCACTGAGCCAAACCGGTTTTGGCACTATTATTTTTAAAAAATAAAATATAGTGGGTACCTAGTAAATGATCGTGATTTGTTAAATGCTTACCATGCACCAGGTACAAAAGATAAGTCAAATATGTATCTTACTTCAAGGTATAATCACAGTTTAACCAAGAGGGACAACACACAACTATAGAATAAAGTTATACATGCTAGAGTAGAAATGAGTGAAATATTGTAACTTAAGTAATTTTTTATTCTACTCTGAATGAAGAAAGGAGCTATGCCTTTCTTGATTGAAATTATTGGAAGGTAAGAGCCCTGAACTTAGAGCCCTAAGTCTTGGGTTAAAGCACTACATCTGCCATGTACTTACTTATCTGGGAAAAATCAGTAAACATCTATATCTCATAAAACCCTTACAGGGTTATAGTAAGGCTTAGTCATAATAATGAGTATGTATTATTAAAAGTCTACAGATCACATTAACGAATCTTTCCTTCCCCAGATGTCACTAATGATGACCATTATCAATTTGGCTCAGAATTTTGTGGGTAGCAATAATCTGAACCTCTTGCAGCCCATTGGTCAGTTTGGTACCAGGCTGCATGGTGGCAAGGATTCTGCTAGTCCTCGATACATCTTCACAATGCTCAGGTGGGTAATGCTTTCAATTTCTAGTGAATTGCCATTTCCAATTCTGAAGTAATATGAGATTTAGTAGACAAAATAATATAAAAATTCAATCAGAAAATGTACTTTTGATGCAGATGCTTAGAATATTAATTTTTTAAAAACTACTCATTAAAGGTTAATTATCTACTTTATGCAGTGAGCAAAAAGACAAAATTCTATTTCAGTTTGATAGCCATAGCCTTTGTATCCCTTAGAAATATTACTTCCTTGTGAAACTATAAATGTTTTTACATACATTTCTTATATTTTCTTTTCTTTATATAGAGAGTGGTTCTCAACCAGGAGATATTTTGCCGCCCAGGTGACATGTAGCAATGTCTGGATACATTTTTGATTGTCATAACTAGGAGAGCCATGCTACTGGCATCTAGTGGGCAGTGGTTAGGAATACTACCAAATACCCTCCAATGCACAGGACAGCCCCCACAACAAAACTATCTGACTCAAATGTCAGTAGTGCCAAGTTTGAGAGACCCTGCTGCAGAATTTGCATCAGAGTAAAGGGCTTGATTCTTCCTAAATACCACAGTTGAAATCGTACTTCCTTTACAATTCCATGGAAAGTACACTATGAATGGTCCGTTTTCAGCTATCATCATATTTAACCTTTCAGCAGCACTGAATAGAGTTAATCACTCCATCCTCCTTAAAACGCTTTATTTTGACCTCCAAAACACCAGACTTGGTTCTCCTCCTTATTAGTCTTTTTGTTGCTGGGTGTTCTACTCATCTTCCCAACCTCTAAATGCTGGTCTGCCTCAAAGCTCCATCAGATCTTTTTCCACTAGCTATTCTCAGTTCCCATCCATAATGATACCTCATCCATACAGTCTCATAACTCCAGTCCCGAATCTAAACTTTTATATGTCCAATTATCCACTTATCATTTAGCACTTGGATATCTAGCAAGTATCTCAAACACAAGTTCAAAACAAAATTCTGTCTCAATAAATAGAATGCCATCCTTCTAATTTTCAGGCTAAAAACCTTAAAGTTACTTAGGGGGGCCAATTTTTTAAAAATAGGTCACTGGTGCAGAACCTTCTAACTGCTTCCTTTAGAGTAAAATCCAAAGCCCTAGGTTAACTAACCAGTCCTCACATGATCTATGCACCCACTCCCCATATCATTTAGAGTAAAATCCAAAGCCCTAGGTTAACTAACCAGTCCTCACATGATCTATGCACCCACTCCCCATATCTTTTCATTCCATTTCATATTATCTCTGCTTAGAACACACCTGGCCTCTTGGTCTATACATGCCAGGCATACTCCCTCTTCAGGGCCTTTTACTTTACTGGTCTATCTTGCTGGCAATACTCTTTCTGCAGATAACCTCTGGGCTGATTCTCTCGATTTCTTTTCTTCTCAAATATTATCCTATCAGAAAGTACCTACCATTTCTTAGCACCCCTTCAATCACTCTTACCTACTTTATTTTTCTTCTTAGCATCTATTACACCCCCTGACAAAATCTAAGTTCATTGTCTAGCTCCTATATTAGGATGTAAGCTCCTTGGAAGCTGAGACTTAAGTCTGTAGTGCCTGGCACAATGAAAGTGCTCAATAAATATTGTTAAGCGAACATTAGCAAGTAAAGCTGAGGTAAATCCATGTATTGATATGAGATAACATATGTCCTTTTCATTAAAGTTAAATATCAAAGCCAGTATTTTTGTAAAATAACATTCTTTGATTGTTTCCTTTAGTCCTTTGGCTCGGTTGTTATTTCCACCAAAAGATGATCACACATTAAAGTTCTTATATGATGACAACCAACGTGTGGAGCCTGAATGGTATATTCCTATTATACCCATGGTGCTGATAAATGGTGCTGAAGGAATTGGTACTGGGTGGTCCTGCAAAATCCCCAACTTTGATATTCGTGAAGTTGTGAATAACATCAGGCGTTTGATGGATGGAGAAGAACCTTTACCAATGGTAACTATTTTGTGTTTATTAGGAATGTTCATTTTCCTCTGGTTTCAATTCAGTAGACCAGTGGTCGGCAAACTGCGGCTCGCGAGCCACATGCGGCTCTTTGGCCTCTTGAGTGTGGCTCTTCCACAAAATACCATGGCCTGGGCGAGTCTGTTTTGAAGAAGTGGTGTTAGAAGAAGTTTAAGTTTAAAAAATTTGGCTCTCAAAAGAAATTTCAATCGTTGTACTGTTGATATTTGGCTCTGTTGACTAATGAGTTTGCCGACCACTGCAGTAGACTATATGATTAAAAAGGCTATAAGTATACAATTTATTTCACACTGAAATGTTAGATTTATTGTTTTATGCTATTGTGATTTCTGTTTTTAGTGTCACATTTAGAAAACATTCTTTTTTTAAATACCAATTTAGCTTCCAAGTTATAAGAACTTCAAGGGTACTATTGAAGAGCTGGCTCCAAATCAATATGTGATTAGTGGTGAAGTGGCTATTCTTAATTCCACAACCATTGAAATCTCAGAGCTTCCCATCAGAACATGGACCCAGGTAAGTAATGGGAGAGGTGTGTGTGTGTGTGTGTGTGTGTGTGTGTGTGTGTGTGTGTGTGATCAGCCAAAACACTTTTTGTAATGCTTGTTAACTATTCAGGAGCCGGTGTTTCAGATACTTACAAAAGGATTATTTCTTTAGACATACAAAGAACAGGTGCTAGAACCCATGCTGAATGGCACTGAGAAGACGCCGCCTCTCATAACTGATTATAGGGAATACCATACAGATACCACTGTGAAGTTTGTTGTGAAGATGACTGAAGAAAAACTGGCTGAGGCTGAGAGAGTTGGACTACACAAAATCTTCAAACTCCAAACTAGTCTCACATGCAACTCTATGGTATGTCTTATCTTATGAGATAGATCCATATGTTTATAATTTATACTAAGAAGATAATATCAATTTTAAAAGGACATCATAGGCTACTTTTATATTTTGAAAGAATAAAGTCATTTCTCTAAAACCATTAAAGTTTGGCAATTTAGCTATTCTTGACTCTACTCTTGTGTTTTTTTTCCAGGTGCTTTTTGACCACGTAGGCTGTTTAAAGAAATATGACACAGTGCTTGATATTCTAAGAGACTTCTATGAACTCAGGCTGAAATATTATGGATTAAGAAAAGAATGGCTTCTAGGAATGCTTGGCGCTGAATCTGCTAAACTGAACAATCAGGCCCGCTTTATCTTAGAGAAAATAGATGGCAAAATAATCATTGGTATGTTTTTGGGATAATAACTGTCTGTACTAAACTACAATTGTGCCAAACTTCCTTTAAACATTTTTGGAGAGAGTAATGGTGGGTTTGGAGGGCAAAATCCATTAAGTTGGCTGGCTACTTAAATGAGCATTTCTTTGAAATACTTATTAGATGTCTTATAGTTTGAAAGACATAGTTTTTACTAGATTGAACATCTTGAGAAATCAAGATTTAGTTGACATTTAGACAGAAAAGAGCTAGAAGAGAGAGGTTCCTATGTAAACTAATTGATCAAGAGAGAAGTCTTATAGGAAACTAGAGGCCCGGTGCACGAAATTCGTGCACTTGCGGGCAGGGGAGGGTTCCTTAGCCCAGCAGTCAGACATCCCTCTTGCAGTCCGGGACCCCTCGCTTCTTACTGCCTGCCTGCTCGGTGCTCCTTAGCACTGCCGTGGAGGTGGGAGAGACTCCCGCCACCGCCACTGCGCTCGCCAGCTGTGAGCTCAGCTTCTGGCTGAGCAGCGCCCCCCCTGTGGGAGTGCACTGACCACCAGGGGGCAGCTCCTGTGTTGAGCATTTGCCCCCTGGTGGTCAGTGCACATCTTAGCAACCATTTGTTCTGCTGTTTGGTTGATTTGCATATTAGGCTTTTATTATCTATAATAATAAAAGAGTGATATGCTAATTCGACTGGACGTCTTTCCAAATGATCTTCTGGACGAAGCCAGGGCTGTGAGGGAAGCTGGTGCCAGCAGCCGGGGGAAGGAAGTCCTACTCTTGCATGTATTTCGTGCATCGGGCCTCTAGTATAGGATAAAGGGCTTTTGAAGTAAGATTATAAATGGCTTCTATTAAAGTAAATTGTGTACTTAAGCCTAAAAGGTCATGTCTTAGGGATTTTTTAAAGACATTCTAGCTCTGGCTGGTGTGACTCAGTTGGAGCATCGGCCCCTACACCAAAAGGCGGCAGATTTGGGGCACATACCCAGGCTGCAGGGTCCACCCCTGGTCGGGGCACCTGCAGGAGGCAATGGATCAGTTCTCTCCATTCTTCTCTGAATAAAAAAAAAAAATTGAGGCGGGGTTGGGGGGTTTCATTGACCAAGAAGCTTGAAATAAAAGGAAGGTGGGCTGGAGCCATCCAGGCTCAGCCACCTGGTGTGCGGATGATCAACTAAATTTGTAATACCTCACCAAAAAAAAGGGGGGTGGGGAGGTGAAAAGAGATAGCTTTGTTCTGACCAAGGCTAACTAGGAAAGCTGGGCAACTAACTCATGCTACTAGTTATAGTAGCAAATCCCCAAAACATGACAACACGAGTTCCTAGTGATTACAGGAAATTTTTCTGGTGGTACACAAAAATGTTTAATTTGTTACATCTTCAATTTCATGAATATTTTAAAAAATAACACTAGTATATCAGCCCCTTAATTTCACAGCTATTATTGCTTAAAACAAGGCTAAAATAAGTAATATTAGACATGACTCAAAGAAAAACAAAAAGTAAAGGTTATATTGACTATGTAAACATTGGAAGAGAGGTTCTATAGGAAAGGGGAATGAGCCCTGGCTAGGTAGCTCAGGTGGTTAGAGTGTCATCCTGATATGCCAAGGTGGCAGGTTTGAGCTCCAGTCAAGGCACATACAAGAATCAACCAATGAATGCATGGATAGGTGGAGCACAGATCAATGTTTCTCTCTCAAATCAGTAAACTAAAAAAAAAAAATTTTTTTTTTAAGAAAAGGGGAACAAATGCAACATGGAAAAATCAATATTTAGGTGGTGGCATTAAAAACTTGCCTGAATAAATATTGAAATTTTTTAAAACCAGGGTCCATAATTGAGGTAGAGATCAAAAATAAATATTTGGATTATCTTTTGTTAACCTCATATGATTTGACTGCCCTCTTGTGGTAATTTACATTTGTCAGTATTTTAGGGCAGCGATTTTCTACTGGTGTGCTGCAAGAATTTTTAAAAATGATCAATACCTGACTATTTAGTCAGGGGCACTGACCTCTTACCCTTAGATTGTCAAATTAAAAAATGACAGCAGCCAACACAACAAAAGCTGTCCAGAATAAATGAATTAACATTACACCTATTTTTTTGTTAAGTCAGCAAAATTTTTTTTGATGTGCAGTAGAATTTTAGTAATTAGTTTATGTGTGCCATGGAATGAAAAAGGTTTAAAATCACTGGTTTTAAGGAGAATACTTAACTTTAGCTGACCCTTGAACAACATGGGATTTTTTTGGTGTCCTTTTTCTTTTTTAATCCTCACCCAAGGATACATTTTTATTGATATTTTTTTTAGAGCGAGAGGTGGAGAGAGAGAGAAACATTAATTTGAGAGGGAAACATTATCCATAGGTTGCCTTCCGTACATGCCTGACTGGGAATCAAACCCACAACCTTTTTGGTGTACAGGATGATGCTCCAACCAACTGAGCCACCTGGCCAGGGTGACCCACACAAATTTGAACTGTGTGGGTACACTAATTTTTTAAATATTTTGGAAAATTCTGGAAGGTTTGTGACAATTTGAAAAAAACAGATGAACCTTGTGATTTTCTTAATATTTTCCTTTCTCTAGCTTTATTGTAAGAATACAGTATATAATACATATAACACAGAAAATATGTGTTAACCGACTGTTGATGTTATTGGTCAGGCTTCCAGTCAACAGTAGACTATTAGTAATTAAGTAGTAGGGGAACCAAATTACATAGAGATTTTCAACTATTCAGGAGGTTGGTGCCCCTAACCCCCACATTGTTCAAGGGTCAGCTGTATATATCAGAATGTACAAATTTATGCAAGGTAAAAACAGTTTACTAGTTTCCAGTTCTAATCTTTTGAATTACTATGGTAAAATCTTATTACTTTCCTAAAATATTACTCAAAACCAACTATTACCTCTGTTTATATTTTTGTAAATAGAAAATAAGCCCAAAAAAGAATTAATTAAAGTTTTGATTCAGAGAGGATATGATTCGGATCCTGTGAAGGCTTGGAAAGAAGCCCAGCAAAAGGTAATTTCTTGGTTAACATTTTCCTATATTATTAAGACTGTATAATCGCAGGGGTGGGCAAACTTTTTGACTCGAGGGCCACAATGGGTTCTTAAACTGGACCGGAGGGCCGGAACAAAAGCATGGATGGAGTGTTTGTGTGAACTAATATAAATTCAAAGTAAAGGAGCAGAGGGGAGAGCAAGAGAACCCTCCACTCTTTTGGCTCCGTGGGCCGGATAGAACAGCTGAATGGGCCGGATCCGGCCCGCGGGCCGTAGTTTGCCCACAGCCGAGTGTCTATGTTTCACATTTCCTATTAAAACTACATTTTAATTCTTCCCATAGGTTACAGAAGAAGAAGAAAATGAAGAGAGTGACAATGAAAAGGAAACTGAGAAAAGTGACTCTGCAACTGGACCAACTTTCAACTACCTTCTTGATATGCCTCTGTGGTACCTAACAAAAGAAAAGAAAGATGAACTGTGTAAACAAAGAAATGAAAAAGTGAGTTGATGGATGGTACATTTTGCTTAGTTATGTTCTAACCGTGAAAGTAAAAACTTGTGTGCTTCATGAAAATGCCGTTTATGCATATAAATTAACTCTTAATTTGCTGACTATCTTATGAAGGAACAAGAGCTGGAAACATTAAAGAGAAAGAGTCCATCAGATTTGTGGAAAGAAGACTTGGCTGCTTTTATTGAAGAGCTGGAGGTGTGTAACTTATAATGTCCATTTTAGAATTTTTACTAATGAAATAATAGGTTCTGTCAATATACCTCTTTATCAAAAAAGTTCACAATTGGCAGTAGAAAGAATATGGAGGTAAAAGGAAACATTCCAAGATAACACATAAAAGAACAAACTGTTTTAAACTAGTTAGAATAAAGTAAATGATGCAGGGAACATACTAACCTGGAAGTTTCTGGACAAAGAGGAAAAGGAAAGGAGGGCAGGAGTTGATTTTTGACCTAATGGGACTAAGAAGATAACAATTTAAATGTGAAAGACCAACCCAACCCAGTCCTCCAAATCAACCTAAAAGGACAGAAACAGTGTATCTTCAGGGCTAGCTAATTAGTAGTTTCGAAGATCCTGTTAATTTCACTATTCGGTTTTCCTACATTTTGACATAAGAAAAAGCATTTCACAAATGAAGCTAAAAGGATTACCATGCAAATTTATATTATTGCATTCAGTATGATGTGCAGCTTATAATCAGTTGATTGGATAAGTATACATTACTAGAATTACATCCTTATTTTTTATTTGAGTTTACAAGTATGTATATATGTATTTTATCCCTAACGTACTTTGCTCTTTTTATCCTCAGAAAAATTCAGTGGTAAAATCAAGAGTTGAACCCAGTCTTCTATCCCCACACTGTTCAAAGTGTGTCTTAATTATATTTTCACTGTTATAGTGGTATCCTTAGCTATGGAACAGGTTGTCACAAATTTATTTTAAGATATAACTAGTTGAAACCCGTTTAATTGTTGCCTTTTATGCTATCCCTATAAAGTAATAAAGATGTTATAATGCCTTTTTTAGCTTATAAACTTGCTTTCTTCTATCCCTTTTTTAGGCTGTTGAAGCCAAGGAAAAACAAGATGAACAAGTAGGACTTCCTGGGAAAGGGGGGAAAGGAAAAGGGAAAAAAACACAAATGGCTGAAGTTTTGCCTTCCCCAAGTGGAAAAAGAGTCGTCCCCCGGGTGACCACAGAGATGAAAGCAGAGGCAGAAAAGAAAATTAAAAGGAAAATTAAGGTAATACTCTTGAAAACATTATACATAAGATACTTTAAGCTTATTTTCACATAAAATGGAACAAATTATAAGTTTTCTACTCCCATAGTTTGGAATTAACCCTATATCTAGTCATAACATTCCTTTTTTAAAAAAAGAAATTATTGGTTGATTTTAGAGAGAGAGAATGAGAGAAACATTGATTTGTTCCACTTATTTATGCATTCATTGATTGATTCTTTCATGTACCCTGACCAAGGATTGAACCCACAACCTTGGCATATCAGGATGACACTCTTTAGCAACTGAGCTGCCCGGCCAGGGTATAACATTCCTTTCTTATGAGCCTGATTTTTTTAATGTTTAAATATCTTGAAAAAGTCATACTTGTACCTTTATTCAGAGTTCTTAACCAAACCCAAAGAAAATCACTCTTTGACCTGATATAGATTTGTATACTTGACCTTATATTATTCCAAGTACAGTAAACCCTTGATTTTTGCAGACGTCAAAATGGACAAAATTTCTAGTCTGTATGTCACATGTGAAAATTAACATCTTGTTAACTTTCAAATGCTTTTAACCAAGATTTACTTATAATTAACAGGTTATATTTTTTGTTATTCATTTTTATTTTTAACAAATTTTAGGGAATAGGCTATATGTTGGAAAAAACACTAGTGATTTTGCCGACATAAATAAAGATTACATATCCATAACTATACATATTTAAATCAAAGTGTCACTGCTCACAAACAATATCCAATGAATGATTAGCACGTGTTCACACTGCATTTGTACAAGGTAATTGGTTCTCTTGTCAGTGGCGTGACTTTCTGCAGTAGTTTTAATACATGCTAAGTCAATGTTCTGACATGTGCTAAGGCATGCCCCAGCAGTGTGCACTTGTTTACTCAAAGTGACTGGTGAATGCATGCATTTATTAGATCTATTCAATATATAAATTTTTCTGTGAATTTAAACTTCTAACTACACAAACGTGTCTACATAAGTGAAAACGGGTAAACTCACTAATTTGTCAAATTTTAAATATGCACATTCAGAAAACCTACTTTGTTATATAATGGAATGGGCACCCCCTTCTCCCGAATTAATCTGTTATATCGAGGTTTTACTGTAATAAAATTTGGCGGAGCTTGACCATTCTCATCTTGCTGTCTTTTAGAATGAAAATACTGAAGGAAGCCCTCAAGAGGACAGTGTAGAACCAGGAAGCCTAAAACAAAGATTAGAGAAGAAACAGAAAAGAGAACCAGGTATTAAACATTTTAAGGAAATGGTCGAGTTGGGATAAAATTGTGTTTGTTACCTAGGTCCCAGCACATTCCACATAGATATTCAATACATTCTTAGTGCGTAACATGAAGGAGAGCTATATCTGAAGTAGTTTGAACCTCACTAACATTGTCTTTGGGATTTGATTTGAGTAGAGGTCATTTTGTAATGAAATATTTGTTAATTTGGCAACTTGGATTCCTCAGTTGGGATCCAAAGAAAACAAACTCCTTCTAGCCAGTTAAAAGCTTGAGTACAGTGACCACATCTTAGTCATATTTGTATTATCCCTAGAGTTTAAGATTAATGCCTTTATTGACTATCTACTTTAACTTCCTCATTGAGATATTGACATACCAAATTCACACTTTAAAGTGGACCAATTAATGGTTCTGGTATTCTCCAAAGTTTTAGAACAATTTCTTGCCCCCCAAAAGAAACACTGTACCCATTGAAGGTCACTCCCTATTTACTCCCAACTCCTCCCCCTAGGCAACCACTAATCTAATTCTGTCTCTAGATTTACCTATTCCAGACGTTTCATATAAATAGAAATCATATAATATGTGGTCTTTTGTGTCTGGCTTCTTTCACTTAGCATAGTGTTTTCCAGGGTCATCCATGTAGTAAACATGTATCAATACTTCATTTTTATTGCCAAGTAATATTTCATTGTAGAGACACTATATTTTGTTTTGTTCATCAGTTGGTAGGTATTTGGATTGTTTCATTGGGAGGAATTGACCTCCAGGCCAAACTGGCTATGAGGACCAGCTACGGCTGCAGTGGGAGAGCTGCTGTGCAGAAACACCCCAATGGAGCAGGACTTGCTTCAATGGGACTTTGGTGCTCACTGAGCCGGCCCCATGAGTGTGTTGCTAATGTATGTGTACAGATAAGATCTGCTGTGGTCTGAAGATGTCCACTGGGAGCATTGGCTCTGGGGCCTCCAGGGAGGTGCAAAATCATCCACGGCCCAGGGCCACCCTGCAGGAGCTCTTTGTGTTGGGTTTGGAGGTGCCCCCACAAGGTGTAGCGATGAAGCAAGTTGGGCTCGTGCTCCAGCAGGGTTTTGCGTCTTTTCTTGCTAAGCCCAGCCGCAGCTTGTTTGATAATGTTTT
Source organism: Plecotus auritus (assembly GCF_963455305.1). Classification (NCBI taxonomy): domain Eukaryota; kingdom Metazoa; phylum Chordata; class Mammalia; order Chiroptera; family Vespertilionidae; genus Plecotus; species Plecotus auritus. The sequence continues at coordinate 8,988,364 of NC_137774.1, forward strand.
AGCAAAGTCTGAAGCCTGAGCAAGGACAAGCCGCTGCAAAGAGATTGGGTGGGGGTGCAAAATAGATGGGGTGGGGTCTCAGGGAATAACGTGGGTGGAGCAAACAGATAAGACTAGAGTCAGCCCTGCAACTGGGGAGGTCCCAGGTCTGGGAGAACACTGCCCCCAAGTTCCTGCCCCGATGCCAGACAATCCAGTTCCTCCCCTTATGTGCCTGGGTCCCCCAGAGCCTCACCCTGAGCCTCACCCTGACGCTGGAGCTCAGAGTAAGCAGGACATTCAGTTCAGTTCCCGCACCAACCCTTTAAAAGGAACACCTGAGTCTCCAGCAGTCTCCATGTCACTGAGCCCCAATCCCTGCTGGGTTTTACAACCTGTAGCTATGCAGACTTCTTTTCCCAGCTCTGGGAGCCTGGGCTGGGGGAGGGGGGGCCGCCTGGTATGGGGCTGGGACCCCTTGCTCCTCACAGGCAGCCACCACAGAGACCGTCTCCCTCCCTATTAAAAAAGCAGCACATGTGGGTGGCAGTCCAGCCCGTTCAGCGCCTCTGCCCCTCCTACCAGTGTCAGTGTGCTTTCTTCCTTACTTCTCTAGTTGTAGGACTTCCATTCAGCCCCCTTTTAGGCAGTTCTGAATGATAGTTCTGTATTTTAGTAATTCTGATGTGCTGTGGGAGGCTGCAAGTACAGGCGATTTACCTACGCCACTATCTGTTTTCTACAACACGTATTATGGGGTTCATTGACCAAGCTGTATGCTCCATGAGAAGAAACTTCTGTTTCTGTTCACCATTGTATTCCAATACTAGCACAGAGCTCAAGAAATATTTGAAGGATGGATGATAGAGAAAAGTGGGTTTAAGAATATGTAAAGTTGGTTAATCTCCCTTCTAGGTAACAAGGCAAAGAAACAAACTACATTGCCATTTAAACCAATCCAAAAAGGAAAGAAGAGACACCCCTGGTCTGATTCAGAATCGGATATGAGCGGTAATGAAAGTGATTTTGATGTCCCGCCACGAGAAATAGAGCCACGAAGAGCAGCAAGTAAGAAAAACTGATGAATATGTAGATACACTAAGAGATTTTAATGGCCAATATATTTCAGGGCACTTAATCCTAGAAATTGTTCTATCTTAGAGCAGTAATTATATTAATATTTTTTAAACTAAAGCATCTTTTAGGAAATTAAACTGAAGCTTAAATCTTCATAAAATGTTATATCAATCTGTGGATCAGTCTGTTACCCTCTTTGATTCTTTGTATATGTATGTTTTTAATAGCAAAAGCCAAATTCACAGTGGATTTGGATTCAGATGAAGATTTCTCAGATATTGATAAAAAAAGTGAAGATGAAGATTTTGTCCCATCAGATGCTAGTCCAGTTAAGATCAAAACTTCCCCAAAGTAAGTATCTTTTCTAATATGGGTTTTATCATGATTATTTTTAATAGCTGATGATGTATTCTTTGTTGTTTGACACATGTAGAATTGGTTCTCAGGATGTAACTTTTTTCTTCTAGACATACGAACAAAGAACTGAAGCCAGAGAAGAGCGCCACATCAGGTGTGTATTAAGTAAAAAGAGTGAGCCGTCTGCTTTCCTGGGTGCTCGGATCCACCTGGGCTCTAATGCAGACTACATTAGCTACGTCCTGCCTCTGAAAATAAAAGTGGGTTCTCGTTAGCATTACATTGATGTTGTTCATTAGGTTTAATTTTGCAAATAAAGAGGTTCTACACTAATGTGCTAAAAGTATAATGTGCTGCCTGGCCGGCATGCCTCAGTGGTTGAAAGTCGACCTATGAACCATGAGGTCATGTGACAGTAAAGAAGACAGCGGCAAAAAGTAAGCCTAAGTCTTAGAGATGTGTTAATAATATTGGGATTAACTAATATTAGTTGCCACAAGTCAATCTTAATTTTTTTATTCCCAAAATTTACTATTGATATTGAAATTAAATTCCAAATGAAAGCAAATCTAATCTTTAGATATTTATAATAACAAATGGTGGTCAAAAGGTTTAAGATTAGCATGTTTCTCAAAATGCCAGACATTATCTAGCTCATTGCTATGACCGGGACAGGATTTATACACAGTTTGCAAATGTTTAAGATAAAACATATACTTATTTTTTAAATGGATGCTTAAGAACACTGATTCTCTAATGTATTTTCAGCTCTATTAGACTGTCTTTTTCCTGTGTTAAATATAAGCGGTCAACAGGTTGCTAAAGAAAGTTCACAGTGAGAACAATTCATCTGAGCGTGGCCATGATGAATGCTTGTGTTGACTTGCAGGTCAGTCTTCCACCTCCACTACAGGTGCCAAAAAAAGGGCTGCACCAAAAGGAACCAAAAAGGATCCAAGCTTGACTTCTGATGTCCCTCAAAAGCTTGATCCCCCCAAAACCAAGATTCGCCGCAAAAGGAAGCCGTCCACTTCTGATGAATCCGACTCTAATTTTGAGAAAATGATTTCTAAAGCAGTCACAAGCAAGGTAGGTGCTTATCCTAATTCTTTGCTGTAGGTGGATTTTGGGTTTTTTTTTGGGGGGGGGGTGTTAATCCTCACCCAAGGACATTTTTCCATGGGTTTTTAGAGAGAGTGGAAGAGAAGGGGAAAGACAGAGAGAAATATCGATGTGAGAGAAACATATCAATTGGTTGCCTCCTGCACGAGCCCTGACCAGGGCCCGGGCTGAGGAGGAACCTGCAACCGAGGTACGTGCCCTTGACCGGAATCAAACCCGGGACCCTTTGGGCCACACTCTATCCACTGAGCTAAACTGGTTAGGGCTGCTGTAGGTATTTTAAAACATAACCAAGCTTTGCTCGTAGTAATTTAGCACGTTTGTAAGAAAATTTAAATCCCAATTCATTATCTTTTATTGTATTTACTTTAGTAATAAAGATACATACCTCTTAGTCCATGAGAGTTGTCTCAGACTTAGATTACATATTTTTTACATTGAAATTCTGCTGTCAGGTTAACATGTGCAAATTACTTTGGCTTTTCTCTTAGAAATCCAAGGGGGAGAGTGAGGACTTCCATCTGGACTTGGACTCAGCTGTGGCTCCTCGGGTAAAATCTGGACGGACAAAGAAACCTATTAAGTACCTCGAAGAATCAGATGAAGATCTGTTTTAAAATGTGAGGTGACTATTTTAAGTAATGATTTAAAGTTACCTCAATCTTCTGTTTGTTTGTTTCCTCCCCTGTGGATTTAGTTTGGGGAAGCTAGTTTTAATCTGGAATCATCAAAGTGAAGTGTGTAGTCCGCAATGTCCCTTATCTCTTTATAACACCATCTAAAGGGTGATCCATCTCATGGGCATTGTTTTCTTCTCTGCTTTGTCTATGTTTTTAGTCTGTTTTCTTTGTCTTTAAAATCTGATTTTACTTCTGGACTCTAGAGATAGTTATGTAGTAGTCACTTCAGCATAATGTAGTTTATTGTCCATACACTGAGCTAGAATTGGAGCACTTTGATATAAAAGTGTCTGTCTACCTCCTTTCCTACTTTCATAAATATGAGATAAAGCATGATTAATTCTCTGTTTTCTCTTCATTGTATAGGTAATTTTCCATCAGATAGAATTTTGTAGTTCTAGTAAAAAATGTACTCCCCACTAAGCCTTATTTGAATTTTTGTTCAAGTAATAAGAAGTTGTTTAAATGCTTCATATTCTTCAGAATATCAGCAGAAGCTAAAGGAAAAACACCCTGGCTGTTTAACCTCAATATAGACAATAGTATGAAGGAAATTATACCATAAGTTATGTGACTATCTCAACTTTTGACTTTTCTTCTCCTGATGCCTCTGAGTCTGAATTTCCCCAAAACAAATTTCTATAGAGTGCTGGATTGCAGAAGAGTGAGATCAACATTTACTCAAAGATCTTAACATATTTTATTGATGCCATACTGAGCAATGAGTTGTTATATCCATTTTAGGAAATCTCTATAATTTTCAACTTGCAAACTTTTTAAGACCTTTCTACCTTTTACGTGTGTGTGACTTCAGTGGTGTTATCAATGTTCTTGTAAATATTTACTATGTATTTCTATTTAGCTTAATTCCAACAGTTTTGTACTACAATAAAACATTCTAAACATTGCAACTCATTGATTGTCCTTTTTTCTCCCTGCGTTATACCTTTTTCTTACGGTAAAATCCTTCTTCACTTCCTTTTGAGAACTATTCTGATTATATTATAATGTTCCTGACTGCCCCTGGCCATAGTGGTGGGTCTAAGTCTCTTACTAAGAGATAGGCACCATGACCTAATTGAGGTCAATCGGGTTTTTTCTCCAGGGATTTTATACGTGAGTACTGCGTTTTTCTTCACACTCAAAAGGCCTTGGCCCTATATCAGTAAAGAGTTTTAAATATGTGTGTATATTTTTAAACAATTCACTACTTCAACAACTTTTTTTCTTGTTCGTTTGTCAACTATTTTAATAAACCTAGTCAACTACTTGATATCAGTAAATTATATTGGGGCAACTGGCTAATTGAAAAAAACAAATATTAGATAAATCCAACCCCTCCTCACATCTTACACCAAAGTTAAGTTCAAATATACTAAATATTTAAATGTCAAAAATAAAACTATTTGTAGCCCTCGCTGGTTTGGTTCAGTGGATAGAGCATCAGCCTGCCAACTAAAGGGCCCCTTGTTTGATTCTGGTCAAGGGCACATGCCCGGGCTGTGGGCTTGATCCCCCAGTAGGGAGTGTGCAGGAGGCAGCCAATCAGTGATTCTCATCCTTGATGTTTCTATCTCTCTCCCTTCCTCTCTGAAATCAGTAAAAATCTATATGTATATAAAAGCCTGAGCGACCTTTGTGACTTGACGACCAGCCAGTAGCTATGATGCACACTGACCACCAGGGGGGCAGACGCCCAATGCAAGAGCTGCCCCCTGGTGGTCAGTGTGCTCCCACAGCCAACCTGTGGCCAGCCAACATCCAATGGTCCATCCCCCCAGCTGGCTGGCCAATCTCCTACAGTCCTTCCCTCCCCTCCACCCGCCAGCTGGCCCCAATCGTCCTGATCATCTGGGATGGACCCTACCCATGCCCGAATTCGTGCACCAGGCCTCTAGTATATTAAATAAAACTTTTTAAAATGTACTAGAAGAAAAGTAAATGAGTTACAGAGTGATAACCTAAACATATCCCCAAAGGTACTGTTGATTAAAAAAAAAAATGAAAAAAAGGGCCCTAACTGGTTTGGCTCTTGGTCCCGGGTTCTATTCTGGTCAAGGCCATGTACCTTTGGTGTGGACTCTATTCCCAGTCAGGGGCATGCAGGAGGCAGCTAATCATTGTTTCTGACTATCCGTCTCCCTTCCTCTCTATAAAATCAATAAAATATATTTTAAAAGGAAAAATGAGTCTTTTCATCAGAATCTGGACAAAAAGGCCACACGCTTTGTCCCAGCAATTCTCACTTTAAGAAATTTAGTTCAAGAAAAGAATTGGACATGCAAAAAACTAAGTAAAAATACACAAATGCAAGTTCTAGTAACACAGAAAACAATATTGTAGTTAAGCTGATAATTATACTTTCCATTGGGGAAAATGGGATAAGTGTGTAAGGGATTGCTGTATTATTATTATTTCTCACAACTATGTGTAAATCTACAATTATCTCCCAAAAAGCCATATACAAAATATTGACATTTCTTTGATAAAATCAAAAGTAACCTAAATTTTAAATTATGGTACAATGAGGAATACAAGTTACTCATTAAGAATGATTGTGGCTCCGTGGTTGAGCAGCAACCTATGAACCAAGAGGTCATGGTTTGATTCCCAGTCAGGGCACATACCAGGGGTGTGCAGGAGGCAGCCAATCAATAAAAATAGATTTTAAAAAAGAAAGCAGGTTACAAATCAAAGGTGAAATCCCTGTCCGGTGAGTGCGCATTTGTTTACAAAATAAATAGTGGACAAAAAGCATATGCACCCTCTTTAGAAAGAAAAATAATCAGAAACATTTCCCTTTAGAAAGTAGAAGTTTGCTCCTGATCAGTAAAGTACTTGCTAACTAAAAAGACGGCCCAACTGGCAAACCAAAAGGTCACAGTTTGATTCCTGGTTAGGGCACATGCCCAGGTTGTGGGCTCGATCCCCAGTGTGGGGCATGGAGGAGGTGGCCAACCAATAATTCTCATCATTGATGTTTCTATCCTTCTCCCTCTCTGAAATCAATAAAAATATTTTTTAAATAAATAAATAAAAAGACTCCAAGGGAATAATACAGCCCTTAACTCTTTGTTCCTTAAGCCACTGCATCTTGAAGAGATTAAAATTCTGGTGCTAATAAATTTAAGTGATTATACACATTTAGACCCTTTATAAAATGTATTTATTTCTATACATAAATATGAAACATTGCTTAAATAAGTAGGTATTACATCAATTACAAGTTATAAAAAATGGTTATTGAGAAAATAAGGGACTCAAAAATTGTATTAGTAGGTAAATTTGTTCTGGTGCAATGGGACTTCAGTGATTTCTGGCCATTTTCCTGAAATCCAAGCACACAGAAAACTTTTTAACACATTTTTCTTCAAGTGTAATGCATATCTGTTCTTGTCTGCCCAATATCCCTTTCCCCAGTAATTCCACTTTTGGGAAATTATTCTGAAAATTGAAAAGCAAAAAGTTTGAGTCCAAAAGCATTATTTACAAAACTGGGAACAGCACAGATGTCCTGCATTAGAGAATTGGTTAAACTAGTACATCCTTACTTACCATGTAATATACAGCCATTAAAAGTCATGTTTTCCCAGAACTTTTTATTTTTTTAAATCCTCACCTGCGGATGTGCTTTTATTGATTTGAGAGAGAGGGAGAGAGAGAGAAACATCAGTCCGGTGCCTCCCATACGTGCCCCAATCAAGGGCTGAACCTACAACCTGGAAAAATAATGTTACATGTTTTCTTTGAAAATGAAAATTTTTTTTCCTGGTTATAAAAGTAATGTACAGGTTCTAGTTCTAATGTGGTGCTGAACTGCTACCACTCCAGGAATCAATCCCAGGCGCTTTTCTCATTCACTCTTGTGCTGCACAGTGCAAACCTGAGCAGGATGCCTGCAGCCTGTGTTGAACAACTCTGTCATGGCTCATTGTTATGTGTCAGCTTGAGTGGGCTAAGGGATGCCCAGAGAGCTGGTAAAATTTTTCTGAGTGTGTCTATGACAATGTCTCCAGAAGAATTTAGCATTTGAGTCAATAAACTGAGCAGCTTAGCTGGCGTGGCTCAGTGGTTGAGCATCGACCTATGAACCAGGAGGTCACGGTTTGATTCCCGGTCAGGGCACATGCCCAGGTTGCGAGCTTGATCCCCAGTGTGGGGCATGCAGGAGGCAGCCGATCAATGATTCTCTCTCATCATTGATGTTTCTATCTTTCTCTTCCTCTCTGAAATCAATAAAAAAATATACATATTAAAATATACATATATATGTATATATATTTTCAAAAATAAACTGAGCAATGTGGGTGGGCATCATCCAATCTGCTGAGGACCTGAACAGAAAAAGGAGGATGGGCGAATTTGCTATCTCTAAGCTGAGACATCTAATTTGCCTTTAAGACCTTGATGCTCCTGATTCTTGGGCCTTGGGACTCAGATTTACATCACCCACCTGGTGTTCAGGCCTTCAGGCTCAGGAATTACACCGCCTGTCATCATCGTTAAGTGAGGACTTAACAGTATATCCTATTGGTTCTATTTCTCTGAAAAACTCGGACTAATGCAAAGTCCATTTTGGTACCTAAAGAACCCAGGATCACCTGGGACAGTAGATATGCCAGCCTCGGTTCTGGATGCTGCTAATAAGTTCACTCGGAGTTTATTTTTTCTTAGGAATCACTCATGAGGTCCTCTTTCATTAGAAAGTCTAACTTTTCCGCTCTGGTTCTAAAGACATTAATAGAATGCAGTCACATTAATATGCCGTGTCTTTGCCGGACCAGTACAAACTGTAACCAAGAGCAGTTCCTCACTGGCATAGTGTTTGTTGTTGGATTCCCTTGTCGTAAAGTGGTTCTTGCAACGTGTAGTTCTTCTTTCAGGCCGTGTTCATGAGTGGAGTAGCGACAGTAGATACATTCCCACGCAGGGAAGGTTGGTGTCACTACAGTTCCTTATAGATAAGAGTAACATGCACACACAGTAACTTGGCAATAAGTGGCCGCACTGTAGAACAGTTTTATGAAACAATGGGCTTCCTACAAGTAAGTGTGTTGCAACAATGTCAAACATATTTAATAAGAAATAATAAATGAGCCCTAACCAGTTTGGCTCAGTGGATAGAGCGCCAGCCTGCGGACTCAAGGGTCCCAGGTTCAATTCCAGTCAAGGGCATGTACCTTGCTTGCGGGCACATACCCAGTAGGGAGTGTGCACGAGGCAGCTGATGGATGTTTCTCTCTCATCGATGTTTCTAACTCTCTATCCCTCTCCCTTCCTTTCTGCAAAAAATCCATAAAATATATATTTTTTTAAATAAAAAAGAAATAATAAATGATAGTGCCCTCCGCGGTCCCAGATCTGTCTCCTGCTTCTACAGTGTTTGGATGGAACAGACCCAGGGACGTCCCTTCTCCAACCTCTCTCCAGCCTCTGATCCAGTCACCACCTTCAGAACCACCTCCGAGACCAGCCAACACACCGGGGGTTTTTCCTACCTTAACTCCTTATTGCCGAACAACCATGAGCTCCCAAATTCGTCAGAATTATTCCACCGAGGAGGAAGCTGCGGTCAACCGCCTGGCCAACCTGTATCTGCGAGCCACCCACACCTGCCTCTCTCTGGGCTTCTATTTTGAAGGCAGTGATGTGGCTCTCGAGGGCCTGGGCCACTTCTTCCGAGAGTTGTGGGAGAAGCGTGAGGGCGCTGAGCGGCTCTTAAAGTTGTACAACCAACACGGTGGCCACATTCTCTTCCAGGACGCGCTGAAGCCTCCCAAGGTGAGTGGGCAAAACTCAGGACGCCAGGGCAGCCGCCTGGCCTTGGAGAGGAGCCTGACCCAGGCCCTTTGGAGCTGCAGGCCCTGGTTCTGCCCGCGCAGACCCTCAGCTCTGAGACTTCCTGGAGAACCACTTCCGGGGTGAGGAGGTGAAACTCATCAAGAAGATGGGCGACACCTGACTCACCTCCACAGGCTGCCGGCCCCCGGGCTGGGCTGGACCAGTATCTCTTCCAAAGGCTCCCCCTCAAGCACGACTAGGAGCCTTTGGAGCCCAGAGGCCTTGGAGGGGCCCCTCGGCATCCCCCTGGTGTCTGGCTCCCACCTGAGCCTCTCCCTGAAGCCCTCCCCCAGGTATTGGACCAAATAGAAACAATAAAGCTTTTGCAGCAAAGAAAAAGAAAAAAGAAAGAAAGAAAGAAGAAATGCAAAGAATTGTTGAGTTTTGCCTATTCAGTTGTGAGGATTAAAAATGCTAAGCTTGGGGGGCACAAGTTCACTTCTGGGTGCCCCCAGAAAGCTTTCACGCAGCCCCCACCTGACAATTTACCTGTGGAAACAGTTTGCAAAGCTGCTGAGCTGTGTTCAACCCAGAGTCGCCTTCACAATATTTGTCAACCGCATTAAAGCGGGTGCTGTTGGGGTGACTAAAGAGAGGATAAGCCCCATCAAAGCATCTTCTGAGGAGCCTTTTCAGTTTATACAACCCTCAGATACAAAAAGGTTCATGGGTGACTTAAAGCACAGTCCCCCCAGCTCATTTGCCAAAGGCTGGCCAGCTGTAACTCCTGACGATGACATCTCTAGAGCAGGAGGTCAAGTTGCTCTTGAGAACTAGACACTATTTGTTTAGTCAATTACATGTTGACTTCTTTGCAGTGGGCTACACTTATTGGTTGAGTTCATCCCGTTTACAGCTGGTCTGCAAAATACTGTGCTACCTCTCAACACTTAGCAAGAGTAGCATTTAGTAAGAATGGCCCAGACCATGAGTCCCTTGTCACATCTAACAGACATGAAGGAAGACGAGGAAAGAAGCCTGCCCAGAGAGGTGGGCAGAGAAGTGTGTAACGATGACGTAGCAAGAGTCTTAGTCTCGCCTATCACCTCAAAAGAGTTGCAGTACAGACCAACATTACTTTTTCCTTTTTAGAGCAACTTTATTGAGAAATAATCTACATGCATAAAATGTACCCTTCTAAAGGTACAGATTGATGACTTTTGACAAATGTAAATACCTACATAACCACCATCACAATCAAGACAAAGTATTTCCATCTCCCCAAAAACTTCTTATGTGTCTCTTTAACCCCAACCCCAGACAAGGACTGATCTGAATCTCACTATTACAGGTTAGTTTTACCTGTTCTAGAACTTCATACCAATGGATCATTCAGTATATGTGCTTTTGTGTCTGGCTTCTTCCATTTGGCATTATGCTTTTGAAATTCATCCACGTTGTTGCTTGTATCAACAGTTTCCTCTTTGCCCTAGCCGGTTGCTCAGTGGTTAGAGTGTCGGCCTTAGGACTGAAGGGTCTCAGGTTCAATTCCAGCTGCGCTTGAGGCAACCAATCGATGTGTCTCTCTCACATTGATGTTTCCCTCTCTCTGTCTCTCCCCCTCCCTTCTAAAAAAATCAATGGAAAAAACATCCTCAAATGAGGGTTAACAACAACAAAAAAAATGTTTCCTCCTATTTTATTTTATTTCTTTTTAGAGAGGGGCAGGAAGGGAGAGAAACATCCATCAATCAGTTGCCTCGCGCACACGCCCTGACCTGGGATTGACCCTACAACCTAGGCGTGTGCCCCGAACTGGTGACCTCCAGGTGCACAGGGCGATGCTCCCACCAACGGAGCCACACGGGCCAGGGCTAGTTCCCTGGATTTTTTTTAATTGCTGAATATTATTCCATTGTATGGATTACTTATCTTTTTACCTGTTGATAGACATTGAGTTGTTTCCAGTTTGAGCCTATCCTATCCAATAAAAGAGTAATATGCAAATTAGCTGTCACTCTGCGACAAAAATGGCGGCGCCCATAGCCACAAGATGGCGGCGCCCAGTCCTCCTAGCCCCGCCGGAGTCCCCCAGTCCACCCAGCAGCGGCAGTCCAGGGTGTCTGGCTGGGAGGCACCTGCCCCCACACAGCGATCCCCGCCCAGCGGCGGCAGCCGGGGGTGTCCGGCTGGGAGGCACCAGCGCCCAGAGCGATCCCCGGCCACAGCCTGGCTGGGGTCTCAGGCCGGCAGGGCCGCACACCCCCAGCCCCCCCCATGCGATCTTCTGGCCAGCAGCGGCAGCCTGGGCTGGGGTCTCAGCCTGGCCGGGGTGCAATCCCCTTCCAGCAGCGGCAGCCTGGGCTGGGGTCTCAGCCTGGCCGGGGTGCAATCCCCTTCCAGCAGTGGCAGCCTGGGGTCTCAACCACTGAGTCACACCAGCCAGGCAAATATGGAGAAATCTTAAATGTTTCTTTTTTTTAAATATATATTTTATTGATTTTTTACAGAGAGGAAGGGAAAGGGATAGAGAGCTAGAAACATCTTTGAGAGAGAAACATAGATCAGCTGCCTCCTGCACACTCCCCACTGGGTGGGTATGTGCCCCCAACCAAGGTACATGCTCTTGACCAGAATCGAACCTGGGACCCTTCAGTCCGCAGGCCGATGCTCCATCCACTGAGCCAAACCAGTTAGGGCTGTCCAATATGCTAAAGAAAAAACCCTATCTAATAAAGAGGGAATATGCAGGGGAGGGCATTTGGGGGTGACCGGGTTGTCAGGGGAGGGCAGTTGGGGACAATTGGGCCGGCAGGGGAGCAGTTAGGCGTCAATCAGGCTGGCAGGGGAGTGGTTAGGGGTGATCAGGCTGGCAGGCAGAAGCAATTAGGGGCAATCAGGCAGGCAGGTGAGCAGTTGGGAGCCAGCAGTCCTAGATTGTGAAAGGGATGTCCGACTGCCTGGATTGGGCCTAAACAGGCAGTCGGACATCCCCCGAGGGGTCCCAGATTGGAGAGGGTGCAGGTTGGGCTGAGGGACACCCCCCCCCAGTGCACGAATTTTGTGCACCGGGCCTCTAGTTATAAATAAAGCTGTTAGGAACATTAGCATGTTTTTTATAGACATATTTTCTCATTTCTCTTGGGTAAGTACTCCACTTGGAATTGTTGGGTCATAATAAAGGTATATGTTTACCTTTATAAGAAACTGCCAAACTTTTTCAAGGAGGTTGTATCATTTTACATTCCCCCTTGCATTTGTCCTCAGTACTTTCTGAAGTCAGATTTGTTTCTTTTCAGTAAGACAGTATCTTCATTGGCCTCAAAGTGGCCCAATACGTCCTGATGAATGCAAAAAGATATACCAGTGCCCTGACCGGTTTGGCTCAGTGGATAGAGCGTCAGCCTGCAGACTCAAGGGTCCCAGGTTCGATTCTGGTCAAGAGCATGTACCTTGGCTGCGGACACATCCCCAGTGGGGGTGTGCAGGAGGTAGCTGATTGATGTTTCTCTCTCATTGATGTTTCTAACTCTCTCTCCCTCTCCCTTCTTCTCCGTAAAAAAATCAATAAAATGTAAAAAAAAAAAAAAAAGATATACCAGTAAATGTTATTTTAGCAGGAGGAAAGGAAGCCCGATGCATGAGTGACTTTGTCTTCTGACTCTGGTAACTTTCTGTGACTTTCCAGAGCCTGGCCAAGGGCAGTCCTTAGGACCCAGGAGTATTGCTTTTAGGGAGGGTCTGGTGCCCATCAATTGATTTAATCTGATGCCACTTCTGCCCCTGGGCTGATGGAGAGAAAGAAGGTCCAAGACCCAAGGCTGCAGGAAGAGATGGTGGTTGCTTATACAACCGGGCACTTACAAACAGGGGCCGTTCAGAGCTGCATGGAGGGGAAAGGGACTTGGAAAAATGCCTCTTGGTAAGTCAGATCCTTACCCTTTCCCCAACCCAATCCCAAGGCTGTTTCTCTCGTCTGTCAGTTCACTCACTCTAGGCTTTCAAGGAAAGGAAGAGAGGGACTCCCAAATCCCTTGGTCACTCAGAGAGCCGCCTGCAGGTCCCAGGCCCACTTACTGTCCCTTCTGAGCAAAGCTGCTACATGTACAACCTAGAAATGGGTGGAATGGGGAAAAGAGCCCAGGTGGGGGCCTCCAGTTGGCAGCCATGACTTCCCTGCTCAAGAACAAGAAAGAAGGGATGGGACTTGGCGGAGACACATAAAGGAAGGCCCAGAGGGGCAGTGCTTTGGAAGGACCTGGGGACAAGATGACAAGCAAGACAGGGAAGGCTTCCCCTTGGGAGGGCACTGAGTTTCTCTGACTCCCCCAGGCGGTGTGGAGGGCCAATACCAGAAACAGATTTGTGACGATGAAGGCTAATTCTCCCATCTTGGGTGCAAGGCCACCGAGAATAAAGACTACATTTCCCAGCTTCCTGTGGAAGGTCATCCCAGCCAATGATAGGCAAGCAGGTCAGTTAGGGTAGCTTCCTGGGGCTTTTACAAGCTAGAGATGTCCTTGCATCTTTTGTTTAGCACTTTTGCTGTTACAGCTGAAACTAATCTTTTTTTTTTTAAATATATTTTATTGATTTTTTTACAGAGAGGAAGGAAGAGGGATAGAGAGTTAGAAACATCGATGAGAGAGAAACATCCATCAGCTGCCTCCTGCACACCCCCTACTGGGGATGTGCCCGCAACCAAGTTACGTGCCCTTGACCGGAATCGAACCCGGGACCCTTCAGTCCACAGGCTGACGCTCTATCTACTGAGCCAAGCCGGTTTTGGCTGAAACTAATCTTAAGCAGAGCCAGGGAAGGAGGTAAGGCCTGGCTGTCAAGCAGTTCCAGTTAAGACCGAGGGCCAGGGGAGAAGCAAGAGGAGCGGGGGACACCCGTGAGAGAAGGCGGATCCGGAGGGTGTGCAGGCCTGGGGAGGAGTTTGAAGGGTCAGAAACTGTGCAGCCAGGTGGGGGAGGGGTGCAGAGGACTAGGAGAAGTAACCAAGAACCAGCCATGCCCGCAGCCTCTCACCCCCGCACCTGCCACACTCAGGCTGAGCTGGGGGCGGGAGGATTTTTACCACCAATCCATCCTGGAGTTTTCATTTCTACCCCAGGCTGGACATTCTGATTGGCCACTTCAGTGATCACGAGCTCTAGAGGACACCAGAACAAGTGACCGAGGCAGGGGACCCACCACGGGTCTCATCATTTGAGGCAAAGAAGACCTGCACCCTCTGTAACCTCCCGCCCCACTTCATTCACTCAGCCCCCTGACTAATATTTAGTGAGCACCTACTACGTGCCAGAAACTGTTCTGGGTGCTGGAGACAGGACAGGGAATAAAGCACTAATTGTCCATGCCCTCCTGGAGCTGACGTGGTAGTGGAAGAGATGGATGCTGCACAGGATAAATAAGAAAAAGCAGCCCTGACTGGTTTGGCTCAGTGGATAGAGTGTCGGCCTGCGGACTGAGAGGTCCCAGGTTTGATTCCAGTCAAGGGCATGTACCTTGGTTGCAGGCACATCCCCAGTAGGAGGTGTGCAGGAGGCAGCTGGTCGATGTTTCTCTCTCATCAATGTTTCTAGCTCTCTATCCCTCTTCCTTCCTCTCTGTAAAAAATCAATAAAATATATTTATTTAAAAAGAAAAAGCATGTTATCCAGTGATCAGTGCAAAGAAGACAAAGCTGAGAAAAGGGCTAAGAAGTAGGGGGTTGCCAAAACCGGTTTGGCTCGGTGGATAGAGCGTCGGCCTGTGGACTGAAGGGTCCCAGGTTCGATTCCGGTCAAGGGCACTTAACTTGGTTGCGGGCACATCCCCAGTAGGAGGTGTGCAGGAGGCAGCTGATCGATGTTTCTCTCTCATCAATGTTTCTAGCTCTCTATCCCTCTTCCTTCCTCTCTGTAAAAAATCAATAAAATATATTTTTTTTTAAAAAAAAGAAGTAGGGGGTTAAATTCCACTCAGGGTGGTGGTGAAGGCCTCGCTAAAAGGCAACGTTTCTGTGAAGACTTTTCCACATGTTAGAGGGCCACAGGGAAGAGAAGATACAGTCGTTTCCTGATGCTGTCACTTACTGAGTGCAAACAATTACGTGCCTGCTGTGTGTGTCCAGGTGTGGCAGACATGGGAAGTGGCTCCGCAGCCAGGCGGGGTAGGGCGAGTGTCTGGGACAGGGATCGAATGTGCGCAGGGCAGCACGGGCCCCGGGCCGCCAGTACGGCCAAGAATGGAGCCCCGTGCCGCCAGCCCTGGTTAGCATCAGCAACACCTCCTCCCAAGCTGGACGGTGCTATCTGGGGAGGAGGACGGGCCGTGATTGCAGAGTCTCCTGTGTCTGGCCTGTGGCATCAGGGGCTGGGGACACCACAGGGTGAACAGGGGCTCTCCACCTCCCGCCCCGCCCTAGCCCATCACCACCTCAGCCACTTTCCACCCCCCGCAGGCAGGCAGGTCTATGGGGTTTTTCCAGGCTGGGCCAGTGGGCTGACCCAGCAGGGAGCAAGGGGACAGGGCAGGGACCACTCCTGGACAGTCAGGGGTGATGAGGTGTGTCCCTGAGCCCCACGGCGGTGGACGGAAGTTGGAGGTTGGAAAGCAGCTTTGCCAGAAGCAAGAGGAGGTCATGGGGTGAGGTCTGCAGTGCCCCCACCCCACTTCCTGTTTTGGGGGGTGTGGCCCCAGCATGTGCTTTCCCTTGGACTTCATCCAGGACAGTCTCTCCCCACCCAGGCCCATTCCCAAGGGAACCCAGCACGAGGGTGGAAAGAGTTGGGGTTTTTCCAGGCTGGGCCGGGCTCCTGAGCCAGATGAAGGGCCCCTTTCCCACCCCTTCCTGAAACCAGCCCTGGGGGTCCCTGTCAACATGGAAAACCACACAGGCCCCCAGGGCTGAAGGGGAAAGGAAAAGCCACTGAGCAGGTGAGTCCCCTCGGGCCCTGGGACACCAGCCGGGAAGGCAGCCAGGCTCCACGGAGGACAGTTCCATGACAGGCTTAAGAGTATGAACTCAGAACCAGGAGGGTCAGGCCTGAGGCTGGGGCCTGCTATTTACCTGAGGTGTGATGGTGGCTTAGATCCTTTGAGTCTCAGCTTCCCTCCTACCAAGGTCATCCAGTCCTCTACCCCCGCACAGGGCCTGGCCCAGAGCAGGTGCATCGGTGAGGGAGGGGCCTGGTGTGCAGGTTGGGAAAATTCCTAGAAAGACAGTGTCCCCTCCCTGGCTGCTCAGGTGACCATGGGTCATCCGAGAGCCGTAGGAGATGATTCCATTCAGAGCCTTATGGGAGGGAGCCTTTCTGTCTATTTTCCACGTCATAAAACAACATGCTCATCAGAGGAAGTCTGGGAAGTACAGAGAGCAGGAAGTAAACAGCTTTTCTTTAACCACCCAAGGCAGTCACTCTTGATACCTAAATGCTTTTCCGTGCCGGAGCTTTCTGGCCCGTGTTTTGTCCTCTGTAACACGGTTGGACCTCAGCATTACAGCGCAGAGCTGGGAGGAAACTGGGGGGTCGGCTGCAGTCGGTTGACCAACCAGGAGGCTCTGGCCCTGAAGAGTTCAGTGACTCGTCTACGGTCAGTAGCAGAGCTACCGGCTTTGCTGCCTCTTAAATGCCAGTGCCCCCAACACCGGCACCAAGCCGCCCTCCAGCCCTGAAGACCGCCTTTAAAGGGATAGCTGATAGCGGATCCAGGCCTTCCAGTTTGGGGGAGTCTGCCGGGGACTGGCTTCCATAAGGTTTCCTCAATAAGGGGTGCAGCCTCCTCCCCCATTTCCAGATGGAGAGACAGCTGTGGAATTGGGGGGAGGGGGTGGGAAAGGGAGGGCTGGCAGAATCCAGTAAGGGGTGTGTCCCTACGTCTGTTCCCAAGGGTGGACCCAGCCAACAGGGTCACCCTGTCCCTTTAAGAGAGGGGGGAGAGCTAGCCCCTCTCGGCCATCCTGTCCTGTCATCCATCCCGGCCAAATCTGAAAGGGAAAATGAAAGAGGGACCAGGAGGAACAGGTCCCAGACATCTCCCAAGATTCCTCGCTCAACTTTAACACCTCAGCTCCAGGAACAGGGTGAGTGGGGTCGACTGAGGGTCTGGGGGTGTCCGGAGCCTGTGGGGCCTGTGTGTGTGTTGGGGAGCCTCTCTCAGGAGATGTGGGAAACTGGAAGCCAGGGGCGCCAGGGGAGAGGTGGGAGAGGCCTGGGCCGCATTCCTGCCTCATTGGGGTCGGAGGGCCGGGGATACCCAGGACGAAGGATCCTTCCTGATAGAGTTATGCAGTAGGACTCCTTTTGTGTCACCCCACAATCCAGAGAGAAATTCACTTCAGTGAAAAAAGCAGAGAAAGAAAAAGGTGGGGTACCAAACTGGGTCTGGAGTCCTGGGTTCGAGGCACCACTCTCGCCCAAGGAAAGCAGCCTCCAGCACATGGGGCACAGCTGGGTTCTGCTTCTACAGAGGCGGTCAGGGCGGCCCTGCTGGTCTCCAAGGTCCTCGCCTGCGAATCTAGGCTCTGGAGGGACCTACGGCCCAACCGAGCAGGCCCAGGGGTCAGGCTGAAGCACCAGGCGGGGGCTCCTCCCAGCACCCATGGGACCCAGGGAGAGGGACACCCCTGGTTGAGACTCACCAAACCCCTCCTGCCCCCGCCCCCCCTTGCTAACTTCTTTGTCCCACAAAATCCCTGCTAAACCCAGACCTCGCTGACGCCCGACTCACCAGGGAGTTAGAGGCGGTCCCACGGAGCCCACTCCAGTGGGTATGGGTGGGGGGGCCCCTGCCTGCGGCCGCTGACCCCCACCCTTCGCCCCCAGCGCCATGGGGGAGTGGGCGTTCCTCAGCTCGCTGCTGGACGCCGTGCAGCTGCAGTCGCCGCTGGTGGGCCGCCTGTGGCTGGTGGTCATGCTGATCTTCCGCATCCTGGTGCTGGCCACCGTGGGCGGCGCCGTGTTCGAGGACGAGCAGGAGGAGTTCGTGTGCAACACGCTGCAGCCCGGCTGCCGCCAGACCTGCTACGACCGCGCCTTCCCGGTCTCGCACTACCGCTTCTGGCTCTTCCACATCCTGCTGCTCTCGGCGCCGCCCGTGCTGTTCGTCATCTACTCCATGCACCAGGCCAGCAAGGAGCCGGGCGGCGCGGCCGCCGACGAGGGGAAGCCGTGCGCGCCGCGGGGGCTCCCCGAGGGCGCGACCCCGCCCTGCGCCCTGCGCGCCCGCCGCGCGCGCCGCTGCTACCTGCTGAGCGTGGCGCTGCGCCTGCTGGCCGAGCTGGCCTTCCTGGCGGGCCAGACGCTGCTCTACGGCTTCCGCGTGGCCCCGCACTTCGCGTGCACCGGCCCGCCCTGCCCGCACACCGTGGACTGCTTCGTGAGCCGGCCCACCGAGAAGACCGTCTTCGTGGTCTTCTACTTCGCCGTGGGGCTGCTCTCGGCGCTGCTCAGCGTGGCCGAGCTGGGCCACCTGCTCTGGAAGGGCCGCCCGCGCCAAGTGGCCGAGCGCGACAACCGCTGCAACCGAGCGCACGAGGAGGCTCAGAAGCTGCTCCCGCCGCCGCCGCCGCTGCCGCCGCCCCCGCCGCCAGCGCTGTCCTCGCGCCGGGCGGGGCCCCACCCTTACGCCCCGCCCGCCTATGCGCACCGGGCGCCCGCCGGCGGCGACAGCGAGGGGGGCAGCGGCCGCAGCAAGGTGTCACTGGCCACGGTCCGCCAGGACCTGACCATCTAGAACTGCCTCCGGCGGAGGGTGAGCGCACAGGCAGAACCCCGCCACCGCAGCCACCGCAGAAGCAAGAAGTGGCTTCTGCTAGACCTGTTCCCAGGACGCTGCCCTCCGGAGCACGCCTCGCCTCCGGGTGGCCGGCCCAGCAGCCTCCGTTCGCACCTCCCTCGTGCTCCCAGCCGAGCTGGGACATAGAACGAACTGAGGCAGGTCCTGATGCCACGATCCGATCCGGGTGGAAAGGATGGCGCCAGCGGGAGGGGAGCAAGCAGAGCGTCAAGTGGGGTTCAGGTGGTGACCTGTTTGTTTTGCTGGGGACAAAAAC
Organism: Plecotus auritus; assembly: GCF_963455305.1. NCBI lineage: Eukaryota > Metazoa > Chordata > Mammalia > Chiroptera > Vespertilionidae > Plecotus > Plecotus auritus. The sequence goes on from NC_137774.1 coordinate 9,007,405, forward strand.
AACTGCAACTCCAGCATCCCGAGGGCTTCGTTCAGACAGGCGTGGCCTCTGGGTGGGCTCCCTGTGTATGTGCACACGTGTACACATGTACACAGTGGAGGTGTGTGCATGTGCACACATAAAACCTCTGTGAGCCCTTTTGTGTGTGCACGCAGGTGTAATCCTGTGGCAACTCCATGTGCACGTGTATATACACATGCACATCCTGTGTGGGCATGTGTGTGCCCTATGTCAGCTGTGTGGGGGAATCTCTGATATGCACTGTGGGTGGTCAGGGTCGGTGCCAGCAGCAGCCATAGTGGCTCCCTCCCTACCTGCAAGGGCATCACAGGAAGGCAGGGGAGGAGGTGCTCCGTCTGGTCGGCTCCAGGGCACCATCCACAGGTGGGCCGGTGGCAGGGCCCTCCTGGAGGGAGAATGGGGGTGGGCAGTGGGTCAGAGGGGGAGACTTCGCTTCTAGCTCCACCCTCCTCGCCCTGCTGCTGTGTTCCCCAGCTCACAAACACAGCTGCGTCCCTTTCATACTCAGAAGAAATCTCCCCAAGGCGGACCCCTGTCCCTGCGTTTTCTGGCAGCCACCACCCTCCCCCTCCTGGAGGAACAGGAAGAGCTGTCGACAGGCTGCCTCCTGTCCTGTCTCTCCTCTGCCCCATCTGTCTTTCTCCTTTACTGCCCCAGTGGGGCTGCTTTCCGGAGGATCACCCAGGACCCACGTGACACCCAGGGGCCACCCTCTGACTGCACCCTCAGACCTGCTGCAGCTGCCATGACTCTCTCTGCCCCATTTTCTCCCACTTCCCTGGCCCTCCGCTCCCTGACCCTCCCCCCTCCGTGGCCCTCCCCTCATTGGCCCTCCCCTCTCTGAGCTCCTTCAAGCCTCCTCCTTGGCTCTCCTGCCCAGACTCCACACAGCAGCCTGAGGGCACTTTCTAAATAGCCCTCCCTCTGCCCTACAGGCTCCCCTGTTCTCAGAGTAAGTCCAGCACCCTGCCCCCCACCCCCACCCCTACTCCCACCCCCACACACCCAGGCCCTGCCTCTCACTCTGGCTTCCCAGGGTGTCCGTGCTCCAGTCCACTCCAAAGTTGCTCTTCCTACCCACACAGTGACCAGTTTTGCTTCCAAGTGGGCAGAGGCCAGGGATGTTGCTGCTAAACATCCTACAATGCACAGGACAGCCCCTGGGCACAAGATGCCACTGGTGCTGAGGCTGAGAAACTGCCCGACAGCGATGAACTGTGAGCCACTGTGGGCAACCTCAGGCTCTGGAGGGTCCCAGCAGCAAAGGTACTGCCCCAGGGGGCACTTTGTACATGTAGGGGCCACAGCTCAAGTCACAGGAGGGGGACCCTGTTGGCATTTAGTGGGCAGGGACTCAGGATGCCAAGAGGTGCTCCCCACTGAAGAATGTCCCACTGAACATTTACATAGTGAAAACCTGACTGTTTCCATACAGGCCATTAAGGGTGTCACTGGGGGGGGGGGGGGGCGTTGCATGGTTTTGTTATCCACTGTCCGTTTTAATTGCAACCTCCAACCATACTCTTTAACTGTCCTGTGCTTCACGTACACTGTGGCTTCTGACCTTCTTCCTTTAAATCCAAACGTGTTCATTAAAAACAACAGCAAACATGGGACTATGTCATATCTGCCCTGTGGTTGTGCCCAAGCATTTACATACTGAAATGCATACCTACTGTGTAGGTATGTTGTGTTAAATTTCATTTCCGTTTCACAAGAAAATGTGAGAAAATATTAGAGCAAGAGAGCCTCTGTCCCACGCTCACGCCAGCCACGGCCAGGTGGTGAGATAAGCGAGGAGCTGCCGCCACCTGGTGGCGGATGTAGAAATGGCAGGCGGACCCCAGGGGAAGAAACCCCTTCGTGCCCAGGAATCTTCCTGCCCAACCTCGCTGCTAACTGTTCCAAACACAGCTTCCACTGCCACCTCCCAGACCCCCCAGACCTCGGTGTTTGACGCTTCCTTCGGGGCTGCAGGGATCCAGGAAAGAACCCTGGCTGAGAGGTGGGAGCCCTGAGTACTGGCCCCCCCATCTGCCACTAACTTGCTGTGTGACCCTGGACAAGGGCACTGCCCTCTCTGAGCCTTGGTGTGTGGTGTCTGAGGGGTGGGCAGAATTGGTCTCAGGACCCTTGAGGGCTGCCACACTCAACCCTCTCAACCAGGAGCATCCAGGTTCTCCTGCAACCTGTCCTCCTAGCTCCCTGCTCACGGAGCCACCTCAGGGGTTGGCACAGGGCAGGACAGTCCTCCTGGGGTCCGAAGGATGACAGGCTGGCCTCCTGAGCTTCTATCCCAACCCCGTGTTCTTGTAAGGTTGCCATGAGCCCCTGATCCAGGTCCCCATGCCAACTACCACTCTGCCATGAAGGTCAAGTCTGTATTCACTCCAAAAATAGAACTCGTCTCTTTTTAAATTGATGTTAGAGAGGGAGGGAGGAGGGAGAGAGAAGCATTGATATGAGAGAGCATCCGTCCGCTGCCTCCCACACAGCCCCTACTGGGGATCAAGCCTCAACCCAGCCATGTGCCCGGACCTGGAATCAAACCATCCTTCTCTTGGTGCATGGGTCAACGCTCAACCACTGAGCCACACGGGCCAGACCAGTTCCTCTGCTGTTAAACAAGCCCCAGACCGAATCTCCCCAAGGGATAGGCACTCAGCCGGCTTCCTCTCTCAGACAGGGACTCCCTGAGATCTGGGGCCGGCACCCTCCCTGATGGGCGATTCCCTGAAGGTGGGGGCAGTTTCTCCCCCTCTCCCTTCCCCATCTCCAGACCGGGGCTCCCTGACACAGGCCAAGGGCTTCCTCAGAGCAGCTCTGTCTCCGGCCACAGGGTCTCAGAGACCACAGCACAAGGGGCCCCCGGGGCTCCCATCGGACCCCCCAGCCCAGCCCCTGCCCAGATGCTGAGGGAAGGCAGTGAGGCAGCAAGGCTGAGGCAGGTGTAGAATAAATAGAACTTTATTCTTTATCCAGTAGATCTCAGTGGAAAGTCCCACAGTAACAGGTGCACCAGCGGGCTCTGGGGGATGAGACCCCAACCCTGGGGCAAGGGGGGCAGGGCAGAGCCAGCTCCCCGAGCCCAGGGGTGCAGGAGATGAGAGGAGACCCCCTTAGGCCCGTCCTGCGGGGCAAGGAGGGAGCATGGATGTGGGGTGGGGGCTGGGGGGGCTGGGGGGGCAGGCCAGGGAAGTGGAGGAATTCAGGCCAAGAGTATCTGTCGGCCTGTGTGTGTGTGCGTGCGTGTATGTGTGTGTGTGTGTCTGGGGGCCCTGTGGGTGGTGCTGGTGGCTGTGAGGCTGGGGGGTAGGGACAGCTCAGACCCCTCGGCCAGCCCCTTCACAGTGGGGGGTAGGAGGGCTGAGATCATGTGGGCCCAGATAGGGGGCAGCTCAGCGAAGGACACGGGTTAGAGACACGTAAGTGTATGTTCTGCGGGCCCCCCTTGCTTGGCCCTGACCCGCCTCTGGTGATGGGCACCTTCCTCCTAGGGGCTGCCTGAACTGTCCGTAGCCAGTGGTTAGGCCAAGGGAGAAGGGGGGCTGGCTGCTTCCCCAACACAAAGGAGGGGGGTGCAGGCCTCGGAAAGTTAGTATTTCACAGTTTGAAAGAGAAAACTGAGGAGAAAAAGGCTGGGGAGAGGGCCAGGGGGACACAGGGACATGGAGAGAGAGAGTGGGAGCCCCTTTGAGCCGCTGCCCACCCCCAGGACCCACCCCCTCCAGCTCTGGATCCAGCTCCCCCCAATACACAGCACAGATTCCTTCAGTATAGATGTGCTTAAAATGAAAATTCTTATTAAAAAAAAAATCAAAACCAAAAAAAAATTAAAATAAAAACAAAACCAGCGATAATACCTGGGGGTTGGTATGGCAGGGTATGTACAGGGGGAACCCCCCACCCCTGGCCCACCCCCTCTGTCACCAACCGAGGCAATGGGGGGTTCCCCAACCGGGGGGCAATGGCTTGCAAGTTCTGAGGATGGAGGGGCCAGGTCCTGGCATTTGCTGGTGATGAAGATGTGGCGAGGTGGGCGGAGGGGTGTCTTGATGAACACGAGGCCCCCAGGCCCCATCCTGAGACCCAGGACCAGGGGTCCTCACTCAGTTTGTGACCTTGCCCCTGACAACCCAGGCCGCAGAGTAACAGTCCACAGCACCCGGGCCTCTGTCCAAAGAGTCACCACCTCCTCCCTCCTGCCTCCTGTCCCGGGAGGAGAGACAGGGAGGGGCAGGGCTGGCTGGGGTCGCGTGGTTGGTAGAAAGGCAGAGAAAAGCCGGGCGAGGGGCAAGGGCTGTGTCCATGGGGCGCAGGCGGTCACGGGGAGTGGGTGGCCGGGCTGCTTCTGTTGGAGCTGGGGCTGAGGCTGGGGCTACAGCTGCGGGGTGGGGGAGCCAGGCCACTCCCATCCCGTCCCCCGCCCCCCGGCTGTCCGCTCAGAGTGTCCAGGCCCTCGGAGTTCTCCAGCATTTCCTGGATGAGAGGCGGCATGGAGCCTGGGATCTCCATCTTCAGCGTGATCACCCGCTCGGCCCCTGCAGGAGAGGAGGGCAGAGGTCAGCACACACCGCACTGCCCAGCTCTGCAAGCCCTGGGTGCAAGCATGGCTCCCCCAGGACCAACAACCAGTTTCAGCATCCACCATGCCCTGACTCGGGCCCCGTCTCTCTTAGTCCCCAAGTCCGAGGGGCAGCGGGGAAAGTGGTTCCTGACTCCAACCGCCTGGTCTGACACTGGGCCCTGCCTACGTGCCGTGTGCTATGGCTTCACCTGCTGACGCCTCAAAACCACCACCCTGTCAACACCATCACTGTCCTCTCCTCGGATGGGTTCAGAGCCGTTCAGTGACCTGCTCAAGGGCACGCACCCCTGCCATCTGGTTCCAGAGCCATGCCCTTCACCACCAAGCAAAGGTGACGCTGCCACCTTAGCGCTCACGGGCAGGAGGTCACCTGGGCCCGGTGGGGCCTCTGGGGGCGGGGCCTAGACGGAGAGGGACAGCTTGGGTCCCGATGAGTGGGGCACTGTCCTGGGCACAAAGACACTGGTGTTCACTGAGGCCAGCCGTTGGGGGGCGGGCACAGGGGGCGTCCCTCCAGGTGTGGGAGCCTCACCCTTAGCACTGATGCTTCGAAGGTCCGTGATCTTCATGAGCATCTTGGGGAACATGTGGGGCCGGCTGGGCCTCCGTTTCCGCACGTAGACCTTCAGCGCCTCAAGCAGCGGCTCCTGCAGCATGTCCACCCTGTCCGGTTGCTCCAGGTCCTGCCGGTCTGAGGAAGCAGGAGCCCCCTGAACCACTGCCCTGGCCGAGCTAGGAACACCACTGTGCTCCCGGCCGTGGCCACTGGGGGGCGCGCCTGCCCAGGCCACAAGCTGGGCGTCTGCTCCTGGGGCCTCCCCACACAGGGCAGTGGGGGGGTCTGTGTGCTCGGATCATTAATTGTAAGCCGAGGAGCGGAGGATGTGGTTGCCCGGCGCCGGCCCTGACAGCCCACCTCATGGGGATGGGACCCAGCGAGGAAGATGCCCAGGCAGGTCTCCAGTTCCCACCCACCCACCACGGACACCGGCACGATACGGCAGAGCTCGTAACAATACAATAGTGACAGCCGCCAACATGTACCTTGTCTCCCTGTGGGCACAGCGCCGTTATTAATGACCACCTTCCTCGGCCCATTCTGGCCTCATCTTGCAGACAGGGGGGCTCAGAGAATTTGGCAACCTGCTCAAGGTCAGAGCTGGCCAGGATGTGAACCTGGGTGGTCTGACCAGGTAGGGAACCCGAGTTCAGGTCTCCACTGCCACACCCTTGCTGTGTGGCCACAGACAGTACTCTACCCCTCTGGGACGCGACTTCCCCCTCTGAACAGGACCTGACAGGGGCCAAGGTCCCTTCCTGATCTGATGATCCCAGGACATCCTAGTGAGGGGCTCCCCCACCTCCCCGAGCCTGGCCCCGGGACCCCGGCCCCTGCCCACCTCCACAGATAAGGCAGATGGCGCTGAGCAGCCCCGTCTCAGCGTCATCCATCTCCAGGGGCAGCAGCTGGTTGGCGAAGGCGAAGACCAGGTCTGTGAGGGGGCCAAAGCCGGCGTTGTGCATCTGGGTTCGGTTCAGGGTCAGCCCGTCCGAGAAGGTCATTGTGTCCTGCTCGGGCGTGTACCTCGTGCAGATCCTCAGGATCTGGGTGCAGAGGAGGCACGAGTTTAGGGACGCAGCCCACCCCCCAGCACCTCCAGCACCAGCATCCATCCCCACAGGCCCACCTGGCAGGCAACCAGCCCAGGGCAGCCCGATAGAATCTTCTACAATAATGAAAACGGTCTAAGTCTGCACCATCCAGACATGAGCCGCCAGCCACAGTGTGGCCACCGAACACTTAAAACCATGCTAGTGCCCCTGAGGAACCAATTGAATTTCATTTTAGTGAATTTAAATAGCCACGCATGGCACGCGGCTTCTGTATTGGCCTGGTTCTGGCTCGGCCTCCTGTCTCCATGCAGAAGCTTTAGAATTCTTTAGAAACGAGAATTTCCAGGCAAGAATCATAGCGAATTTATGCCCACAGTTCCCAGGACAGGGTACACAGCAGGAGCTCAATAAATGTGTATCGGCTTCAACTGCGTCAACCCCTGATCCTGCCTCTTGCATCCAGGGCCTGGGTGGGGATGGGAGGCGGCACACACTGCACCTGCCCGCTCCTTCCAGGAAGTCACACCCAGGTTCCCCAGCCTGGAGGTGGGCAAGAGGGCTGAGCCGGTCAGGATGAATGACAGGGAGGGGAGTCCTTGTAGTGGAGGCTTGGGCATCCCCACCGCCCCCAATCCTGCCTCCAGCCCAGCCCAGCCCAGCCTCTGGCCCCACCAGTCCCGCCTCCAGCTGGACGCCCGCAGCAGGGCCGCCCTCTCCCATGCCCCCTCCACACCCTTGGTGTCATCTCCTCTGAACACCTTTCCTGGGGCCCACAGCTGGAGCTCTCTCATCTGCATCAAGGAAGGATGTCCCTTCCCCCTCTCCAGCCAGCTCTTATCACAGCTCACAACCCGTTTGCAGATCTGTCGCCTCCAAAATCAGAAGGTTTTCAAGGGAGGGGATAGCGTTGTGTTCATCTCTGCTCCTGACATCCAGCTTAAGGCCTGCCCACACAGGGTCCCAGGTGAATCTTTATTACCGACCGAACAGATGGGACGGCGGGTGGTTGGGGGGAAGGCTTAATAGAAAGATGGGGCGAAGGTGGATGAATGTGTGGGTGAGTGGGTGAACCAGTGTACGTCCAGGTGCGGGGTGGCTAAGTGGCCAGGTAGACAAGTAGGCAAATGGACACGGGGGGCGGGGGGAGAGAAAGGGGTGCTGTGTGGGTGGGCGGGGCACTGGGGCAGGTCCATTCCAGACGGATGTTTAGGAAGGTGGTTATCTGAGTGGCAGGACATCCTCCAAGGACATGGGGCAGGGCCCAGACCCTCACCAGGATGTCCAGGCAGGCAGCCTTGAGAAGGGTGATCTGGTCAGCAATGGTGAGCGTGGTGAAGCCAGGCAGCTGCTTGGCGAACTCCACAGTCTTAATGATGCACTTGGTGGAGAGTTCACTGAACTTGTCCCAGAGGTCGATGTCCAGGGAGACACGTTGTTCTGAGCTGTTGTTCTGAGAGGACGGGGGAGAGTGAGGGCCTGCTCCCCAAGGCTCCCCTCCTTGGCCTGGCTCCACCAGCCCCCACAGGCCTGCCCCGAACCCGCCTTCGCTTCCTGAGCACTCCTCCAGAGTAGGAAGCAGGAGGAGGGGGCCGAGGGGGAGGGAGGATGCGGAGGCCTGGGCAGAGGGAGGGGGAGCCAGCCTGGCAGAAGGGGCACCCCACGAGGGGCCAGGGGAAGCCGTACCGTAGTGTATTTGCCCAGCTGGCAGAGGGCAGGGAAGGTCTCCTGGTGTGCTTTGCGCACCTTCTCAATGAGCTCCCCCACCTCTGGCGTCAGCGTATAGCTCTCGGAGCATTCGGGCTTGGGTGCCTCCTTCTTCTTCTTGTTCCGGTCGTTCCTCACAGCTGCGGAGGGCGAGGCCCGTGGTTAGAGAGCAGGTGCAGGCAGTGGTCCATCCACAGGTCCCCGTCCATCCCCAGCCCAAGCTCCTCCCACCAGAGGTGCTGGCTGCAGGAGTCATTACCCAGTGGGCGCACACACAGCAGTGCACACAACAATGTGCACACAGATGCACATACAATGTGCACACACAGGAGTGCACACAACCATGTGCACACACAGGAGTGCACACAACCATGTGCACACACACAGACACACAGATACACGAGTGTGCAGGCAGACAAGGTGTCAACTCACGCTCTACCCCTCCATGCCCACCTGACCCACAACCATGTCCTGCCCGAGGGCCCCAGGACCACGGCACCAGCCCGCCGTGCCCATACTCCCACGCACTTACTCCAGCCACACTCCGGGAACGTGGGGTCCCAGTCTGAAGGCAAGTGTGCAGTGCCCCACTTCGCGCGCTGCCTCCCTGTCCCCCACTCCCTCTGCTCCCAAGAACAAGCAGCCTCCACTGGCCCCAGCCCTCCAGGCAGCAGTCTCCCGGGGGTCCCTGGGAAACAGCTCCTCTCCTGGGGCAGGGGCGGTGTAGGGCTCCCCAGCCTGAGAGTGGGGGGCCGGATGGGAGAATCTCTCGGCCCATTAGCTGGGGGAGCTGACAAATCACCGGGGGCGCTGAGCCGCACACACCACTCGGCTTTAAAGAAGCGATGGGGTCGTTACCAGCCGATTATCCCAGACACACAATCACTCACAGGACCAGTGGTGGCGGTTGCTGACGCTGGAGGAAGAGAGGTGGGGGTGGGGGCCCCAGGAGGGGGCAGTGGGTTGGGGGGGGGAGCTGGCATAATTTGGAGATCACTCATGTCGATTCTGCAAATTCAATAAAGTGCAAGGGAGAGAAGGGAGAGGGAGAGTGGGGGGATAATTTGGGAAGAGAAAATTGCAGCTGTGACAAGACGTTTATCATTCGGAAGCTTTAATTCTATTGAAATGGCAGCTGCTCAGCTCCGGGGCACAGAGCAACCAGAGGGAGGGAGGGAAAGGGGGAGATGGCGGTGGGAGGGAGAGGGGTCCCCACCCTGGTCCTTCTGCACCGAAAAGCTCTGTGAGTGGAAGGTGGCAGGAGCAGAGGGAGGAGGCAGTGCTGGGCCCTGAAGGTCCCAAGTTGTCACCCCTTATGCAGCATGGAGCCGTCACTTCCTGGGTTCCTAACCAGGCAGCCCCTGCCTCCTGTGGCGGGAGGTGGCAGGGTGATGCAGGACCCCTCGTCCCCCCACTCCCACTTTTTCCTTCCACTGCCCAACCTACAAAGGCTAGGGGGTCCTGCAACCCCCTCCCCCACCCCATCCCCCAAGGCTCAGGCTCCATGGCAACGGCCACGCAGACAAGGAGGCGTCTGTCAGCGTCATTTATCTCTGACATCATCAATCACTGGTCACCACGGCAACACTCATGATTCAACACAAGAGGGTCTCCCTGTCCAGCCCTCCCTCCTCCCTCCATCCAGCCTCAGCTGAGCCCAAACTGGAAACCCCCATCCCTCAGGGATCTGAGACATCCTGATTCTCTCTTGAAACCCTAGGGCCCAGGCTCTGTCACCGGACAATGGTTTTTAGATCCCTGTGCCAGCCGCACTGCCCCCCTCCACCCGCCATGCACACACACACACACACACACACACACACACACACACACATCCCTCAGTACAGGCCCTTCCCTAAGATACACAATCCGAAGGGACCTCGGGAATGCTTCTGAGCCCTGCCCCAAAACCCAGCAGGGCCTGGAAGCCAACTGGCCTGCAGCAGACACACGAGCACACAGCGCCAGCCATGTGCAAACCGGAACGGTGTCTGCGATGGACACAGCTAGATGTACAGACAGGCAGGTCCCTGCAGCTATACACAAACCATCCTTAGCCATGAGCCCACACACCATACCACGGCTGTGCAAGTTCACATCCCTACACACACCCCCACACTCCCTCACCCGCTCCCCTAGCCTTAAGGAGCACCACAGGCCCTGTCTAGCGGGTGGCCTGGCCCCTGGCCCCCTTGGCCCGTGGCCCCTGGCACTCACACTCTTTGGACATGCCCACTTCGAAGCACTTCTGCAGCCGGCAGTACTGGCAGCGGTTGCGGGTCACCTTGTTGATGATGCAGTTCTTGTCCCTGTGACACGTGTACACCATGTTCTTCTGGATGCTGCGGCGGAAGAAGCCCTGAGTATGGAGGGGAGGGAGTCAGATCAGCCACACCCACAGGGGGAGCCATACCAGCCTGGGGCCTTAGCCAGGGGCACAGGAGGCCAGGCCGCTGCTGCTCCCAAGCCTTTGGCCATCACCTACCTGAACAGGCCTGATAAGGTGGGAGAATGGCTCACCTACTAGGATGCCCCCCAAAGAGCTGCAGTGCCTGCCCCTACACTGCGAGTACCCCCAACCACACCCACAGACCCTGCTTCCTCCCTCCTTGGGAAAAGGACATCAGGGCTGCCAGTGAGTCAGGAAAAGGGGAAGATGGGGCTAGAGGGGAGAGAGGCAGAGCTCCGGAACCCTCAGCCTGGGCTCAGCCTGGAAGAGAGAGCAAGCAGGAAGAGGCATGCAGGGACACACACAGGCTGGCCGGAGGGATGGAGACGCACACACTCTCGGGAACAAGCAGCAGGACGCATGCTTGCCAACTAGGGAGATGTGTACAGACTGATCACGGGTGACCCCGGGCTGGTTAGAGGCTCCACACACAGGCTAACCAGAGACATGACAGACCAGGGACAGACAGGACAGGCAAAGACACACACACCCCGAGGCCTGCTGCTTTGCCCTTGATCTTGGCTCCACACCTGGGGACAGCTCCTCCAGGCTGAGAGGCAGTCTGGAGCCCGAGCCCCCAAACTGTACAGCCTCTGAGCCCCAGCCTCTGGGGCAGAAACAGGCACAGAGGCTCAGGCCCTGGGAGACGAGGAGAGGCCATGCCCACAGCCGCTGGGAAGGTGGCAACCACATCTGGACCCTGGAGCCTAACGTGGGCGCAGGGAAATCCAGCCAGACACGGGGGAGCCCACAGCCTGGGCATCTGAAGGAGAGGCCAAGGCAAGGCGCCTGCTCCTAACTGCCTGCTGCCAGGCCGCCGTGGGGAGGTTCAGGCAGGGCCACTGGGGGCAGGCCTCCTGGGTCCCCAGCCAAGAGCCAGTGGGCAGCCAGCTCACCATGGCAACCTGGGCAGCGGTGGCAGAGCAGACCTACGCCCTGCCAACTGGAGGATGGAGACAGGGAAAGGAGCTCAGGCAGGAGGGGACCTATCTGGTTTGGGGGAACCCCTGCTCATCCATGGGGGGTTCCATTGCAGGCTTCCCCCCCCCCAAGGCTGCTGCGACCTGCCACATAGGAGCAAGTGCAGAAGCTTCAAGGACAACCCCCCTGCACCCCCAACAGCATACTCCCGGGACATGGCAGCGGGGACATTCGTTTATCTCATCAGGACTGCCTTTCCCAATGACTCAACTCACCTTGCAGCCCTCACAGGCGCTGACCCCATAGTGGTAGCCTGAGGATTTGTCTTGGCAGACAAAGCAAGGCTTGTAGATGCGGGGGAGGGGGGGAGGCGAGGGAGGGCTGGGCACTATCTCTTCGGAACTGCTGCTCTGGGTCTCAATGGCTAGAGAGAGAAGAGGGAGGGGCAGTTAGAGACCCAGGTTGCCATCCTGAATACCGTGCCCGCCCATCCTGCCTCCACATCTCTCCCAGGAGCCCCTCCCAGCCTCACCACAGCTGCCAGGATTCAAACTTAGGGGCAGGAACGCAGGCTCAGGAGAGCTGGGACTCCCCAGCCAGACGTGGGGAATGAGGCTGCCAGTGAACCCATCGGCACCCCATCACTCCTATCTGCTTCCCAGGACCCCACCTTCAAACCCAGAAAGCTCAGGTGATAAACCATCAGATTTGTATGTGGACATGGCTACACCTGGGCAGCGGGGGTGGGAGGCGGCCTGGTTCTAAAGCCGGCACCTGGGCAGCCTGGACCCGTCTCCCCAGTTAGGAAGGAGTTAAGGCCTATGAGGAGGGAGGGAAGAGGACACGAGCTAGGGGGCAGAGGAAACTGGGGTCAACAGGATATTCAAAGGCGGCCACTCCCCCACCCCCTCGGCTTCCGCTCCCCCCTCCTCTCTGACAGCAGCCACAGCCCCTCCTCCACCCAAACAATCCCCAGGCCAGGGACTCCAGGCCCCGTGAGCAAAGAAAAGTTGCAAATGTTAGGGCGAAGCAGGCGGGACTCCTGATAAGCAAAGGGGACTCCCTGGAGACAAGGAGGGGAGTCCCTATGGGCCCCGGAAGCCCCTTGCTCTGGGTGCCCAGTCTGGGGGGAGCAGCATGACAATGGGGGGTCTGTTCCCATCAATGCTCTGTCTGTCTGGCCTCAATACTACGTCCGGGTTACTACCCCCTCCCCTCCTGTTATTCAGCTCCACTAGGGCAGCCAGGAGGGTTGACCCAGCCAGCAAGGCAGCCCTCACTAGCCAAACCCTCCCCAGTGCTTGGCCCCATGCCCATCACCCCAGGCAGGACAGGGATGGGCTGGGTGGGGGCTGTCTGTGCCTGAAGCCTGGGCAGCTGGGGGCACACTGTGCTGGATGGAGAACTGTGATCAAAGCAACCCCAGACTCCCAAGGGACCACCCAGCATCCTCCTGAGGCCTTGCTAAGTCCACTTGTCCAAACTCAAGGATGCCTCCCCAGCAGGTAGATCCCTACCTCCTCCCACACCCCAGAATCCTACCTAGTCTCACCCCAAACTCCAGCACACAAGGCTCTGGCATTGCAAAGGGCCCAGAGCTCCTGGCCCAAGCACCTTATAGCCGTGAGTCACCTGGCCCCACGGTCCAGGCCCAGAGAAAAGCAGCGCCTGGACACTGGGGGCTGGCGGCTGCTTCCACCCCGTACCTGCAGACACACCACGCATGGCCAGGAGGTTGATGACGGGGAACCAGGCCAACAACCTTGGCAGCACTGCTGTGGCCCCATGTCCCGTGCCTGCCCAGAGACCAGCCCACAGCAAAGACACAGTGGACGCCCATACCCCCATCAGTCCACAGACCCGTCACTGACCTCCCCTCTCAGCCCTCACCCAACACCAAACTGCCCTCCCCCGGTTTGCCCCACCTCGCTCTCCTGGAGGCCAGACAAGCAAATCAGACAGGCAAGAGGCCTGAGAGCAGCTGCTGGGGTGGGGGGCAGGGTTGGGGGGCCTGGGGGAGGCCAGGAGGCAGAGGGGTGAGCGACAAAGGAGCCCTTTGTTGTGCTAACTTTTTCCAAGACGTAAAAGGAGTAACAATAGACAATCCAGACTGGTGTGTGTGTGGGGGGGTGTCAAGGACACGGGGGTGTGGTGGAGGGGCTGTGGCCTAGAATCCCAGTCCGTTCCAAGGAGCAGAGGATGAAGGCACTGACCTACCTCCCCTCCCTGTCAGCCCTTAGCCCCCCTCTAAAATGGACCAGGCTGGAGGGGGAGAGAGGACAGGGATGCCTTGGAGTAGAGTGGGATGGAGGAGGGGAGGGGGGGCATGGAGAGACACACAGGATACCAGAATGACAGACAGACAGCTCTCAGGTCAGAGTCAAACCAGTGGGGCAAAGGTCTGTAGAAATTTGGAGCTCAGGCAAAGTCCGGAGGGTGTTTCTGGAACTGAAAGAATGTGCCCGTTAACACTGTGCTCTGGTAGGGCAGGGGAGATGACCCCACGCGGGGCTACAGTTTGGTCTGGGTGAGGCCTCCTCCCACCCACCAGGCTGCCTTGGAGGCTCGAACCTGGTCTGTGCTCCCACCTCCAGCACACCCCACCTGTCACCCAGGTAACAGCTGAGGTTTCCAAGCGTACCCTTTGAACCCGGAGTCCGGGCCCAGTGCCCACCTCCTCAGGCCTCCAGCCAGCAGCCTGGGAAGGCTGGGGCACTCTAAGGACACAGCTTTAAGTCTGTCCACACAACCCCTGGGGGAAGGACGGCCATGCCTGGCCCCTCCCCACTCACCTCCCTCCCCAGAGGCCCCAGCCCACAAATCTCTCTTCCAGCAGAAAGACTAGGCTGGAGAAGCGCCACACCTTCTCAGCTCAAAGTTCCAGCGCCCAGCGCACGGCTGGCACCGGCCCAGGGAGCCTGGGTCCCCGCCGGCCCCGCAGCCAGGCTGCCCCTCCCCCGCTCCCCTCCCCTCCCCGCGCGCAGGAGGCGCAGAGCGCTCCGGATTCCCCACGCCCCAGAGCCGTTCGCAGGCTCGCACAAGGGGCCGGTTTCCTGGAGGAGATCAGGAGGAAATCAGCCGGGCCCCCGGCCAGCAGCTCCCCTCCCAACCCAGCTGGCGCCCGCTCCTCTGCGGCTCCCCTTGCAGCCCCTGGAGGGCTGGGAAGGGGGCGCAGGGCCCTCGGTGCTACCCTTCCTCCAGGGGTGGGGGGCTCCGGTGCAGGCAGCTCCGAGGAAGAAGGCCCCAGGCCCGGCGGCCACCGATAAGCATCTATCCCCTCCCCCCTGTACGGGGCCACGTGCTTCACATTCTTGGACGTCTGGGAGCGGGCGGAGGCGTGAGCAGCGGAGATTGGTGGGGGACAGATGGGGAACCACATCCTGTGTACCCTTGTCTTCTAGTGCCCCCAAACAGGAGCTCTGGGGAGGATGGCAACGTCCCCAGGGCCCTGCAGGACTGAGACGGTCTCTTCTCGAAGCCGGCCTGCTGTCGCTTCTGCTGTCGCTTCCCACCTTGGGTGGCGGAGGCAGAGGGCTCCTGTCACCAGAGGACCTCCCCACACACCAAGGCAGGGTACTGCCCCTGTGTACGCCCACTTCCAGCCTCCAGGTCTTCCCAGTGCCTCAGAACACCCCTCCCAGCTCCCAGCCCGGGAGCTGAGCCCACTGACACCCCACCACATACATTCATTCACCTCCATGGCCTACAGGACCCAGGCCCAGGCTGGAGCTCTACCCCCAGACAGGGTGTGGGGGACAGGCCTCCACTTCCCCATCACCTGCCTGCCAGCTCCTCAGACGGCTGGACTCCTCGGTCCCCTGCTCCCCCTTCAGTTGGGACCAGGAAGAGCTGAGCGGCCCCAGAGCTAACAGCTGGGGGCTGGAACCCAAGGCGCTCCTCCCTGCTTTACCCCCAGTCCCCTGGAAAGGCAGCCAAGGCGGTGGAGGGGGTAACCCTGGCAGCCTGGCCCCAATTATCCAGTTAGGGGGGTGGGGGTAACCTTCCTTCAGCTCTGGGAGGATGGGAGGAAGGGTCCTGGTGTCATACTTCTCACCTCTCTGTTTTTTGCCAAAGTCAACCCACGCTCACACCCCTGTCCCTCCCACAGCCTGCAGCCTGCAGCCTCCCAGCCAATCTGCACCGCCACCCCCCCAGGCAAAGGTCAAGGGACAGGACAAAAGCAAAGGCTGAGGTTAAGGTGTCTCTCCAAGAGCAATGGAGCTGGGGGTTGCCCTTCAACCCTCTCCAATCTGCCAGGCCCTCAGGAGGGAGACAGCAGGCTCAGGAGGATGGGAGAAGCTCCTGGGAAGAGTTAAGCCTGAGGGGAGCGGGGGAGAAACCAGAGCCTTGTAACAATACTCCCCCCCCCCCCCCCCCCGCAGCGGAGTGCCAGCTCCCACCCACCCAGGTACTACACCGTATGCTCGGCTGGGTCTGAACACACCCAGATGTGCACCCCAGGCCCTCACAGCTCCCCTAGTGCACAGAGCCCCCTCCCCACCAGAGGAGCCTGAACCCAGACACGGGCAGTGAGAAGAGAAGGTGAGCAGCCTGCCAGGACTCCGGGGTTCTCATCAGCACCCCTTAGGAAGGGACCTCCAGTACCTGCCCCTGTCCCCAAGTGAGCACAGGGTAACAAAAGGACATGACTGGGTTGGGAAGGGAGGTATTCATGTCCTGAGTAGCCCCCGACCTAGGAAAAACACACTCATCCCCACAGCAGCTCTCCCCTTCATTCCTGGGACAGAGCCCTCCAAGATGCCAGCCAGGTGTCTAGGGCCAGGACTACACTCAGATGGGACAGGTGCCCCTCCCCAAGATGGAAGGGTCCCTTAGCATGGCAGAGGGGTGTCTGATGAAGTTGCCCCCTCCTGCCACACCCCACTGCCAACGCCTTCCTGACACCCATTCTAAGGACACAAGGACAAGGGCTGGGATCTGGGGAGGAGGCCCCTCCTCTTCAGGGCAGACAAGCCCACAAATGGGATCTTGATCCCACCCTCTAGGGTGGGAGAAAGGACCCCTCTGTTGTGAAGCTATTGGATTCCAAGCAAGAAGATCTGAAGTGGGGCAAGGGGCTTCATTTCCTCCCCAAGAAGTGGAAGGATAAGTGAACAAACGTTTCCTGAAGGGAGGAACCCCCAAAGTTCCCTAGCCCTAGTATAATACTACAGGAATGGGGCCTAGGGTTATTCCGGGAGTTGAATTGTCCAGCAAAGGCACCAGGGTTTCAGCAAGAGAGACAAGGGACGGCGAAGGGTAGAGACAAGACCCCACCACGCCCCCAGGCTCGCATCCCCCGTAGGAGCGGAGCGGAAGCCCCACGGCCCACCCCCACCCCTTACAATAGGAGAGGGGTGGCTGGTACCTACAGTGGTTTGAGCCATTCCAAAGCGGAGTCCGGAGCGGGGTGGAGTAGGGACCGGGGGCGGGGAGTCCCTTCTCCGGGAGCAAACAGGCCCGGTTCTGGTTATAAAAATCCACCACCAGGAAGGGGTTGGGAGTGGGGGTGAGCCCCCCCACTTCCACACTCTCGTACATCTCCGCAAAGACAAGAGGTCCAGGTGGGGAAGTCCTGAGAGTCGTCTCCCTCACTCAGACGACGGCGCCATCCAAGGAGAGCAGCTGGGGGCGAGGGGCACGTCCCCCGCCCCGACTGGCCACCCGGGCGGGGGGCCGCCCGCTGCCCGAAGTCCTGCGTCGGAGTCGGCCCGCCGCTCCGCCAGCTCCAGGTGAAAAGCGGGGAAGTTGTGTGTGCTGGGGGGCGGGGGCCCCTCGACTCCCCCCGGGGACGCCAGGCCGAGCCCGGGAACTCGGCAGCTTCACCTCGAGGGGGCTCCCGTCTGGAGTCTCACGGTGCTGGAGGCAGAGTCCCGCGGCGCCCCGAGTGCGCCGGGCGGGGGCGGGATCAGCGCGGGAGGCGGGGAGCCCCGAGCACTTCCTCCTCCCCGCCGGGGCGCCCGGGCTTCTCCGGGGCCGGGACACCGGGTGGGGTGGGGACCCCGCGCGGCCCCGCCTCCCCAGACCCGTCGCTGGGGCTCCGGCGGTGCGCGCCGCCGCCCCCACTCTCACCCCCACCTCGAGCCCCCTCCCCGGGACCCCACCTCCTTCCCTCCGCCCGGTGCGCCCAGGCGCCGCCCCTCGGCTTAACCCTTTCCCGCGGGGTCCAGCTGAGGCGGGAGAGACGCCGGGACCGAGACCGAGAGGCGGGCCGTGCACGGGCGAGTGGGGGGAGCCTGGGAAGGGGGAGGAGAAGGGAACAGAAAGGAACAGGCACCCGAGGAGGAGCAGCCGAGCTCAGACGGCGGCCGGTACGCGGAGAGGAGGGGGCTGCGCGCGGAGCGAGGACGGAGGAGGGGCGGGCGTCGCCCCCACCCCAGTTCCGGCTCCCAGCGTCCCCCGAGGCTAGGTCAGTCCCCGAACCGGCGGTGCCACGGCGGGGAAAGTGTTGGTGCGGGAGGAGGGGGGTGGTCCCGGTGTCCTCCCCTAGCACACCCCCACCCAGCCCGGGCCTCATTTGCCTAATGCAATGCGGCTGAACTCTCGCTGAACTCGCCTGGCGGCGCCTCACCTCCGGGTGACCCACCCACCGCGGCCCGTGACATCACCCGCTCGCCAGCCCGCCCGTGGGGCTCGCCTGCCGGGCCCCCAGTCCAGCCGGGTCGGGCCAGCTCCCCCGAAGGCGCCGAGAGTGGTCACGGCGGCGAAGGGCCGGGGTGTGTGTGGCCAAGTGTTAGGGCCACGGAGGACGCGGCGTGCCGGGTGTCCCGGGTGTGACATTGTGCAGCTCAGACGCTGTGTCGGATTGAGACACCCGGCTTGTGTCATTGTCTGTGACATCATGTGTGACTGGCCGCCCGCCCGCCCGCTGCCGGAACGCGACGCGGCGGTGCGGGTGCTTGGGCACATTTGCGTACAGCGGAGACTCTTCTCCCGCCGCCCCGCGGGCTTCCGGTGAGCAAAGCACGGCCCAGGGTGTCTCCCACCTCGGAACCAGGATCGGCCCCCACCGCACCGCCCAGCCCTGGAGAGATCAAAGGACGGGCTGGTGCTTTCCAGCTGACCACTTCCTCTGGAAGCCTTCGGGTGCCTGCTCACTGGAAGGAAGGCCCAGGTTGGGTAGGTCCGGGAAGGAGGGCATGTTTCTGGAGGAGAGGGTATCCCAGGACTCCCTCTGACCCTTCCCTCATCCCCACAGGGGATAGGAATTTACCTGCTTCCCAAGGATATTCTTCTAGAAGCCAGGTTCTTAACATACGCACGTTGTCATTTAATTCTCACAGCTACTCCAAGAGAAAAGCGGGCATCATTCCTATTTCACAGCAAGGCTAGGTGGGTTGCCCAAGTTCACACTGCTAATAAAGGGCGGTGTATTTGAACTTTCTGCTGTCAAAGCCCATATTCCTACCATGCCAGGCCAATTCAAGAAATAAAAATGTACTTTTTTTTTTTAGCACCTCTTATGTGGACACTGTGGTGAGCCTGCCCTTGCAGTCCTTATGGAGCAACAGCCATTAAGCAAATATTGATTATACGTGTGTGTTTGTGTGTGTTTGCAAACTGAGATAATTGGTAGTATGACACAAGTATAGCGTGCTTTGAAGAATTAATGTAGGTCCTGATGGGTCAGGGAGGACCTCAAAGCAGAGGCCTCGTAAGTCAGACAAAGAGTAGGAAGAAGTGCAGGCTCATAAAGAGAAACAGCCTGTGCAAAGGTCCTGGGGTTACAGAAGTCAGTGAGTTCATTCCAGGAACTGGCAGAGGAACAGAGTAGACAGCGCATAAAACTCAAGAGGAAAGGGGGCACAAGACCAGGCTGGAGAGGCGTGCTGAGGCCAGACCCCGTGGGCTTGTTAGCTGCATTCAGACTTCTGGGTTTTGTCCTAAATGCAAGGAGAACCCACAGGAAAACCCCAAGCAGAGGAGGCAAGATCTGAGTTATAGCATTATGAGACCTTTCTAGCAGATATGTGAAGAATGGCTTGTAGGAGGGCAGGAGAGACCAATTAGAACAGTGGCTTTCAACCTTCCTAATGCCACGGCGACCCTTTAATACAGTTCCTCATGTTGTGGTGACCCCCAACCATAAATTATTTTCGTTGCTACTTCATAACTGTAATTTTGCTACTGTTATGAATCGTAATGTAAATAGCTGTGTTTTCCGATGGTCTTGGGCTCTACAGCAGCGGTTCTCAACCTGTGGGTCGCAACAGGTTTAGAACCGCTAGCAGGATCGCCTAAGACCATCGGAAAACACAGCTATTTACATTACGATTCATAACAGTAGCAAAATTACAGTTATGAAGTAGCAACGAAAATAATTTATGGTTGGGGGTCACCACACATGAGGAACTGTATTAAAGGGTCGCGGCATTAGAAAGGTTGAGAACCACTGAGTTAGAAGCGACTGCAGTCGTCTGGACAGCACACAACGGTAGTGCAGTCTAGGAAACTGGCTGTGCTGATAGACAGAGGAAGGTGGATTCTTGAAACTTGTTTTTAAAATCTCACCTGAGAACATTTTCCCATTGATTTTTACAGAGAGTGGAAGGGAAGGAGGAGTGAGGAGAGAGAGAGAGAGAAACATCAATGTGAGAGAGACACACAGATTGGCTGCCTCGGGTGTACGCCACCACCAGGGCAGGGATGGAACCTGCAACCCAGGTATGTGCCCTTGACCAGGAATCGAACCCGCAACCCTTGGGTGCGCAGGCTGACGCTCTAACCACTGAACAACACAAGTCAGGGTTTGAAACTTTCTGAGGGTAGAATCAAGGGGGGGGATGGGGTGAGTGGGACTAGGAAAGGAGATAGCAAAGAGGACTCATGTGTGGCTTGTGCACCAGCCAAGTTCTTGAGACTGAAAAGTAGAAAAGCCTACTGGGCTGGGGGGCAGGGGGGTGTGGGGCTCCAAAGTGAGACCTCACCTAAGTGAGCTTTGGGCTGCAGGTGGAATGCCAGGGTCTAGGGCACGGACGCCAGCCTTGGTGGTGAATGAGACTGCTGGGGAAGAAGACAGATGCTACCACAGCCCTTAGTATCTTTCCTCCCAAACGCTGTAGCTCCTGGGCACCAGTTATGTTCTGGGCTCTGTGTTCATCACTGGGAGGTACTAAGGGGTCTGAGACTGTCCCTGCCATCAAAGACCTAGGGATAAGGAAAACATCTCCTCAATGAGGAGAGCTCGCAGCAGGAGCTGGGTGGGGAGACGTCACTTCACGGCAGGGATGCGTGTTGTAAGAGAAAACAATAAAGACCCACAGGCATTCCAAGGAGGGAGAAAGTGCAGCAAGTTGTGGGCAGCATCTCTGAAGGTTTCTGGAAAGAGGCTGGATGGGATGTTCCTTGAAGGATGGATAGGATTTCTGGAGCTGAAGAAGGGGAAGAGGTTGGGGGTGAGATGCCTGTTCTGGGCGACAGCAAGGTCATGGGACAGGTCAGAGCCGAACAGTGTCCTGGGGCAGTGAGAGAAGAGGGGGAAAGGAAGGCCAGCCCGCTGGTGGTTGCTGGCAGCTGTAGGCCTGGGGTCCTCCTCTGCAGCACCCCCCACAGCTCCTCCAGGGCTGTGTGCTTAGCAGGCCCTCAGCAGTTGTGGGCTCCACTGAACTGGCCCCCACTTGTGCCAGGCAGGGCTCCCCCCTGTCCCCAACCCCATCTGGAGAGGATCATAAACAGGAAATCATGAGGCTCTGAACCAGACGGACATCAGGTCCCAGTACAGGGTGGCCATCCCCCAAGACAATTCCTGGCCCTACCCGCCCCTCATCATCACTGCTCATCACTTCAGGGTACTCGAAGCTCACCCAAGCCTGCACCAGCAAGCAGGTCACCGTGGCCTCACAGCAACTCGCCCAGCCAGAGATGGGTTAGGAGTGTTGCTTTAAAGAGGAGGAAACAGAGAGCGTTTGGGTGACCTGCCCAAGGCCAACAGGAAGAGCTCTCCTGTGAGACTGCTGCCCACAAGAGCCTTGGTCTGTGGGCTGGTTGAGGTTCCCAGCACCCAGGCATCAAAATGGGGACGGAAGGGCCGAAACCGGTTTGGCTCAGTGGATACAGCGTCGGCCTGTGGACTGAAGGGTCCCGGGTTCGATTCCGGTCAAGGGCATGTACCTTGGTTGCGGGCACATCCCCAGTGGGAGGTGTGCAGGAGGCAGCTGATCGATGTTTCTCTCTCATTGATGTTTCTAACTTTCTACCCCTCTCCCTTCCTCTCTGTAAAATATCAATAAAATATATTTTTAAAAAATGGGGACGGCCGAAACCGGTTTGGCTCAGTAAATAGAGTGTCGGCCTGTGGACTGAAGGGTCCCGGGTTCGATTCTGGTCAAGGGCATGTACCTTGGTTGCGGGCACATCCCCAGTGGGAGGTGTGCAGGAGGCAGCTGATCGATGTTTCTCTCTCATTGATGTTTCTAGCTCTCTATCCCTCTCCCTTCCACTCTGTAAAATATCAATAAAATATATTTTAAAAAAATGGGGACGGGAGGGCCTCTATTTCTGATCTGGTGAGGGCTGAGGGCCTCCAGTCCACCCTGGGAGACCCAGCTCCACCGGCTGTCCACCCGCTCGCTCCACAAAGGAGGAAGAGGAGGAGGAAGAAGGTGGTGTGGGCACCACCCCAAAGTCATTTGCAGAAGGGAAACCTCTTCCTCTTTCTACACAGGCTACCCCTGAAGAGTAGTCAGGTCTTCACTGGCACATCCCCACAGGCACACGGCCCTTACCATGTCCCAGGTCTTGGCCAGTCTAAGAGGGCAGGCTTCCTTCCTGGAGTCCCTCCCCCAACCCTTGCTGGGATCCTGCCCAGTGGGGGCCAGATAAAAGGTGAGGGGCCCCCTTTTCATTCAAAATCCCATCCAACAGTCTTGGCTGACTCTACATTTTGGATCCCAGGAAAGGCATCGCTAGCTGTACCCCCTCCCCCTGGGCTGCCCCCCCTATATTGTCCAGGGGAAGAGTAGGCGGGAGGGAGGATGCAGCCTGCAATGGGGAGAGAGTGGCAGAGGAGAAGGGCACACCCCTTCCTCTGTCTCCCCAGGGTCCCAGGCCCTAGGGCCATGCCCCAGTCTTGAGGCACACACAGCGAGTATAGGGACAGAAAGGGAAAGACTGCGCCAATCTTTCGGGGCTCCCATTTCCGGCTCCTCTACTGACTGCTTCCAGCTTCCCTGCCCCCACCCGCCACATTGAAACAAAATAAGAATATGAACTGTGGTTTTTACACTCTGTTCCTACAGTGTCTGTCTGGAGAGGGGGGATGGTTGCCTGCTGAGCTTTGCAAACTCCCGCGGGCGGCGGCAGTGGGTAGATTCGGGGGGTGGGGATGGGTGTGAACAGATTGTATCCGCAGCTTCCAGGACAGGATGGAGATCTGGCCCAGGCCTCTTATCGCTCTTTCCCTCCAGCCTTCAGAATCCAAAACAGAGAAGAGCGGGTGAGGCTTGGGGGATGCTGCCTTCGCCCCCTACTGGGGAAAGGCGGGTTTTCCTGAGGCAGAAGCAGGGCCTCAGCCATGGGGGGATTTCGGCATAGGCTGCCCCCTCTGGGCTTCCCACATCCAGGAGTGCCCCTCAAAATACCCTCCCGCAGCTGCCGATCTAATTGTTGGAAAACAGCCCGACTTTCCCGGCCACGGAACCCAGTCTCACCCTCCACCAGAGCTGCTTCCTCGTGTGTAAGTGGAGATAGCGTCCCTCTCCCAGACTGTGAGGATTAAGATTGTAAACCAGAGATAAGGTCCCCCACACAGCAGGTGCTCCACAGGTGTTAGCAACCCACCTACGAGGGCCCGAGGGCCAGGCCCCTTCTCACTGTCACAATAGCTGTGCGCCATGAGACGGCAGAGATGACCTGGCCTAATCTCAGCCCTCCTAGGGAGCTCTGGTAATACCCCCGCTTGACAGACGAGGCAGCCTGCTCAGAGAGGTTATCAGATCAGTAAGTGACAAAGCCTGAACTCACACTACCCTACCCCACCGTGGAATTTCTGGGGGAGCAACAAAAAAGGCAGGTGAGCTTCCCCTCCAGCCTAGATGATAAGAATTAGAGGCCTTCTCCACCCCAAACACACAGCATAATCCACAGGCCACTCCCCCTGAAACACTCTAGGCCCCTAAGTCAAGGCCCCTCCAGCACACAAAAGGTGATACCCCTTCCCCAGCTCCCCCAATTGGATTTCCCCAAAACACACTCGACTCTGTGACCCTCTCACCCAATACACATAAACCATTAACCCTTCCCAACACACACCCAACCTTGACCCCATCCATCCCTTAAACACACACAGCCCTGACCCTCACCACAATGCACACAGAATCCAGCCCTCCACAGTAAATACCAGTCCTCGGAGGAGACCGAGCCCCAGGGGCTGGTTTGGGGTAGAGAATCCTGTACCGTCTCGGGGACCTTCCTGAGAGACTAGCAGGGCAAATACCCCAAGAATATTTAAGTCCTTCCATAGGCCATCCGGTCTCTCTGAAGGGGCCACCCAAGACACCCAAGGCCCAGCCTCCTCTTGGGGAGGATGGGAGGGGGAGAGGCAATGTCCCAACACCTTTGTTGGTGGAAAGTGGGAGGAGGGAACCTCATCAGCAAGGTCTCCTACAAAAGGGTGGTAGAGGGCCAGAGTCCATCAATGCTCCCTGCAGGAATGGGGCAGCAGGGGCAGCAGGGAAGGCGAGGCTGCCCCACGCATGGGAATTTTGATCTGTCATGCTTCCATACCCAGAGCTGAGACCCAGGCCCCCAGCTCTGCATGAGAAGGAGGGAGATGGTCCCAGGAAAGGGGAAGGTTAGGGAGAAGCTTAGAAGCCGGGGGTCTGGGCAGGAAGAGTCGCTGTTGTTGTTGACGAGGAGGAGGGGGAGAGGAGCAGGGAAAGCCACCGGCTCACGGAGGGAGGGGCCGGAAGGGGCATTGCCTAACCTGGGTGGAGAAAGCCAGAGAAGCCTTCACTTGCCTGAAATGTGGGCACCCCACCCTGGGGGGAAAGGTTACCAGGGTGGGAAGTGGGGACCCGGAAGCCCTCCCCACCCATCTCTGAGAAAGAGGAAGAAGCTTGCAACATTCAGAGGAGGGCAAAGCATTCACTCTCCTGGCACAGGGCAGGGCAGGGCCAGCGGCAGGCCCCCTCCCACCC
Organism: Plecotus auritus; assembly: GCF_963455305.1. Lineage (NCBI taxonomy): Eukaryota > Metazoa > Chordata > Mammalia > Chiroptera > Vespertilionidae > Plecotus > Plecotus auritus. Next base: position 9,031,838 of record NC_137774.1, read on the forward strand.
TCAGTGAGTGTAGGCCCCAGGGGAGCAGTGTCAGGGACTCTGCTCCCATCACTTGGGGAAGGACAACTTGTCCACAGACACCAGGTTACAGCCCCCGACTTCTTCCCTAGTCCCCGCCCCTCCTGCAGGAAGTAGATGCTCCTTATCCAAGGTGGAAACATGAGCCCCAGTCCCTGCAGACACAGCAACTACCCAGCAACTACCCCATAGGGATACTGAGAACCACAGCCTCACCCACCCACTCCCTGGCAACCCTGAACCCAAGGACTGGCCTCGCCATCACCTGGCGCCCACTGGAAGGCCAGGCCAGAATCAGTTCCCGACTCCCAGGTCACTATGCCACCCGCCTCGCATCCTATGTGAGGAAGACAGAAGAGAGGAAGGAAACAGATGACAGAGGTGTGAGAAGGGGTGGTGGTGGAAACTGAGGCAGTATCGGACTGCCCCCCGGCCCAGCAGCTGGTGAGGCCTGGGAGGAAGGGGGCCATGGCGGAGCCAGAGGTGGCCACCAGGAAGCGGTGGTGGCGGTGGGCACTGGGCCAGTGCGGGTAGTGAGGCGCCCAGCCAGGACCTGCCTCGGGGACAAAGAGACTCCCTGGCTCTGGGGAGACTGCGCTGCCCCCGCACCGAGAAGGGGGCACTGACCCAGCCAGGCCAGGCTCACAGGGCAGTGATGCGGGGCAGCTTGCCAGTGGCTGCGGGAGGGGCAGTGGGTGCCCGAGGCAGGGTGTTCAGTCCCTTGCCCACCAGGAGAGGTGGGACACGTTTCCCAGGTCAGCGACTGACCCGCCAGCCTGCTGGTCCATGCCGGTCCATGGTCTGTTCGGCTGCTTCCACCCTTCCTCCAGCCCCAGGCCAGGCCCCGGCTTGGCTCCCTCCTCCCCCCGAGCCCTGGCCTGGCGCCCAGCTGGGCCCTGGGGGCCAGAGTTACTGTAAGCGGCCTGGCAGGCCCGAGGCCTAGACTCTGCCAGCTGGCCGGAGCCGCCGCCACCTCCCACTACCTGGCTCGGCCAGCCAGGGAAGGGTACTGAGACCCCCGTCCAGCAAACAGGCAGCCCCCATGGCAGAGGGAGGAGGTAGAGAGAAAACACAGGCCCTGCCAAGACCATGCATGTGTCCACAGCCCGAGTCCAAGCCCAGCGCCCCTCCTGGGACACTCGCCCTATCCCCCAGGCTGCTCCTGGGTTCCTCCCTCTCTCCCTCCCCACGGGGCGGAGCTGGCAGTGGGAGGGGGTTCCAGCAGCCTGCCCCTCTCCACTCCGGATCCGGTGGGGAGTAGGTGGGTGCCGCTCTCAGTAGAGCTGCCATTTCCACCAAATGTCGAGAGGTTTGTTTACTCGCTTCCAGGCTGTGTCCAGTCCTTGGAGCTATTTATAAGGTCCTCAAAGACTCGGCACAGAAGCGGGCTGGGGGGCACCTCGGAACAACATTGTTTCATCTCTCCCTCCGCGGCCCCAACATCGAACAGCCACGTGATCAGCCTACAAGCTTTTCCTCCTGGAGCCCCCCCAAACGATGGTGTCCCTTGTCCGCAGAAGACCTCGCTGCTGCAGCAGGACAGATGTACCCAGAGGCCAACCCCCAGGCCTGCTCCCTCCAGGGCTCCCCCACCAAGCCTCCCATCACCCCACTTACTGGCTGGGGAGGGTGTGCTGTAGCCACTAACTGGAAGCTGGTGCTGGAGAGTGGTCAGAGCGCCTGGCGGGGAGAGTCCACCCAGCATCGGGGGGAAGAAGAAGGCGTAGGGGGGCACCGGGTACCCATTGAGGTGCCCTCCCCCAGGTGTCGGACAGGAGCTGCTGTTGCTGGCCATGCCAAGCAGCCACAGTCAGGAGGCAGGCAGGCAGTCTGGCGGAAGGCTCCGGCGGGCTTCAGGCCGCCCCTCCTCGGGGCATGGGGCCTGGGCCCGAAGGGGGCTTGGGTGGTCAGCCCACCCCCCCTTTCTGTCCTGGGGCTGATGTCCAACGCTAGCAGGCTAATCGCAGCCGCCTGGAGCCCCCACGCTAGCTGGGGGCCAGGGATTGGGGGACGTCCCAAGAGCTGGTCCTTTGGTCAAGCAGTTCTGCAAGCTGGCACTTCCTGGGAAGGTCCAGAGCTGGCCTTCAGGGCGCCGAAAAGGTTGGCTCTCCTAGGTGGGCCCCGGCTAGGCAGCTGGGGGGGCCATGTCCTGTGACGCTGCAGAGAGAGGAAAGACAGGTGAGTGGGCACAGAGGAGCGGGCACACGGGCATTCCCCGTGGAGCTCCCCAACCTGGGCGGCCGGAGATTTTCCTGTGGCACCCGGCTGAGCAGACAGCTGGCACCATGCCTGGCTGGCAGAGACAGCCTGGGAGCAGGGCCCAGACACTGCTGGGGGTGGCAGGACAGCACAGCCAGGCTGGGGAGACAGGGGCAGAGCTCAGAGCCGCAGAAGGCCTCTCACCCACAATCCTGAGGGTGAAGGGTCTACAGTGCCACCCCAAAGGTTCCCTGTAGCAGAGGCAGGCGGCGGAGCTCCCTCCCCTGTGTGGGTTACCTGAGGTCACGATGCAGAGAATGAGGGCTGGAGGGGAGTGGGAGGGGGAGGAAAAGCCGCTTCCCTAAAGCACTGGCATTTCTCAGAAAAATGACTCCTAAGCCAGGGGCCCCTCTTACACCACTTCCCCCCCAAATCCAAGCCCCAGCACCCCAGATGGGTTTGTCCCACAGGCCAGGGGAGGAGGCCTGTTTACATACCTGAAAATAGGGAAATGCGAACTGAGGGCTCCTGGGCATCACCCCCAGTGCCTAACCTAACAGCAGGATGGGCTGGGGGGGGGGGGGGCAGTGTGTCCGGAGGGCAGGGCCTACTGAAGGGCTGAGGGAGGCTAACCTCAGAGTTCACCCACATACTCTGTCTGCAGAAGCAACATCCCTGGAGGGGGTGAGGGGTGGGCCCCAGATGAAAGGCCAGATGTCCCCCACCAGTGTGTACACAGATCCACACCCTGTTTGAACAGCTGGGGCCAGAGGACGTGTACAGATAACACCATGGGGTAGAGAGAAACAGAGGCGAACCCAGAGACTCCGTCACACAGTAAGAGAGCAAAGAGAGAAAAAGGGAAGCAGAGGCTTCCAATCCACTTGGGCTACATAGGACCTACATGCCGAAATACATATAAATGCATGCATATATACATACATATGTAGTACAGACATGAGAGACAAAAGAAAACACACACACACACACACACACACACACACAAAAAGAACAGCCAATCAAAAAAAACACAATGAGATACCACTTCACATCTACTCGGATGGCTATAATAAAAAAGACTGATAATAACCAGTGTTGGCGAGGATGGCAAAAACTGGAGCCCTCATACATTGTTGGTGGGAATGGAACTTAGAATGGCTGCTCTGGAAAATAGGGTGGCAGTTCCTCAAAAGGTCAAACAGCGTAATCATCGTATAATGAGCCAACAATTTCACTCCTAGGTATCTATACCCAAGAGAGAGGAAAACATCAGTCCACACAAAAACTTATACATGGATGTTCATAACAGCACTGTTCATAATAGCCAAAATGTTAACCCAAATGTCCATCCACTGATGAATGAATAAATGACACGTATATATCCATACAATGGAATATTACTCTGCCATAAAAAAGGATTACAGCATTGATATACACTGCAATGTGGATACACCTGAAAAACATCAAACTGGTTCTAAAAGACCATCTAGTGTTTGATTCCATTTACCTAAAATGTCCAGAATAGGCTATTTATAAAGACGTCAAGTGGACTGTGGCTTACCAGGGGGCTGGGTGTGGGTTTGAGGAAAATGGGAAGTGACTGCTGGGAGTACGGGACCTCTGTTTGCCGTGATGAACATTTTCTAAAACTGATTGTGGTGGTTTGCGCAACTCTGAATATACTAAAACCCTTCAACTGAGTACTTTAATGGGTGAATTTTATGGCATACGAATTACACCTCAATAAAGCTGGTAAGAAGACAGAGAGAAGGGAGGAAGGGAAAAGAAAAGTAACGGGGCCACAGAGACCCAAACTAAGGACTGCTTCCCTTCCCAACTCCGTCCCCCCCCCCCCCCCAGCTCCAGCCATCCCAGGTTCCACGCTCCAGGCTCCCCAGGCTCAGTCCTGGAGTCCAGTGGACAAGCACATGGCCAGCATTTGGCTGAGGACCATGCCTGGGAAGGGGGAGCTCCTGCCAAGGCCACTGTGGACGAGGCCAGGGCTTCTGGGCCCAGCTGGGCCAGGCAGCCTGTGCCAGGGAGGGGGAAGGGGGGACAGGTACGTGCTAGGGAGGGGGCAGCTCTCCTAGGAGTGAAATCTGGACCTTGTGTTTTTGTTTTTGTTTTTGTTAATCGTCATCCCAGGATATTTTTCCATTGATTTTTAGGGAGAGGAGAAGAGAGAGGGAAAGACAGAGAGCCCCGACCAGGGCCCCGAGGTCTGCGCCAGGAAGGAGCCTATGACAGAGGTACATGCCCTTGACCAGAACTGAACCCGGGACCCTTTGGTCCGCAGACCGACGCTCTAGCCACTGAGTCAGACCGGCTAGGGCTGGACCTTGTTAATGACCATGATTTTTACTGTTATTAATGACGACGACCATCAGACTCTGTCCTTACTCCTGAAGGAGGTGTCCCTTCCCGCACAGGCCCCTGCGGATTCCCTCCCAGGTTGAGAGGGCTGACGTCAGAGGAACAAGGGCCCCACCCATTGGGCAAACTGCCACCCCAGACCCCCCACACCCTTGTGGGGCCCCACACAACGGAACTCAGGCAAGGGAAGGAGGGGTTGGCTGAGCCTCATCAGCACTGACAGTCAGACTAAGACACACACACACACACACACACACACACACACACACACACCCCACACTTACAGAAACGCATGCATGCAGGGCTATGGGAAGCGTAGGGGTGGGCAAGAGCACGCTCGCACACCCGGCCTGTGTGTGTGTGTGGGCACGCACGGGAGAAGAGGGAACCTGCAGATACCATCTCTCCACACCTGGGCTCCACCACACAGTGAACATGGTTCCGGGCTTGCGTGCCCAGCCCCAGGACTCAGCTCCCCGCAGACACACAACCACAGCCCCACCGTTTCCCCTGGCCCTCACACAGCCAGGCGGGCCTCTGTACCTGCCTCCCTGGGGTCCAGGCCCCCCACACACACCGCGCTGCATGAACACACAGAGGTGCGCCCTTTAGAAATACTCTGGAGGACTCACATCCGCGCTGGGGCTGCCTCCCTGAGGTGAGGCCCAGGGGGGTGAGGCCCAGAAAGCCAGTCGCTTCAGACTCCAGGTGTCCTGACCCAGCTTTGGGGGGCTTGGGGGTGGACCAGTCAGTCCTCTGGAACCCACCGTTGCCCCCACAGGAGAGAGAACTACAGTCACCTGAATGCCTCAACTCCTCTGCCCCTGAGGAGTTTGAAACTGGACCAAACTTCAAACTCCCCCACAGATACACACCCCAGGGAGAGGCTGGAAGGTCTCCCCACCCTGATCTGAGCCTCAAACTTCAAGTGCAGTTACTCAGCCCCTTGGGGAGGGCCTTCAGCAGCCGGAGGGGGTAAAGATCACAGAAATGGGCCAAGGGCCAGGCTGGTGAGGGAACAGGGATGGGCAAGGGCATGGATGATGGGGACAGAGCCAACGCGCACAGGCTCTGCCTCAGAAGTTCCCTCTGGAGCCATGACCCTCAAGGAGACGCCTGGGTCCTGGGCCCCTGCACCCAGGGGTGAGAAGGCGCAGTCACAGAATTGAAACCAGCACCAAAGAAAGGGAAAACAAACTACCCACATCCAACCCCCACCCTGTGCCCGCCACCTCCACGGCCCAGGGGCACCCTCCCTCGAAGGATAGAAAACCGCAGGCCCACACCTCCCATGCACTGAGCCAAGACTCAGCACAGCAGAAAGAGGGGTGGGGGCTAGAGCGCCTGCCACCAGCCACACGCCCCTGCCCACTGGGTCCCCCTCACCACGGTGCCAGAATCCCTGCCCAGGGTCAGGTCCCCCAGAGTCACACGCCTAGAGGAAAAGGCAGGAGCCGGCTGAGCCTTGAAGATGGTAGAAAAGAACAGAGGTGTGAAGGGTCAAATCTCAGCTCTGCCACTCTGGGTGACCTTAGCCAAGTCATTTAACCTCTCAAGCATCTGTTTACTCGCCTGTGCCCTGTCTACCTCAACAACTGGTTGTGTGATTTAAGAGATAAAAGTCCTGGAAAGCACCCAGCACAGCGCCTGGCACACAGGAGGTGCTAGGCAACTGCCCCCCCCCTCCCCACACCTCTCAGCCTCTCAGCACCACCCAGGGCCTCCCAGGGCGGTGTCTGCTCTCCCTTCCTCTCCCTGACCACCGTTAGCATCTGTTGACAGAGCTGGGCAAGAGAATTACCCACTTTCCAGGGTCTGCTTCCCCCAGACTGAGGACAGGGATGTGGGGAGAGGGATATTTGGGGTGTGGGTGGAGGCCTGACCACAACCCTTTCCTAAATTCCCTTCTTTCATTTCACAAACCAAAAAAGGGAAACCTTTGGATTTGGGGAGGGGAGGAGGGGAAGAGAAATTGACCATTTCCTCCCTATTGTCAGGGGAGAGGAGCCAGGGGTCCCCAAACCCAGCTGGCCCAGCCGCCCCCCCCCCCCCATTTACTCTCTCCTCTCCACTCCCTAGGCTCTCCTGAAACAATGGCTCCCAATGAATAGAAGTCAGGCAGTCCCTGAGGGGCTCAGAGAAGGAAATCAGGATTGGGGAGCTTAAAAGAAGGGGGCACAGGGGGTTTCCTAACAATTCTAGACAGTCAGTGAATCATATGCAAATGACACCCAAAGCTCAAGCTCCACTGGTGGGGGGTGGCATGGCAATGGGAACTGCAGCCCTGGTAGAAGCAAACACCTGGCCCCTTTGGACCCCCTACCCTGCCAGGAGCAGGGCAGGGCGGGACAGGGCAGATCTCAAACCCCAGCAGTGGGCTGGATCTATTTATAAACTTTCCAGGAAAAGACACTCACGCACACACAAAGCCACAACCTCCCCCTTCCCCCATGCTCCTCCGATCTGCGGGGCAAGGGTTGGGGAGCAGTGATGACCCCTACTCCCTTTTTCCAGGGGTCCCTCTCCTCCCAGCAAGCCCACCCGCTGGCCACTCTGGTCCTTTGTTACCAGGGTCTGGGCTGCAGGCAGGAGAGAGACCACCCAGGAGCGTGTGAGAAGGATCACCTGGGACAGGTGGGGGGCAGCTCTTCCCCACCGGCCCCTCAGAAGCCCAGGCCGGCCCGCTGGGGCTAGGACTTGTTTGAAAACCTGCTCCAAGCATGTGAAGGCCCTGAGCACAGCCTTGGAGGGGCAAGGCGGGGGGGGGGGGGGGGGCCTGCAGTCCAGTGTCTTCCTCTGGAGGCTGCCACTGCCCCAGCGTTTCAAGACGAGCGCCGGGTTCGAGAAGAGTGGGTCTGATGCCTCCCCAACCTGTGCCCCTACCTGGCCCGAGTGCTGCCCCGGCACGCAGGGCTGCCTGACCTCCACGGCCACACGCTCAGCAGTGACTGAGTCACAGGCCGAAAGAGCAACTGGACAAGCCCAAGGCCATGACAGGCCAAGTTCTAGGAGGAGGAAATGGGGGGTCTCTGATGGGCGGGGCGATGCCCCCAACTCCTGCACACCCAGGGACCACATCCCAGAGCCCCTGGGAGCTGTGCTCAGGGCCTTCAAAGCCCCGGGTGAAGCCTCGGACTCTCAGCACGGAGAGTAGGTGAAAGGGCAGGGGGCAGCCCAGGCCTCGGAGGAGGGAGCAGCCTGGGGAAGGCAGAAACAGGAAGAGGAAGAGATGAGCCAGCCCAGGCCACAGCCAGACCACAGGAGTGTGTGGCCCAAACAAAGGCAGCTCTGTCCGGGGAGGGGGACCAAAGGGGCACAGACAAAAGGGGACCCCCCCAACTTGGAAACCACCGTCCTCACACCCATCCTGGCATGGGGCTTTCCCCACCCTCACCTTGGCAGCTGCCCCCTCACCACCGTCTCCCAACCTCCCCAGTGTAGGCAGCACAACCCTCCCACAGTGGGGGCGATGGATGGATGGAGCACACAGGAGGCGTGTGCGTGTGTGTGCGTGTGCGTGTGCGTGTGCGTGTGCGTGTGTGTGTGTGTGTGTGTAAGGTTACAGCAATGCCCCCATCCCCTCAACTCTGCCCCAACCCAGAGACTACCCCAATTCTGAGTCCTAGGGCAGACAGGCTGTCAGCAGGACTCAGTGCTACCAGCCCCCTCCCAGCCAGCATCCCTCCCTGGGGACCCAGGCTGCAGGGAAGCCGGGAACGCCCCCCCTCCCCTGCTTCAGGATATCCTTTTGGCTCTGACCCCAGACTAGGCCTGAGTCAGACTCTGCCCTGCCCCATACCCCCCCCCTTCCATCAACCCCCCAGGAACTTCCTACTCCACGCCTACTCAGTTGGGGCTAAAACTTGGGGGAATCTCTTCCCCTCTCCATCCCCAGTGAACAGAACAGAGAAGCCCAGGAGGGGGTGGGAAGAATGGGTCACCGAGTCCAATGGCTTGCCCCTTAAGCACAAGGCCTTTGGGGTCAGGGAGAAGCTGATGCAGGCTGTGCGGGAGGGGCCCCACTCTTCCCGCGCCCTCCCCCCAAAAAAATACACAACCAGAGATCTTGCCCAGAGCCCCACCCCACTCCAGCCTGGACCCCAAGAAGTCACAGAAACTCCCTGGGAAGGATAGTTTCCATGAGAACACAGGATGGGAGAAGGTGACAAAAGTAAAAAGAGACATGAACTGGCATTTTTATAAGGCAGCGCGGGGCCCAGGCTGGAGGGGACAGGGTCTGCACCGCCAGTCTCACGTAGCGGGCCAGTCAAGCACAGCCACATGTGGTCACAGGCTCCCCAACACTCATCTGAGTAGATAGCTGTGACTCCTTCCCATAGACACAAGTCTGGGGGGTCCTGGGGGATCTGGGACATCAGAGACCACACACACTCAGCCTGACACAGCCCCCAAGACAGGCCCCCAGGCCCCCCCAATTGTGGGTCTAGGAGGAGGGGGCATTTTCCTCCCCACAAGAACCAGGGTAAAGCGTACAGCCGCCATCTCCATGGTAACCAACAACAAACATCCCAGGAACCACAGTGGGACAGGAAGTGACAGTCACATGACAGGAAGACTTTTTTTTTTCCAGTGTGGGGAGGGTGATGAAGATGGTTAGCAGCCCCTGGGAAATCAGCTGTTCCCGAGGTTGGCCCCACTTGGAGCTGGAGGGAAGTGGGGTGGCTGGGAGGTTGGCCGCCCCCTACCACCGCGTTCAAGGTTGGCTGCAGGACTGATGGGCCCTCCCTCCACGCCTGCCGCTCGGGTCCCCTCCTCGGTCCCCCTCCCCTCCACTTCCTGCCGTGACTGGAGATCAGAGAACTCCCCACCGCAGCTTCCCCTTCTCAAGTCTCGATTCCTGGGCTGAAGGTTTCACTGTGGGGCAAGGGACAAAAGGAAGAAGGGCTGGGAACCTGCAGTAGGACCCAGGGGACGGAGGCTCTGGGGGAGGGAGCCACTCGGAGGTAGGTGTGTACACACAAGCACACAGCGAGTGGGTCGCGGTGACACGCAGCCGGGCACAGTGACACATGGAGGCATCTCGGAGGAGAGGCGAGCACAGCCCTTCGCTCCAGCCCCGCGCGCCCCACTCCTGCCCGCAGGCACTGTCCTGAGCCTCTGGGTTCATCCCAGCCTTCTACTGGCCTCCAGACCGGTGAGGTCTCCACTGTGCCCAGCCCCCACCCACCTCTCGCCTGCCTTTTGTGCTGAAGAATCCCCTTCCCTGCTCCAAGGTGCCCGCCCAGAGAGGGCACCTTGGCCAGAGGTGGGGGGAATGGAAGCTCCCCTGCCCCCCTCCCCTTCTCTGCAGATGTCCCAGACTATATTTAGCCCAAACCGGGAGGCCAGCCAGACCCAGACTCCCCACTGGCCCAGAGCTGAGCTCCCAGTTTTTATGCAATTAAAACATTAACAGAAAACCACCCCCATCCACGCGCCCCCCCAGCCCTGCCAGAGCAGCAGAGCTCACAACATGTGAACAAGGGCAGCCCAGCTCTGCAGCCAGTGGGGGGGTCACTGGGCAAATAGCAATCAGCTCATACCCTTCCCCATCTCCCGGGCCCTGCCCCCATCCACAGGAGAGGGACATCATCCATGAGATCAGGCTGACACTAGGGAGGGGGCAGGCTTTCCTGGTTCTGGGAAGGGAAAGGCATATCCAGTGGGTTGAGGGGGGGTTGCCTGGTTGCAGAAATTCCACCTGTCATTTTACAGCCCCCTCCCAGCCAGCTCCAGTTACAGGGCTGGGGGTTGGCAACAGGTGCTGGCCAGGCTGGCAGCAGTCTAATCCCCCCTGCCCCCCTCCCAGGCCGACAGTGGTGCCTGGAGGTCCCCCCCGCAGGGGCCCAGGCGGGCAGGATGCTAGGTGGAAGAAAGAGGCCTCGTTTCCACTTGGTGGGTGTGGGGGCAGCCGTGCCCCTTCTGTAAAACCTGCCCCCCTACTCTGTGACGTGTGTTGGAGGGTCTGGGGAAGCCAAGGAACCCTTAGTTCCACAGCGCCTATTTCATTTCCCTGTGATGCCAGGCGGGCAGGCTGGAGTGTGGGAGGTCTGTCTGCCTGCCTCTTCTTCCTCCTCCTCTCCAAATTCCAGGAAGGAGCAAGGGAGGCTCCAGTTGCGGAGAGAGAGGGAGAGCAAGCAGGCGGTCCCAGCTGGGGAAGGAGGCGGGGGGGGGGGGGGGGGGGGCGGGGACTGGAGCGGGAGGCGAGATCCAGACGGAGCAAGAGACACCCACACCCGAGCCAGACTGGGACAGACGCACCAACCCTGACACATTCTCACACTCTGGGCCTGGTCCCCGCACACCGCCCACCCTGCGGGGACACCCAGACACCCTCAGCCAATTCTGCCAATCCCCAGTACACTCCCTGGACACACACGGAGATCCGGGCCCTCACCCCCCACAAACCGTGTGGGCTCCAGACAGCAGCCAGAGGGTGGAGGGGGACGGAGGGAGGAAAGACAGCAGGCAGCAGAGGCTGTGCAGCCAAAGCCCGGGAAGCTGAGGAGGGTGGCCACACTCCTTTCCCAAAACCCAGTAAGTCAGGACAACCCTGGTCCTCTCGCCAGGGGCCCTGCCAGCTTCCCACACTCCCCACACCACCACCATCAGACAGGGGTGTGGGGTGCTGGGCACGTGGAGATAACCCTGTTTATTCATCACAGAGATAGGGTTACCTTCCCCAGATGGCCCTCACCCAGACCTCAGACAGTGCTCACGAACAGACCCCACAGACACCCAGCCCAGGTCCTGCCCTGCCCGTGCTCCCCAGAGGACAGGGAACTGGGCACTGAGGTTTGTGTTTGGGGGCAGGCCCCACCCTCATGTCACACAGTTCTGAGGAGCACCCCACCTAAGACCCTAGAGTCTGAGCAAGGAGTGGCTTTGGGGGAAAGGTGCCAGAGGGCACAGCCAACTTCAAACCTCCTAATAAACTTGACCAAATGCTTTAGGGGAAGGAAAGTGAATTCACAGGAGCGTGGGTCAGTACCCCCCAAGCAGACCTGAAGGGCCACTCAGATTATGTCCTCTCCCCCACACTAGACAGGGTGGCAGGAACCACGTCATGGCACATGTGGGTGACTGTGCCCAACGGGGAATGCATGGGGGTGATCAGGATGGTGCTGCCCACAGCTAGCTTCCTGCCAGGCTGCCACATGGTTGGGAGTAGGAGGGGGGACCAGTGAGGTGTCCTATAGTAGCAGGGGCATTTAGGGTAAAACTGAAGGGCAGAGATTTAGAGGCTATAGGAGGAGGTGCCCAGGTTAAGCCATTCCAAGCCCAGAGTCTTCACAGAACTGCCAATGCCTCGCGCCGCCCTCACCAGTCTGGTGGGGAAACTCCTGCAATGACACTGCATCACGCTCATTCACACCCGCAAAATCCCGCAAAATCCAACATCCTCAGCTCCCAGGGGCCGACTCGAGTCTGACCTTAGTAACCACCCTGTCTCAGGGCCCACATGGTCCAGATTCCTAGGCAGAACTGATGTCCCAGCCTCTCCCAGTGCACCAACATCTTCACAGCCACAAACTCCCTGACTCCACAAACTCCCTGACTCCGCAACGCGCCCCCCCCCACACACACACCTTCTTCCTCCAGCTCCAATACTCTCTCTCTTGTTCCCGCCCCCAGACTCATCTCCACCCCCCTCTCCACAGGGGAAGCCCCAAGGCTCCAAGCCATCCCTACTCCAACCTGGGGCTTCCCCGGCCAGCCTCCCCATCAAGCACAAGGCCTTGGGGGAGTTTAAGGCTTGAGCCCATTTCCTAGTAAGACCTGGTGTTCTTACTGAACCGCTTCCCCAGAAGAACCCTGCCCTACGACCACTGCAGTCAGGAAAGGGGACAAGAGACATGCCCGAATCCCCTGACCAGGAAACTGGAGTAGGGGGTGGTGGTCGGCGGCAGGAGTGAGGGTTGGGGGTATGCAGCAGGAGTGGGGGAGTGGGGGAGTGTTCTAGGAACAAGTCCCTTGGAGAACATATACATACACACATGTGCACACAGCCCGCGGGCAGAAGGCAAGCTGGTTACAGAAGAGGAAGCCCACACCAGGTGGGTATCCTATCCAAGATAGAATAGATGGGAAAGAAATCTCCAAGGCTGGGAGGGGGGAGGGCTGTTTTTTGGTATGATTTCCATATGAGTTGGTGCACATCCCCAGCCTAGCACTCTGGTGGCCCGACCCCCTTCCCACGGAGCAGCCTGACAATAGGGCAGTGCCCAGAGAGGGGGGCACAGCCAAGCTGATTTTCCAGTGCCCCCCTCCCACATACACATCTGGCTAGCAGCTTCCCCGCCTCGTGGGTGGCACCATGTCCCAGACACCCTCAGCAAAGCAAAGACGGCCAGTCTATTCCATCCTCTTCTCACCCAAAAAGCTGCCACAACCCCATGATAACACCACATCCAGTCATCCCTTTCCCGACTGTCCTGGTTCCCCCACCCAATTCTGACGGCTCCCCTCACTCCACCGGGCACACCAGCTGAGCGGGCCCCGCCCCCCAAGCCGGCTGCCTCTGGTGGGGGTGGGCCCCCGGGCTGATTCTCACCAAACCACAGAGCAGCTCAGATAACAGGAGGGAAAGAAGGAGGGGGCTAGTCCGTTGGGCATCCGATCTCTCCCCAAACAGGTTTGAAAGTCTTTTTTGTTTTGCTCGTTTCTGAAGAGAAAGGAGAGAGAGCTGGAGTTCCCAGCGGCGGTTCTGCCACAGCTCCGGCGCCGCGGACACGCACGGCAGACGGCTTCGGACGCCTCACGGCTGCGCGCGAAGACACGGGCGCAGACAGACGCACAGACGGGGCTCCCCCACCCCGGGCACGGCGGCAGCGGGTTGGGAAGCCCAGGAAACCCCGGGTTCCCGTCGGAACCCGCCCGGCTCCCCGTCCCCATCCGCAGCTCCTATCAGGAGCAGAGCAAGGGTCCCCGATGCCCGTGGGAGCCTGGCGCTCTCCAAAATCCCCGGGGTAGAGGTTACCTCGCAGCGGGGGGACGCAATCCGTCCGTGCGCCCACGGGTACGGCGTCTGCCCTGACCCTGCGCCTTGGTATAGCTCGGCGTCAGGGGTGCGGGATCCCGGGAGAGGAGCCGTCTGGGGGACCGAGCTCAGCAGCGCGGGCCGAAGGCAGCGGCCATGGCGAGTCACGTGCGGAGGCTGAAACTTTACCCGGAGCCCCAGACTTGGGGGGCGGAGGGTACGGAGCTGGGGGAGGCCCTCTCCCTCAGGCCCGCCCCTGCCCGCCCACTAACCAATCACCAGCCAGAGGCGGCCCCACAGGATCACGCCCCACTCCCCTCGCCTTAATAGACCCGAGACTGGGCGAGTCTTAAAGGAGCCGCGCCTAGCAGAAGGCTGGACCGTGGGAATCTGTGAGAATCCCTCCCTCTGCCCCAAAAGGAGAGCTTCAGAGCGAGGAACTGAAGTTCTGCGGAAAGAGTGGGAAAAGGGCTAGATGGAGACAGGACTGCAGTGTGTGGTATCACATTCCCTTCCCCAGACACACACACACACACACACACACACACACACACACACACTTAAACCTGGGAAGTGAATTCAGTGCCTCTGGCCCTAGCTGTCAATCCCAGACTCCCCAAATTATAATCCTCCTCCCCCAGTGGGAGCTGAAAGCTGTGTGACCTTAAACAAGTCGTTTCCTTTCTCTGAATCTTAATTTTCTCATCTGAAAAAAAGGATGCAAGAGTAGATAGACCTCACTCAAGTGCACTCCTCCCAGTTTCCACCCAAAACCTCTCCAGCTCGAGTGGGTCGTCAGTCAGGGGAACTCTGGCCTACCGCAACCGCTCAGCAGCCCCCCTCCCCCCCAAAAAAAGAGCAGTGGCTCTTGGATCTTCCAAAGGCTAAGTCAGGGGCGGCAAGACCACACACCCCTACACCCTCCCACCCCCATGTTAGAGAGCTCAGCTTCTCCCTCCTGGCCCAGACTGGGGAGCCACTAAAGCTCGCGCTCTTGTTCCAGTTGGGCAGGATCTGATTCACTCTCCATCTGCAGGACCCCAGTCCCCAACACAGCCCCTTGCCCCCTCCCAGCCTGCTGCTCTTCTAGCAGTCAGGGGAGGGGGGGCAGAAAGCGGAATCACTAGGGAACCCCCCTTTCCCAGTCAGAGAAGTGGCCTCGAGTGCCCCCACAGGACTTCCCACTGGAAGGGGAAGTGCCACACTCCCAAGCCTCCAGCCCGGGGAGGAGACTCAGCCTAACCCGACAGGCAGAGCTCCCAACCCACCGGTCGGACGGCCCCCGCTTTACAGAGGGAACCCCCAGGCCGGGATGGGACACGGGTTTTGGTCCGCTGTCGCCCTGGTTGCACAGCCAGGTCTAGGCTGGAGGTATGTGAGTGTCTCTCTCCAGCTTTAGCCCCAGCCTCGGTGAGGTAGACAATCCTGGCCTGTGGGACGCACTGCCCTGAGGTCCTGCGCAGGGGAAAGGTGCCCGGGCAGCGCCTGGCAGCGCTTCCCCGGCCCCTTCCCGCCCGCTGGGCCGGCGGTCTCCCGCTCCCGTCTGGATTTCCGTCCGCCGGTGCGAACCGCCCGCCCCGCCCCGCCCCTCCCGCCCTGTCCCGTCCAGATCCATCCGCAAACATGCGCTCAGCCGGCAGGAATGCGCCAATGGCTCCCAGATGTGGACGCCAACGCTTAACCCCTTCTCCTCCAACCCCCCCAAAGGCCTTCAGCATGAGCCCAGCAAGCAGCAGGGGGCGCCACCTGGTGAGGGACCAGCCTGGGAGCGGGGGTGGGGGCGAGGGGGGTGGGGGGGATTCAGCGTCAGCTACTCCTAGCCTGCACAGGCTCCCCCTGGCTTGGATTCTACCAGTCTTCCTTCCAGCTGAGGCCAGGGTATAAGGATTATGGACACAAAAATGGAAGTGTGCGTAAACACAGGCATACCGCCTCCCACCATGCGAGGCCTTCGCATACACCTGCACGCACACGGGGTCAGGTGTGCACACTGAGAGTCAGGTGTGCAAATGCAAACTCAGGACACCCACATACATACATGCTCAGAGCACACATGTGCATACCCCCACGTGCATGCCCAGGATACCCATGTATGCACATCCATGAGCACACAGACAGGCATGTGTGCCCTGGCCGGGTAGCTCAGTTGGTTGGAACGTCGTCTGATAAGCCAAGGTTGCAGGTTTGATCCTGGGTCAGGGCACATATAAGAGTCAATCAATGAATGCAGAGATAAGTGGAACAGCAAATTGATGTTTTTCTCTCTCTCTCTCTCCCTTTTTCTCTCTTACAAAAGAAAAACAAGACAGGCATTTGTGCACACACAAGGACATGAGGCAGAGGGTGGGGCACACTCCTGAACAGACACAGCAGTAGGCGCACGTGCAGATGAGGGAAGAAATTCATGCGTCCACAAACCTGCTCCCTACAGGGGGTCAGACACACATGCACATGAGACTGGCACCCAGGTGAACTAGCACACAGCCTGCACGCCTTGGGTGTGCTCCCTCCCTGCCCCGCCTGTCCGATGTCTATCCTTCCCCAGGCTTGACTCCTGGAGGCAGGAGAGGTCCCAGGTGGGAGGGAGGCCAGGAGTCCAATCTGTAGCAGCAGCTGCACTCCAGCTGTGCTGGGGCCACAACGGGACTCCTACCCCCCCCCCCACACACACACACACCCATCCTCTAAGGGCCTTCACGCTGGAGGGAGAAGAGTGTAGGAGGCAGCAGGAGTCTAGCAGAGGGGGAAAGCCACAGGCCTGGGGATTGCTCGCTCTTTAGGAAAGACTCTCCTGGGGGCCTACCTGCCCCTCCCGCACACAGGAAGAGGGCTCAGGGAGGAGTCTGAGCTACTTGTTTCCCAAGACAGGGATCTTTCTCCAAGCAAGAGGAAACCTGAGAGCCCAGATAGGTGCAAGGCCAGTGACAGCCCCCAGCAGTCCAAGGAGATACAAAATAGCTCTGACACACCCCAGAAGGCCCTCACTTCGAGCAAAACAAGGCCTCCCTCACAGTCTCTGGGGAGCCCCTAGGGCAGTGGTCGGCAAACTCATTAGTCCACAGAGCCAAATATCAACAGGACAACGATTGACATTTCTTTTGAGAGCCCAATTTTTTTTTAACTTAAACTGCTTCTAACGCCACTTCTTCAAAACAGACTCGCCCAGGCCGTGGTATTTTGTGGAAGAGCCACACTCCAGGGGCCAAAGAGCCGCATGTGGCTCGCGAGCCGCAGTTTGCCGACCACGGCCCTAGGGAATCACACTGCTGGTCATGTGAACAGAGGCTGCGCGGCACTGCAGGCCAAGACCACCTGGACGCAGGTGCGATGGGAGCGGTCTGCTGGAACTGGACCCAGCTTCAGTGGACTCTTCCCTCCCCGGCCTCCCAGCTCATCCCCAAAGGAGCTCCTCCCACAAACACCCTCATGGCCCCACCCCATCTGATTCTCACAGCCCAGGAGGGTCATATGGGGCAGGGCTCCTGGTTCCATTGTACAGATGCGGAAGCTGAGGCTCAAAAAGGAAACCGTCTTGCCCAAGGTCATACAGCTTGTCAATGGCAGAGCTAAGATTCAAACCCACAGTCACCTCTTTAACTCACCCCCCTTCACCCCAAATCAAACATATTTCCACGCAGATCCTGCCACCTCTTCCCCTCAACAGAGCACATGGGAGAAACCCCATCCTTGGCTGGCTCTGCAGGTCTCTGCGTGGGGCCAGGACATGCCAGAGAGAGATCAGAGAAGACACTGGGACTATGCATATGGCCCCCCCAGCCCCACCCCAAGCTTGGTGCCCACCTGCCCAGCAGGCACAGCCGGGTGACTCAGCTGCATCCGGGGGAGATGCCAGGGCAGTGACTCACCTACCGAGAAGAGGAGAAGAGCTATGGCTGGCACCTTGCCAGTCCCGGGACAGAAGTGACTTAGTCACCGAGACTGTGATGCCCAGCAGGCACAGCCCAGGCATTGGGGACAGAGACAGGCTGTGTCCTTCATGGTTACATGCGCCCCCTGGCGAAGAACAGGAATCCTGGGGGGTGAGCTATGGCTGTACCTGCCCCTGCCCCCTCACCATGCCCACCCTCACCACACCAGACCCTGCTCCAGTGCAGACAAGTTTTGTGAGACCCCTGGGCTGCCCTGCCCCCCTCCACAGCCTGCCCCCTGCCCATCACTCACCACCCACTCTCCACCAGCCCTACCGCCTCCTGCCACCCAAGTTGTACCCAGGCTAAGAGTCTCCTTTAACATGTCCTGGCAGCACCTCCTGCCCCCACAGCCCCTCTTACCCCCCCACCCCCACATACAACATGCACTCATACACATTTCTGCCTGCCCTGCTCCAGCCAGCAGCTGCTGAAGTTGTTGAGCAGGAGGGGAACTGGGAGGGTGGGGTGCAGGGATTGAGTTACCAGAGGCTGATGGGGTGGGCTGTCACCCAATCCCTTCCCCAGCTAGTCCTCCTCCCCGGGTGCCCGTCTCACTCACCCACCTGCTTTCCTCCCACCTCTGGCTGGCAGCCTACTGCCCTTTAAGCCCCTCCACCCCCACTCCACCCAAGCTAGAAAAGAGATGTTCAAGAGTATTTGTCATGCTAAGACCAGCCCAGGATATGAGAGAAAGAGAGAGACAGAGACGGACAGAAAGAATAATTCTGTGCTCAGCGCTCTGGCTGCAACCACGAGGTAGAGGTGTGTATATCTGTGTGATAAGCCAGAGGGGGACAGAGTAACTCCCCAAGTCCCAGGGGAGTAGGTGGGGCCCAAGGGGGTTGACAGGCTGAACAACCTCAATCCATTTGCACTATTGATTTCTCACACACTGCAGCAGGCCTGAGGGGGGGGGGGCATGATAAATCAGCCCCCCAGAGACAGAAACTGAGTGGAGAGGGGGGAGGGGCTACTTCACCACAATTTGTGGCCCAGTGAGATGGGCTTGGGGGCAGGGGGTGGGCGGCCGGGGAATAGGCTGAGTGGCAGGAGGCATGGGTGGGGGAGTGGGTGTTGCATTAAGACCAGTCCCAGCATCTCCTTCCAGCTGGATCTGAAGCTGATTCGAAGAAAGAGGGTGGAGGGCCAAAGCGCGCCACGTCTGGCTACACAGGCAGGGCCCCCCGAACAACTCTAGAGGGCGCCACTGATATCACAGTCGATGGATGGAATGGCACCTCCTGCAGCCATGCAACATGGTGCCCGGGAAATGAGGCTGCGGCAGGAGACTGGATTTGAGGGACCACAATTCTCCACTGGCCTTTCTCCCTGCAGCACCTCAACCCCCTCCTTCCAGCCTCAAGGTGGGCTCGCTTCTGACGTGGGGTTCCGAGCCTCTGATAAGCTCCCTGCTCTTCAGCCTGCTCCCCTCCTTTGTCGAGGGGATTGGCAAACAACCACCGTGATGCAGGCGTGGCAGGAGGGGGGCTCACCGAGGGGGCTGGAGAGCCTGCAAACCCACATCCGAGATCCTAGTCCCCGGTCTGTCCCCACCCCACCCCGCCACCGTGGGCAGACCTGTGGCCCTCTCTGGGTCTCTAAATGGAGTTAGACAGGAAGCTCCTCCTCTAAACTGTCGCCAAGCCCCACAGCTCGCAGCCTGTGAGCCCGTTGGCACCTGCCCAGCACCTCCATTCACACCAGTGGCCACAGGCCACCTAAACAAACCCCAACCTTGACCTCCTTCCAGCCTGGATTCAGACTCTCTCCACATGGTGGAGACTTATAAACAAACCCAGCTGGGGTTTACCAGGGACCCCGCGCAAACACGCAGAAAGGGAGGCAGGCCAGGAGCCCGGGCTAGGTCCTCCTTCCGCAGTGAGGCACAGGCAGGTGTGCTGAGCGGCCGTGCAAGGCGTCTGGGCGGCCCATGACCAGTTGAGTGTCCCGGGGCAAGTCACGTCCCCTCTCTGTGCCTCAGTTTCCCCCTCTGTAAGGGGAGATATGGCCTCTGAAGCCCCTCTGGTTCTAAGTCCAGTCCTAGTTGGACAGAGTCAACCCCGAGGGATCCCCAGGACTCCTCCGCCCGGCCCGGCCCATTTACCTGGGTCAGCACCTCTCCACCGGTCCCACCCCTGCCTAATGCGTCTCCTTGCGGCCCCTCTGGCCCTTCCTGAGGCCGCAGCCTGCCTCCTTACCCTCACCTTGGCCAGCCCCTCTCCCTGCCCCGTGCTTTTCTGCACGTCCCTCCTGCCAGGGGACAGACCAACTAAAAATAGTCCCGCAGCCTTTCTCACCCACAGCTGCCCAAAGAGCAGGAAGCAAGGGGGGCAGGGCGCCCATGTCCTGCTCTCCCCCCCAAACTCCCAGCTCGGGACCGTGGCCAGTACTCCAGCCTGGGACTAGTGCCAATTTGGCCATCTCGGGGGCATCCCACACCCCTTCCCTGGGGGGAGGCCTGCCCATAAGTGCCTACAATCACAGAGCTGTCCCAGCCCCGAGAGAGGGAGAGAGAGGAGGCAAGCGGTCTGCAGGGAACCCTTCCCAATTTCTGACAAATCGGTGCCAGCCACATTGTGGGCACCGAGAGGGCAGGGTCTGGCTCCAGGGACTGGTCTTTTGAGGGCAGAGGGAATTGGTGTGGGGAAGTCTGTACCGGCTTCCTTCATCCTGGCCCAGCTGGAGGGAAGACGAAATCGTGTCCCAGCCTCAATTACGCTAATCCCAACATGTGTGGGTGTACATAGAGGGGTTTCAACAGCCACCCCCAGATGCCATGGGGAAAGGCTAAAGAGGACAGCAGAAGAGCTGGGGTACCCACATGTCAAGACGGAAGCCTGGAGGCTAGGACAGGCCCGTGCCCCACAGGCTTGCCATGTGCTGCCCCCAACTAAGTCAGAGGTCGGAAGGGGCTATGGTGCCCCCACCCGGCTCCCACCTGGGATTCCTGGCACCTCCCAGCCCTGGGAGAAGGCCGTCCCCACACAGAGGAAGGAAACCAGCTTAGCGACTCTCTGGTGGCCTGCAGGGCAGCCCTGCAGCAGGCGGCAGGCGGGAAACCCAGGAGCCCTGGCACCCGGCCCGGAGAGTGAGCGAGAGAAATACCTCGGAGAGGAGGAAGCAGCCCGGAGTGAGGCAGACACACCATGGCCCCAGCGGCTCCCAGATGTGACCCCCCAGGAGGAAATGGCCCAAGGGGCTCGGTGGGAAAGGGAACACTTTTCTGAATAAGAAGAGAGAAGAAAGTGAGGCATGGGGATGGGACGAGCCTGGCCTTCACCTGCTGTCCTCTCTGCCCTGGCAGTGTCAGGGATACTGACATTAAGGCCACCAAATCTCAAAGAGCTGTATTTCCTCCTCCCCTAATCTCCAGACCCCAGCCCCTCCGTTCCTGAGCTTCCTCGGGCATACCTTCCCTGGAGCCACGCCAAGCCAGGAGCCAGCAAGGCTCCACGTGGTGCCTGGGAGGCCTGGGCAGTGCCAGGGGCAGCCCTCACACCATCCTCCCACTGGCTTCCCTCCCGCCTGCTCTCAGCCGCCACACATATCTCAGCTGTCCAACCTGATTAGGTCTCTTGCCCAGTGAGCCGGACAAGGAGGCCACCGGGCAGGGGAGAGACAGGGACAAGGACGCTGAGCAGGAATGGCAGAAGGATGGTGGAGACAGGGCTCAGGGGAGAAGGTGTGCAGCTCAGAGGAAGAAAAGCCTGGTGGAGGCTGCGTCCTCTCTGACCACGGGCTCTCTGGCGACAGCCACCACCTGTACTGGGGGGATTCTGAAGCCCCTGGGGCAACAGCCCTGCCTGGTTCCTCCATCGCCCCGCCCCCCATGGGCAAGGATGGGGAAGGACACTGAAGGCAGAGAGACTGACCTAGATTTAGGAAGAGAATCCCATCCTGGTACCCTCCCCCCCGCCACAACTACCATTTGCACGGAGCTTTAGGATAAATTGTCTTACGGGGTTTTTACAGCCTTGTCCTGTCAAGCCAATTTTACTGATAGGCAATTTTACAAACGAAGAAACTGTACACATGTGCATCGTGAAATGACCTGGCTGAGTCTCAGATTCAGGCCTCTGCGTCTCAGTTCACTGCTCACACTCAGAATCTCTACTTTTCTTTCTGAGCCAAGAGCAGAACTACATCTGTACCCACCCTTTCCTCCAAGACCAATCCTTAGGGAACCCAGGGAGCTGTGGAGGGCTACAGAGCACCCCCCCCACACACACACACACCTGGACACTTGGAGGCCATGCCACCCACCCCCACCACCCAGTGGGGTTTCCCCCAAAGTGTGACCCGTCTCTTGCGTCACTTCCCTGCCCAGTCTACCTACCATGCCCAGCGGCGATGTACATACTCACACACGGTTACTCAGACAACTCAGACTCCCCTCCTGCAAACCCACCAAACCAGAATGAGATGCCCTAGATCTTCAGAGAGCAGAGCCCATGCTGGAGGGAAAAAGAAGCCACTGTGATCAGTAGGTGCCATGCAGCCCTCTCCCCAGAGCCTGCAGGAGGGAAGAAGCTTCGGGGGTAACACAGGAGCGGAGGCTCTGAAAGCCAAGGAGCCCAGGGAGCTGGCAAGGCTGGGCGTCCTCCCTGGTCTGGTCCACACCCCCTTCCCCAGCCATCTGGGCTGAGCCTGTTCTGGCCCCGGCCATCCTCTGGGATCTCAACCCTTCAATGCACTCAGCCACCTCCAGCCAAAGCTTATAGGTCTTACAACCGAACCGCATCGTACACACACACACACACACACACCACACACACACACACACACACACACGAGGGTGGGGGATCTTTGCAATGGGTGTTGGCAGGCATGGGGCTCTAAGCTGAAAGAACTTCCCCTAGAGGAGAGGTCATCAAACGCCCCCTAACCTCCACTACCCTCCAGCACCGCCTCTGGCCACCCTAGTGTGAGGTGTGCCTGGAAGGAGACATTACTTCTCCTTCAAGGTGAGTAGGGAGTGGGGGGCAAAGTCCTGAGCTCTTGAGGCTGGGAGGCAAAGAGGAAGCAAGATAGAAATCCCCAGGGAGGCTCCGTCCGGCTCCTGTTCCCTGTTCCCTCGGCTCTCTAGCACCCCAGCACCGACTGTGGAGGTGAGGTGGGGGAAGGGGTATTGGGCAATACTGCAACGGAGGGTGCAAGGGCGTGGGGCCTGGGCAGTCCTTCCCCCCACTTTCTATTCTGAGCTAGAGAAGGGGACTGCCTCGAGGAAGTGCAGGGAGGGCGGCTGCAGGGAATGGGGGGTGCTCTGAACGTTCAGACACCCCACTGTTCCCAGGCTCCCACCTCCCAGGACTACAGTGAGCAGTGGGGGAGGAGGGATGGGGAAAGCCTGCACCGGCGAGAAGGAAACCGCCAGATCAGAAGAGGAGAGGCCCGGCGGAAGGCGACCAAGGGGGAGCAGGGAGGGGGTGCGCGTGGTCCTACCTGCTCAGGTGTGTGCTGGCAGGGGGGCAATGGGGTTCCCAGGAGAACCGGGGAAGCCCTCTCAGCTCGATTCAGGATTCCCCTTGCTTCTGGGTTAGACTGCTGCAAGAGGCACGGGTTTCCGTTGGGTCCTAAAGCCCACTCTGCAAGCATTGGCAAGCCCGCCCTTCCGCCACCAGCCCAGACTGGGTCAGCGGGTGCAAGGCAGCGCTGAGGACTGATGGGGGAGGAAGGCACTGGGAGAAAGACAGGGGTCTGAGTCATGGGCTGGGGACAGGAACAGTCCCGTCTCACATACACAGTACATGGATGACTTCCGCTGAGGATGGGGCTGGAGAAATTAGGCATGTCTTCCTGCCCGCCCAGAGAAAATGAATGTGGGCTTTGGTGCTGAAGATGGGGTTAATACCGCTTTCCTTACCACTCCTGCTAAGCTGCTCAGTTGTTGAGAATTTGGGGAAGGAGACATTCACTTTGGGTGGGTCCTCACTTCTACCCTCCCTCACAAACACAGCAGTCACCCCATCTCTCCCCACTATTCCTAAATGCCTCAGAGGCCACCCCAGCAAGTAAAAGGAACAGGACAACTTGATGTTAGTTGGAAACTGGTAGTTTTTTCAAAATATATTTTTATTGATTTCAGAGAGGAAGGGAGAGGGAGAGAGAGAAACATCAATGATGAGAATCATTGATCTGCTGCCTCCTGCACGCCCCCTACTGGGGATCGACTGGCAACCCGGGCATATGCCCTTGACCAGAATTGAACCTCTCCCCCAACACCCTTCAGTCGGCTGGTCCATGCTCTATCCACTGAGCCAAACCAGCCAGGGTCCCAGAACTTAATAGGATCCTGAAACTTTTCCAGAATGAATAAGTGAGAGTATTTTCACAGGTACCGTTTGGGATAAATAAAGGGGGCAGAAGGGCCTCTTAATATAAGTACACCCCACTTCAAGGTTACAGACCCTGCTTAGGATAGCTGACCTCAGTAGCTCAAAAGGGAGAACTCAGGGTCGGTGGGCCAGGTGGACCAGGGAAAGGTGGATGGGAAGTGTTTACAGGACTGGAGGGAGAGCATTTTGCAAGGAGAGTTGCGCAGAGCTCCGGCAGCAGAGCTGGGGAAATGTCATGGGGTGAAGGGCCAGGG
Organism: Plecotus auritus; assembly: GCF_963455305.1. NCBI lineage: Eukaryota > Metazoa > Chordata > Mammalia > Chiroptera > Vespertilionidae > Plecotus > Plecotus auritus. The sequence goes on from NC_137774.1 coordinate 9,055,929, forward strand.
AAAGTCAGAGACAGAAATGAGGGAACGGGGGAAGCATGGCCTCTTCCTAGAAGGGGAGAGGGCAGCAGCACGGCCTCTGCTTCTCTCTGTGTGTTGCAGGGAGAACTGGGGGGAGGAACTAGACAGTAAGGATGGAGGGCCCCGGGGTGGAGCCCGTCGTCGGGTGAGCTCAGGTCAAGCCTTTCACCCTGATGTGCCTCAGTTCTCTCCCAGCTGTTAAACAGGGCCCTTGGTGCTTCCCAGGGAGTTAATGAGTGTTTACAAAAGAGCTTGGAGATCCTCAGATCTCAGCTGGGCCACCACTACAGTTATAAAGCTCAAGAAGGGCTGAGTGTTATTTGGGGAGGGGAGGAGCAGGGGAAGAGGGAAACAGACTGTTCTCCTGCAAACTAAGGACGAAACCAGCTCAGAGAGCACAAGCCTCAGCTGCCACAGGATATCCTTGTGCCCAGGGATGGAGGTCATGCACCCCCATACCTCCAACCACCACCAAAGGCTGGCCTCCAGCTCCCTGTAGGCAGAACCCAGACTAGCAGCTGGTCTTCGTTAGCTCCAGCGTTTTTCACCCCACACTGTGAACCCACAGCTTCTACAGGCTTAGGCTAGAGGGGGCTGCCCTAGCCCGACCTTGCAGCTGACTCTGGGGTGGGGGGACACCACACCAAAGGCCAAGTTACCAACTGAAACTGAAGTTGAAGCAAGACTCCCTTTTCCCACTGGGAGCAAGAAGGGAGGAAAGAAAGGAGTGTGGGGGTGAGAGGGTGGAGGTGGGGGAATTTAGGGCAAACAGCAGGCAGTGAAGTCAGCTGGATTGAGGCCCAGAAACCCCCACACCCTGGGGCCAAGTCTTACTCTAGCTTTGCTTTCAGCTCAAGTCTTGGCGAGGCCCCAAACTAGGGAAGGCCCTGGCTGCCCCCTTCTGGCTCCCCACCCCCACCCTTATTAAATACACATTTTATCTCTCAGCATCTTCATTATCTTAACTGAAGGAGACAAGCAGTGGATGGCGGCAGCAGAGAGCGTCAGGAGAGGGGGGCGGGTGTGGGGAGCAGGCGCACCCTTGTTATAAAGTGCTGATCCAGCGCTTTCGGGCAGTGTGGGAAAAAGAGGTGGGATCAAAGGGAGCGAGGCTGATTCAGAACTCAATTAGAGCTTCTTAAAGAAGGAGCGAGGTCTCTCCTTGTGCCAGTCTGCAGACAGCCTGTACCCAGGCCTCTTGCGCCCAATTAGTTTCTACCGCCAGTGCCTTGGGGCTGGGGTTGAAAATCAAGGGGAGGCCAGAGGGAACACCCCCTCCCCCTACGCATCCATCCGTCGCACCTTTTCTGAGAAGAGCGAGACCTGCCACTGTGTGTAGCTTAAAAGAGAATGTCTAGAGGACACCTTTTCAGGAGGAACCTGAGGTTACAACGTTCCCCGAAAGTTAAAAAGGGGGACATCAAAGGTGAGTTCTTCCTTCATCCCTTGCCAGCTAGAGGCACAGCTTCTGGCCAGTGTCTAGGGACACTAGGTAACAGCCAGACAGGCACCCCTCTTCCCAGCCTGTAGGGAGGACTCCCTCCACAGCCAAGGCTTGCTGGGAGCAAGGTAGAAATTGCCTCAAGCAAGATACCACATCAGAGGGAGCGATTGGAACGCATCTGTGAGGCCAATAAACCTTCACAACTGTGCCAAGACGTATTTTTTTAAGATGAAGCACCTTTCTTTTACGGGGGGCCTGCTCCACCTCTGTGTAAAAGCATTAGCAATGTTTACCTCCAGATTAGAACTGCGAGATGGAGGGAAAGGCAGCATTTTATCTGGTTTATCTGTCCATTGAACACCTACCAGGTACCAGCACTAAGTACTAGGGACAATACGAACATAAATAAAACCTCAAGCTTGGCTCTTTTGGTCTCCCTCAGTAGGCAGTGTGACACCTCTTTACAGACATATACTTTCCAAAAATATATTTTTATTGATTTCAGAGAGGGAGGAGGAGAAGAGATAGAAACATCATTGATCGGCTGCCTCCCGCACACCCCACACACTGGGGATGAAGCCTGCACCCTGGGCTTGTGCCCTGACCAGGAATCGAACCGTGACCTCCTGGTTCATGGGTCGATGCTCAACCACTGGGCAACACTGGCTGGGCTCCATATATTTTAAAAAATATCCAAGTCTAGCTCTAGCCGGTTTGGCTCAGTGGATAGAGCGTCGGCCTGCGGACTCAAGGGTCCCAGGTTCGATTCCGGTCAAGGGCATGTACCTTGGTTGCGGGCACATACTCGGTGGGGAGTGTGCAGGAGGCAGCTGGTCGATGTTTCTAACTCTCTATCCCTCTCCCTTCCTCTCTGTAAAAAATCAATAAAATATATTAAAAAAAATATCCAAGTCTGGCCCTGGCCAGGTGCTCAGTTGGTTGGAGTGTCATCCAGCACACCAAAAAATGTGGGTTCAATTCCCCATCAAGGCACATACCTACGTTGTGGGTTTGATCACTGGTTGGGGTGCATATAGGAGGCAATTGGTCGATGTTTCTCTCTTTAAAAATCAATAAAATCATACCCTCTTAGAAGGGCACTTAATAAAGGCCATGGGCAACAGCGAGTGGTGGGGGAGAGGAGAGCTTTGCCAGCTTTTTTGATCTCTGGGGAGCTTGGACCTCACACACTCTTGCCAGTTATCTAGCCACAGGCAAGTCTTCATGGAGCCAGAAAGATCAGTGGCAGCTCTGGGGTTGAAACTCACCCCAACTTTACTGTGTCCGTGTTCTCTCCATGGCAATACCCAACAACATGCTATGGAAGCTTCATCTGCTTCTTCGAAGGAAAAGGAGTAAGTAAACCAGGATATAGACACACACCCCCACCACCTTCACGAGAAAGAATGTAGGTCAGCCTCTTTGCTACTACACTATGTGAAACACCCTATGATCCTGGCAAACACCAGTAACCACAAACCCATCCCATCCCATCCCATCCCGCTAACAATCCCCCTCTTCCCCACAGCTCTCGGGTCTCAGTGAGAAAACCCCGCAAGAGAAGGACTCTCTTCCTCCTCTCAATCTCCTCCCTGGCTGTCTGAATGACACTGAGGACTTCAGTGACAAACGTACATCAGCTTTCGCTCCCACAGGGCAGCGGAAGCCACACAGGGGCTCTTAAGTCTGCTTCACGCATCGTTGACAGACCAGCCCTGTTCCGATTGCTGAAGTCTTAAGAGCAGCAGTGACCTAGAAATTGACAGTGGGGGGAGAACTGAAGGAAAATAAACCAACAAACCAGTACACAGAAAACCCTATTTCCAAATATCAGGGGGAAGGGAGAGAAAGAAGGTAGAAGGGAAAGAAATTTGGCCCCTTTGAATCTGCAAATGCAATCTTGGCTCAGCGCCACGGAGGATACATAGCAGCCCCACTGCGAGTCGAGCCATGTTCCTGACTCAAGCCCCACAGTGAAGAGGAAGGCGCCAAGCCTCAAATACAACGAGGTGGGGAGGCCACTCCTTTTTGGGCAGGATCCTACTGTGGACACAGAACAGACAGCAGCTGCCCACAGTGTGGAAACAAACTGTAAAGCAGTCACGTCTCTTAAGGCTGCAGCATCCAATAAAATGTAATTTAAATCAAGCCTCGCATCTGTTCTCAATCCCATGCAGCCTCTGCTTTCCATCAGCCTTCGGACAATCTTTGCAATTATGCTTGTTAACCCTTGTAGCCCCAGACACTTTCCACGCTTCGAGGTATAAAACTGTGTTCTCCACGCGCGCATTACCCACAGAGGGAATGACTTCTCCGCCAAGAGTGTGAGAACATTCGGACTCCTGTCTATAGATTGTGCTCTGCTCCACACCGTGGGTAGTGTGCATTTCAGAGGGCTCTCTGCGTGCCCTTCTTCTATCCCGTACCACCTGCTGTAGCCCAGATCACATTGCAGGGATACAGTGGGCAGCATGAATGAAACAGTGGCCAACAGATCATTTGTACACGTATCAAGTTCCCAAACTCAGGTCCATGTTGGAAAGGCAGGAGGCAGAAGAGCTCAGGGAACAGACTTGGTCACTGGTTCTCAGACCATCCATGTCACATATGGTTTGCATTCCAAGGATTTGCTCGAGTTATAAAACTACGGCCATCTCCCAAATGAATCAAACTTAAGCCTCCCCTTTTCTCAAAACTGCAGCCCCATGCCTGCACTTTCCAGGCGGTCAGTGCTGTGATGGTGCCCTCTGGTGTTCCCATCTCAGATTGCCATTTTATGTCACCAGAAAACAAACCCAGAAGAGAGGAGTCTGGAGTCACCATATGCACTAATTTATCTAACAAGACTAGAAAAAGGAGGGTTAGATAAAAATCCAACCCCAAACGAAGGCGTCTTGAGACAAGCAGCTTCAACTGAGGGCAACAAGGCTGTTGGGACACTTTAGGGAGGAATTTCCACTACGAAAGCTTGAGTTCTCTGGAAATGTGATTGCTTAAAAAAAAAACAAAGAATGCAACTTGAAAATAAATATATTCACAGTCTGTAGAGTTACATTCTGCTTACTACCCCCACTCCCTGGGGAGGGCCTAAGAAACTCAGTGAGTCTTTAAAATGTCACAATGTGGAAGTATCTGCAACGCGAACACAGGAAGCTCCAAAAAGAAAGAAATCCTTTGATCACGAAGTGTCCTCCACATCGCCACGAGGACTTGCTTATTTTGCTGGATCACCCTTTTTCATTCTTCTGATTTTAGTGCCAAAGTTCTTTCAAATACACCAATGTTTGAGGGAACAAAGAGGTAAATATATGCACATTCCACAACATAAATCTATATCCTTGCAAGCTTAAGGTAGTAAATATAATTTAAAAGGGTCTACTTGGTAATTTTTAATGCATAAGAATAAGACCCTCATTTTTAATGCATAAAAAATAACACTCCCCCCAAAATAATAAGACCCAAAGATGTTATATTCTGTGTAAACATTCTTGAATCTATAAATTAAAATTGATCACTTTCAAGTAAAAAAAGGATTGTTTTCAGACCTGAATATATTAAAGTACTAACACGAAGACTTTATAACGGTCTAAATAACACTGGATACTTTCAGGTGGGGTATTAGTGTGAAAAATAAAAGAATTTAAGGCAATCCAGTAGCTAAGATATTTCCAATTAAAGTTCTGTCTTTCAGAGCATGCTCTATTTCCTTCTCTTCAATCTTCAAAGACACCTGGAAAGAAGAGAAAAATGCTTTTCACAGTGGAGAACTCACAAAAGCAAAGTTTGTAGTACAGAAAGGTCTGCCATGTTAAACTGTTCTCACAAGAGGCAAAGCAGGTTAAACGCTGCTTTTTCAATGCCCCCCTACACAAAAATCTCACTTAGCCCCAGTCCCATCCCCACAGATCTTAAACTCTACGTAACAAGAAACAAATTGTTTATCTAATTACGATCATTTTAAACTCTTCAGCAAAACACAAGTTCTCCAAAACAGGACAACTAAAAGGAATGCCACGAAGAAGCAGTTGGCTGTACCTTTGTGAGGCGGGATTCCTTGTTTTTCTTTAATTCTAAAATGCCCCTGGCCTCCAGGAGCCCTGAGAGTGACAAACACTCTGACTGGTCCACAGCTGCCACCTGCTGTTTGCGACAGACGTCACCGTAGGCTTCGTGTAACTGGGAGGAAACAAGGGAGAACAAGTGTTGTTTATAAGTCCTATCTCTTGTAACCTATTTATAATCTTTAAAAATGTGAGTCTGCGTTTGCAAACAAAAGTTATCTCGATACCCAATCCTCCCTCTTTTCAACAGGATCCTTGAACGGGCATCCTGTAGATACTGCCAAAAACCTCTACTGTCATGCAGGAAAGGGGCTTTCTATTTCGTTGAGAGGCAGAAATGGAAGGGGAAAAGATTAATGGTAAATTCTCAACCACAACCCAAGGGAAATAAAGTCAGCTGCCTTTTACGTGGTTCCGGTGTTTATCCTTACGGTTAAAAATCCATTTTTAATTCCTATCAGCTGGAGCGTGATAGGCCTTTTGGAAAATATCTGCTCTGCCAAGCAGATTCTCACCTCTCCCCCAGCTCCATCTGCCGACATTCCCAACTAACCTTCCCCAGAGTGACCTCTTTGGTTTTCAACTGCCTGGTCAAGAGCAGCAAAGAGCAGACCAAGATCTTCTGCTGAAGAGGGAAGGAATCTTGTGCTCCTTCTTGGATCAGAGTCATCCTGTCTCCATCAACTTCTGAAATGACTTGGGATATGTGACTAAGGCCAACCCGCTTCGGAACCAGTGACTCAGAGGATGACTTACCTATAAATAAATACATCGAGCGTAATTAGATTTTTAAAACGGTGTGTATTACGACAGATGATACTAAGTTTTAGCTGAAGAAAATTCAAGTGCAGTCATGTAGGGGCAAAGCAGAGGTTCCAGCTCTGTAACTAGAAACGAAAGAAGGAGACAATGCTGTCCTCACATAGAGACCAGGATAACGTGGCTGACTTCAAAGGAGGCTTATCCTTTTGCTGGGCAGAATGGTGAGCTATTTTGCCCTGTAGAACACAATTTATTCTCAGAGAGACAAAAACCCACCTCCTAAAAGAATAAGGACCAGACAAAGAACTACTGTATCCTGCCTTGGGGGTTCCTAATATCTCAAAGGTGAAGGCAGACAGAACCTTGAAGCAAAGATGGCTATGCCCAGTCACTAAGGAAGAAAAAAGTTGGAAAATTACCTACTATGTTGAACCAAACAAGTGGCTAAATGTGGGCAGGATAGTCAAACCTATGTACGTCTTCTAGAGAGCCTCCACAAATGACCTCTGAGGTTTGGTTCACTTGCCCAAGCTGATCTCTACACTTGAGAAAATGTCATTGGATATCTTAGCAGATAGCACCATCTCAGAGGCTGGAGGTTGGGAAACAGCCAGAGCTGCATGGGACTATGGCCTCATTGTTTGGAGATGCATGAATTGCAAGACAGGAGGGATTTGCTCGGTAACAACCTTTGCCTGAAGTTACTTCCTGGGATCACGTGCAGTTGTCCCACAACCACTTGCTTCTATTTTATTACAACAGACGGGATGTTGCAGAGGGCAAACTAGTGGAGAAACTGGAGATCACTGATCAAGTAGCAGAATCGTAAGGCTGGAAGAATTTAGAGGCCTCGTTTTGCTCCTTTACCCCAGGGCGGAGTCCACTCTCAAACAATCCCAACAAGTGGTCATCTCTCCAGCTTCTGTTTGAGTATCTTCAATGCTGGGCAACCCACGATGTGTCCAAAAAGCTCAGTCAGTGCTACTTATTAGAAAGCGTCTTCTTATACAGGGTGGGGCTAAAGTAGTTTACAGTGGTGAGTACCCAAAACAGCGTTTACTCTTGTATTATTTTTGTATTAATGATTGTGTTATTTTATCTTTTTCATTGATTTTTATTTTATTTTTTTAAAATATATTTTATTGATTTTTTTTACAGAGAGGAAGGGAGAGGGACAGAGAGTTAGAAACATCGATGAGGGAGAAACATCGATCAGCTGCCTCCTGCACACTCCCTACCGGGTATGTGCCCGCAACCAAGGTACATGCCCTTGACTGGAATCGAATCCGGGACCCTTGAGTCCGCAGGCCGACGCTCTATCCACTGAGCCAAACCAGTTAGGGCTTTTTCACTGATTTTTAGAGAGAGAAAAAGGAAGGAGAGGGAAAAGGAGACAGAGAAAAACATCAATTTGTTGTTCCACTTATTTATGCATTCATTTGTTAATTCTTTTCTCTTTTAAATATGTTTTTGTTGATTTCAGAGAAGAAGAGGGAGAGAAATAGAAATATCAATGATGAGAGAGAAACATTGATCGGCTGCCTCCTGCATGCCCCCTACTGGGGATCGAGACTGCAACCTAGGCATGTGCCCTGACCAGGGATCAAACCCGCAACCTTGGCATATTGGAACAACGCTCCAACCAAGCCACTTGGCTAGGGCTGTATTATTTTTCCATATGAACAACTGTAAACCTATTTTTGCTGCACCCTGTATATAGCTGAAGTCAGTCTCCTTTCTAGAGCCATTAAGAGCTAATCACATATACCAGAGGTCAAGGAATTAGATTAGTCTAACAATTTACACCAGGAACTTCTAACCTATTTTAGCTCTGTGTGTGCCGGCAGTGCTCACAGGGGGTCACTGACACATTTGGTAGTCAGAAGAAAAAAAAGAGGCGATAATCCTAAGCACTAAGTTTGGCTACTTTTGAAGTATTTTTATTAATTTTCTTTCAACAAGGTGATGAAAAATATAAAGTGTTCTCTGTGGAACTACAGTGCTAGAAACAATTTCAATAACTTTCAACCAGTGCAGGAATGAAGGGAGAAACAATCAAATCAGGGTGTTGGGCTTCTAAAGATTAACCCTGGATATTAAACACTGTTCATGGCTATTTTATATCTGCCACCGCTAAGGAAAAGGAAAATTAATTTTCCCATTTTTGTAATAGCTTGCCGTTTACTGCAGCAATAGCATCTTTTTTTTTTTTTTTTTTAGCAATAGCATCTTTATACCTCACCCTCCTAGACTTGTTTAAAGGCTTGAGATACCCCAAGTTGAACTCAATTCTTTCACTGTCTGACTCTTATTTACCAGGCTCTGCTTTTACCTGTACGGAGACCTAAACTGCACACAACTTAAGCACCCAGAAGAGAAGCTGATCCAACCTTACTGTTCACAGTTCCCACTCTTAGAGCTTGAAAAGAAAACTTACTCTGTCCCAACCATTTATGTAACACTGTGGGTAACTCATCTCCAGTAATGCACAAAATTTAGTTCTGCAGGCAAGACTGAAATAAAGCTGACATACAGACACACACACACAAATGGGTGTAGATTTAACCATGTTCATTACACCTTTCTAGCTCTTTCCTCAGAAAAGTTAAGCAAACTTAAAAAAAAAAAAAAAGTTAAGCTTCTATTACAAAGGAAGATGGGAAGGAGATAAACTACTTACATTCAGACAGTGGTTTGAGGATAGTCTGGCTTTTGACATCCGACTCTACAATTTCAATAGCTCTCCTATAAAAAAATATTTCTAAAATTAATTTAGGCTGAGCCAAACCAAACACCACAGCAAACCACTCAGCTCGAAAACAGACATATTAACAAAAAAACATGTTTTATACTTTTAAAGCCCCCAAACAAAACCATGCTATGTCTCAGCTAAAGGAGACTTAGTTGTCCTGAAATAATTCATAGACCAGGCAATTCGAGAACTTCAACACTACCGTTTCCTCTTATAGATGCCAAGTAGGCCATCATACATTGAGCCAATGATAACATCTTCGATGAGGAGAAACGTCACGGATAGGAGAGAGAATACAGAGTGTGGACTGTGGACTAAAGACAGCCAGTACCAGCCATCCACACCAGACCTGAAAGGGGAGTCCTCCGTATGTATGTATGTATGTATGTATGTATGTATGTATGTATTTATTTATAAAATATTTTTATTGATTTCAGAGAGGAAGGGAGAGGGAGAGAGACAGAAACATCAATGATAAGAGAGAATCATTGATTGGCGGCCTCCTGCACATCCCCACTGGGGATCGAGCCCGCAACCCAGGCATGTGCCCTTGACTGGAATCGAACCCGGGACCCTTCAGTCCGCAGGCCAACGCTCTATCCACTGAGCCAAACCGGCCAGGGCTGGAGTCCTCCGTTTTAGATACTGCCATATGTGTAGGCTAAACCACACCAGCCTACAGGACTATTGCTCAGAGCTGGATTTTACCCAAGCAGTTTGCTGACTAGGGGAAACTTTCAGATCCAGCCAGGATCATGCCATCTAGCAGTAGGAAGAGCTTCCTCTCCCACTGCTCTCTCCAAACTACTTTGCCCACAGGAAGCCATAACCAGACCTGGATCTTCTGTATGGCAGTAGGGGGAGGTAGGACCAGCGGGCCAGCACAGCAAGTATCATTTTAATGGACCCAGTGCCCCTACTGGGAAGGAAGAAATTTCATCAGTCAGCACAGAGGCTTTCCCCAGCAGGAGGGACAGGGGGATGGGAAGGGAGAGAGGTCTGGAATACAACTGTGGGGACCACTGACTGAAGGAAGGGGTGCTCACAAAAAAAGCAAAGGAAGGAAAAAATGTCTAAAGGCAAAGATGGTTCAGGTCCATAAATAAACCTGCTTGAGACCAGCTAATGGAAAAGTAAACTGGAGTCTTTTTTAATACAAATGTAATTAACCAATCTATAATCACCACAGGGAGTGCCAGCAACATCTCATTTGTTCCTCCCTCGGTAGGTAATGGACTGATAATGTTTCAGACATTAACACGGTAGAAATGCAGAACTCCCCACTGAGAAACAAGTCCTCTTTTCTGAGCATAGAAAAGTGGCAGAACGGAGCCTCTTAAACCACATTCACTTGAGTTACACGAGACGATTAAACAGCATTTCTTTTTTTTAATAAAAGCAGCCAACAGAGCCATAACTCACCTGCAAACATCTAGTGCTTTGCGAACGTCTCCAGAAACAGCAGAGACTTTTCGGGCACAGAACTGAATTGCAGCACTGTCCAGGATCTGATCTCTGGATACCTTTGGACAAGACACAGAAGGTGACAGTGTGAACTATAAGAGTCCCCCACTTTGTAATTTAGGTCCCAGGCACAAATATTTTCACATTTAAGTCTATGTTTGATTGGCCACCCTGTAGGGTCTAAGAGATGCCTTTTCTGCTCTAAAGTAAATGGAGATTGGCCCTGGCTGGTTTGGCTCAGTGGATAGAGCGTCGGCCTGCGGACTGAAGGGTCCCGGGTTCGATTCCGGTCAAGGGTATGTACCTTGGTTGTGGGCACATCCCCAGTAGGAGGTGTGCAGGAGGCAGCTGATCGATGTTTCTCTCTCATCGATGTTCCTAACTCTCTATCCCTCTCCCTTCCTCTCTGTAAAAAATCAATAAAATATATTTTTTAAAAAGTAAATGGAGATTTACTTATGAGACTGGTATATCCTATATAATAAAGAGGTAATATGCAGATTAACCCTCACACCATCACAAGATGGCTGCCCACAGCGGAGGTGGGGTTCCCGTAACGAGCGATCAGCAGGGACCTGAGGCTGCGTGGCACCGGGCCAGGGGACCCGAGGCTTGACGGGGGATCTCAAGGCATGCCCCCCGCCCTGGGCTGGGGGACCTCAGGCCGTGTCCCACGCCCCAGTGTCGGGCCGGGGGACCTCCAGCTGCGCCCTTCGCCCCAGGCCGCGGGACCTGAGGTGCACCCTCCACCTGGTGGGGCTTGACGGGGGTGGGGCTGGCCGGGTCTGGATCTCGCCCAATGGGAGTGGGGCCAGCCAGGTCTGGGTCTCGTGCAATTTCAAGGTGTGCGCGGGTGGGCAGGGACTTGACTCTGGGTCCCACGGCGCACCCCAGACTCTGACAGGAGGAAGATTTTCATATACATTTTACTAATTTTCTTTCCTCTCTGACACTTCTATTATAGAGAAAGGGCAAATAAAAATATTAAAATATTTCCTCTAATTAATTTCCTTTTAATGTGCACAAATTTTATGCACTGAGCCACTAGTATGTTCATAAATGGAAAAAAAAAAGCAATCAGACCTTAAATTAGCAAAACTAAAATAAAACCTATTTGGTCATTTTCCAAAGAGAATGTTTTTGAAAGAGAAGCATTTGAGTGATTCCTCTCTTATTTTTATTTCAACACTGAGGCACCCAATAAATGGAGCCATGGGTGAAATTCTTATAAAAATGTTCTCCCTACGGCCCATAGGAACTCCATGGTTAGTAATGCCATCCAAACAAAGTATTTTAGAGCTATTGTTAGCTTTTTCCAACACAGGTGATCCAAGGAACACACAATTTTGTACAATGATTGTCACCCACCTGATTAAGTCGATCCTGCAAGATAGTGGCTATCTGATTTCTGGTATAAGGTGGGAAGTTCAAAAGCTGTGGCTTACATTTTTCTCTAGCTTGAAGCCTTGGCAGAATTCTGTCTGTGAGATCCAAGGTATTAGCAATGCCTGCGGAGGAGATAAATAACACTAACCATCAAATCATCCTACAAGGAAAAATAAACCATCTGAAAGCTGAATAAAATTTCTAGTTATAATCCAGCATTCCAATTGTTGCTTCCCACTTGCTGCCCCCTTGTCCCCGCCCAATACTCATTAGGTAAAATGTACATAGTCAGCACAGAATGCACTTTTCAAGTTAGGATTGTTCACCGATAAGCAGAATCAGATACTCCAAAAATCAACACTGCACGTCTCTGAAATGTAGTATTATGTCATTGCTATTCAGACTTAACAAAACTGATTTTCCTTAGATGAAAATTACTATTATTTTAGAGTAATGTTCTTATTTTGATAAGAAAACTGGTTTAAAATAAAATAATAGGTGATAAATAAACTGAAGAGATTAAGAAAGAATTCTTAAGAATCACCAAGTAACAGTAACAGCTGAGCACTAACCAATCAGCACCAATCGAGAATTGCTTAGCCATGGCCATTCAAACAGTGTGTACAATACATCCTGCCCTTTGCTGTCCAGCTGATCCATCTCGTCCAACACCAGCACACTACACAGAAAGAGAAACAATTAGTACATGTGTCCACTTTCTTAACTCTCCGATCTGTTTGGTCTGGGATGGCTCTAGGTCAATTCCTACAGCAGAGATCAGTTTGAAGATCATAATTTGTCCTGTCTCCAGTCACTGTTACAAATGATCCCACCTCCACCATCATGAAAATGTACCATTATAGGTTTTTCAAGCACTTAGTTTAAAAACATTTTTCCAATTTAAAATTAGGTGTCATTTTCCTTTCTTCCATTCATAGAGCAAATATAGGGAAACTAGAGGCCCGGTACACTGGTGGGGTCCCTTGGCCTGGCCTGTGCGGATTGGGTGGAAACCGGCTCTCCGACATCCCCTGAGGGGTCCCAGATTGCAAGAGGGTGCAGGCCAAGCCAAGGGACCCCACAGGTGCATGATTGGGGCCAGGGAGGGCTCTAGGGCATGTCCGGCCCGTCTCACCCAGTCCCTATTGGCCAGATCCCAGCAGCAAGCTAACCTACCGGTCAGAGCGTGTCATAGTGACTGGTCGAACAAACAGTTGGATACTTAGCATATTAGGCTTTTATTATATAGGATGTCTTTTTATGAACAAACCGATAAATTCAAGAGATTAGCATGTGAGTTTGTGGGTGAGAGACCTTGCAGATTTATAGAGAGCAACACGCAGCAGAGCAATACTTACACCATGGGGCCCTTCTCCGCAGTAAAATGGTTTTCCAGTTTCCTCATCATGTCCTTCCCAGGTGGCCTGGATACTCCTTCCTGACCAATTTCCTGAGCAATAGCTGGGAATACAGCCTGGGCCCTCCTCAAGGACATGCAATTCAGCATGATGGTTTTAAAACTTTTCAGCTCCTTCTAGAAAAATGCAAACATAGGAGTAATTTTAGCCTTGGATAAAGACCTGATGGAACCTGAAGTGTCTGAGGAGTTAACAGCATACGAAAGAACAAGCTCTAGCCGAAACCGGTTTGGCTCAGTGGATAGAGCGTCGGCCTACGGACTGAAGGGTCCCGGGTTCGATTCCGGTCAAGGGCATGTACCTTGGTTGCGGGCACATCCCCAGTGGGTGGTGTGCAGGAGGCAGCTGATCGATGTTTCTCTCTCATCGATGTTTCTAGCTCTCTATCCCTCTCCCTTCCTCTCTGTAAAATATCAATAAAATATATATATATTTAAAAAAAAAAAAAAAAAAAAAAGAAAGAACAAGCTCTACTTTCATTTGGAAAGATTTCGACAATGAAACGGAAAATGTCTTTTTTGGGGAAAATTTCACGTAAGACTTCTACTTTTCTTAACCTTTCGTAACTAAGTGCCATTTTAGCAAGAGCATCATAGTTCAGACCCTCCAAGTACCTCGAGGTCTTGCAGAATTCGGCTTAAGCAGGCAGTTTTTCCAGTTCCAGGAGCACCAGAAAGATAAAGACTTCCAGCTTTTCCCCCACAGATGTGCTCCCTCAGGAAATTCCTGATGACATCCATCTCCTTTTCCCTGGCAGGCAGCCGATCTGGGACAGCTGTAGTCAGGACCAGCTTTGCTTGCTGGTAGCAAGTGCCTGTGCCAGACATGAAAGGACAATTAGATACAACAGAGGCGACTGAGAAGACCCGATGGGTTTCATCTGGATTTACCAGCCTTGTTTAAAGGCTGCACCAACAGCTGCTGTGAAAGAACAAACCTTCTTGCTTCAACAGCCTCACACAGGCAGATTCTTTCTCCGGCGGACGTCTCTGCTCAGAATGTGTTGTGATCTCTTGACCTTTTCGAACAGAGGAACATATTTTGTTTTGGTGAACTCTGGCTTGTCGTCTTTTGCCTGGAGACTTAACTGTCAGCTGATTGTCAAATACCAATTTGCGTCCCCTAGGTGTGTGGGAGTGAGGGGGACCATTCTCTTTCTTGCCCAGCTTTGGTGGAGAACAGGGTGATAAACGGGGAGTATTGCATTGGTTGTCATCACCTGAAACACATTAAAATCAAAGCATGGTCATTCGTGGCAGTGACTAGTAAAGGACTTGCAAAGATCCCTGCCTCCCCTAGGAAGAGGTGAATTCCTACCTCAGCCAAAGCCACCAAAATAAAACGACTCTCATTTTAGAAGCAAATACTGGCCACCAGATGGCGACACTGAGTCTTACTATTGTTGGGTAGAAGCCAAACGGGTTTTAGTGGGATGAAATTCTAAGATGGTTCTAAAACAGGGTTTCTCAACTTCAGCACCACGAATATATTAGGCCACATAATCCTTGGGTGTGTCCCCTGCTCATTGTTGAATATTTAGCAGCATCCCTGGTCTTGATCCATTATGCCAGCAGCACACCTCAGTTTCAACAACCAAAAATGTCTCCGGATACTACTATCCAATCACCCCTCATTAACAACAAACTCTCTAAAACAAGAAAGGATTACCAACTACCTTTCTAAAACAAGAGCATCACCGGTGTCTCTTAATTTCACCACCATTAAGGCAAGTTTCAAAAATACTATACAGTACAGTTAACGGCAAGGTCACTTTTTAAAAAAAGTTTATTTTTTTATTGTTGACAGTATTACAGATGTCCCCAATTCCCCCCCCCCCCACTTCCCGCCTCCACCCTAAACCCTCACCCCACTATTGTCTGAGTCCATGGGCTGTGCATGCAAGGTCATTTAAAATACCGACAGAACTAAGTTCAATGAAGACACTGAAGATCAGGCCTATTAAATACTTCGGAAAGTGATCTTAACTCTGAAATTCAGTGAGAACTTAGCAACCGTCTTGAAAAAAACCCCAAAGTGAATCGAGTGGTCTTCACAGAACTTCCCTGCTTCCAAGGACCAGGCATTCTTATTACTGAGTCGAGAGAGGTCAAGCGCTCCGAGCCACCAAGGACGCACAGAAAGGGTCGCTTACCCAGACGTTTCCTGGGGCTGAGAGGCAGACTCTTCACACGCGGAGTAAGGGATATGGCCTGGACCTTGGTCAGCTCTACTTTGGGGTCACTCGACTTTTTAGCTTTGTCCGATGCCCGAGACGGCTTCTTTTTTGGAAAACCGATGGTAGCCTGTGCCTGGGATCGGGTTTGAGGCATGATGGCAACACACTGGGCACGGAAAAGAGAACAGGAAAGACAGTCAACACGTGAAACTGAAGGAAAAATACCTCACGTGGAATTCATACCGATGACCAGCACTTATTTCATACGTAAATAACGACAATATTTGAGCATCCAGTTCTGCTTCCCATTCAAATCTATGCAATAATAGCAAAAACGTGTCTACCAACTATGGGTACGAAGCTGTTAAGAACAGTTTAGGTATCGCCTCATCCAAGTTTCACAAATAACTGCCTGAGGGGTAGGTGCTATTATTAAAATGACCCTGAAGACGAGAAAACTGAAAGCACAGGGGCCCGAAGTCACAGCGAACCAGGCGCTCTGGCTCCAAGTGCTTACCCGGTTGAGCGATGCCAGAGGTTTATCTTGATTGATCTCTATCGCACTTCTAATCCCCGCACCCCAGCCCAGCCAGCTTCCAGAGTTACAGTCTCGCCCCACCCCACCCCCAGGCCCCACTCTGCACTCAGTCTCCACTCCACACAGCTCTCAACCCCACCCGGCACATCTCCCTCCTACCTTACCTACGCACAACTGCCAGACTGCTCCCACAGCGCACCTATCCCCGACCTATCTCCCGCGATCTGAGCTCTGCTCCGCTCACTTCACCTCGGGCATCACAGGCACCCTCGGGCCTTGTCACTCAACGCCCCAACTTCTCTAACCCCAGGCCTCCCGGAGCAATCCTCTCCTCTCCGCCCCACAGGGCTGCGTCACCTCAATGCCGGATCCTTTTCTCCTCTCTCGCACAAGGCTTCAGGGATTCTTCCCAAGCTCCTGAACAAACCGGCAGCAGCAAAGTCCAGACACATTCGCGCCAAATGTGCACAGCCGTAGCTTTCCGGCCTCCCGCCAAAGTCCAGACAGGTTTCTAATTGGCTGTCGCCTGAATGCCGCGCGCCTAGGCCAACGCCCACCATCCCCACGCGTCCAATGCACAACCAGTAAGAGAGTCCCAGGTCTCGGAGCCCTCTTCAGGCCTCGCCTACTGAGCGGAGGGTACCCATCTACATCCGGAACCTGGGCCGGAAAGACGTAAAGGGAGCGACTCTGGGTAAGGCGAACTGGTCACGCCGCAAAGCTCGACGGGAGATGTAGTCTTTGCCGCACGCGACTCTATTTCTATGCCTTTCTCTCGATGGGAGGGACAACGATGTGGTTGCTCCTCCTCAGGGCTGCACTTAACCCATTTTCGTTATCCTAATGGGCTACATTTTTAAAGAGCTACTATATAATACCTATCATTTTGGGGACGGTTCTGGGTGTCAGGTATGATGCTAGGAGCTTTACTCAACCCTGCAAGGCACAAAACAAATGTGCATAGGGTTAATTAGGGGTCACAGCATTTTGTTGAAGGCTCTAGGATCCAGATTTCCTGACACCCAAACCAATTTTTTTTGTTAAAGTTCTACGCATGCATAACGAAATATACTACCCCTCATTATAATATCCCCCGGATTTGTATTTCAAAGGTGAGAAATAAAGCCAGGCCTTTGCTTTTATTTTGTTAAAGGTAAGAATATATTGTGTACCTCCTTTTTTTTTCTTTTTTCTTTTTTCTTTTTTTTACAACCTGTACCTCCTTTTTAAAAAAATATATTTTATTTTTTACAGAGAGGAAGGGAGAAGGATAGAGTCAGAAACACTGATGAGAGAGAAACATCAATTAGCTGCCACCTGCACACCTCCTACTGGGGATGTGCCCGTAACCAAGGTACATGACCTTGACCGGAATCAAACCTAGGACCTTTCAGTCCGCAGGCCGACGCTCTCCACTGAGCCAAACCGGCCAGGGCATATTGTGTACCTTCTTATCATTAATCCCATTAATCAACACTTTGTAGGGAGTGGAGAGAATTATGACCCCTTCATTTAAAAAAAAAATTTTTTATGGCTAAACACTAGGGTTTCAGAGCCAGAGAAGACGGCTATAGAAGAGGCAAGCTGAGCTTTTAATGAAAAATATAAATAAGAGCAGTAATTTATAGACCAGCTTCCAAAGCTAATAACATAGCTAAGCCCCAGATTCTGTTAAAGGCCAAAACCCAATTCTAGGTGATGGTAAGCATTTATCTTTCATCCTTCAATATCAAATAAAATAGAGCAATAAAGCTGAGAAACAGGATAGCAATATTACAATCGTCAGTTAATTATAGTTAGTTCATATAGTAGATAAGAGCCAATACCAAGTGCTTAAGTGTATGCCAGGGACTGAGTTCAAGCATTTTACCTATGTCACCTTATTAATTCTCACAAGCACCCCATGAAGTTGGCATTATTTCCATTTTACAAATGAGGAAAGGGAAATGGAAGGGGTTGAGTAAATTTTACCAAGGGCACACATTAGTAAGTGGAAGAGCTGGAATTTGAACTGGGAAGTCTGACAGGAAATCAAACTCTCAACCACTTAAAC
Organism: Plecotus auritus; assembly: GCF_963455305.1. Lineage (NCBI taxonomy): Eukaryota > Metazoa > Chordata > Mammalia > Chiroptera > Vespertilionidae > Plecotus > Plecotus auritus. Next base: position 9,074,001 of record NC_137774.1, read on the forward strand.
ATGGGGGAGGATTAGACCGATGCAGGTTCTACAGTGGCCTTCTAAACAGGGAGAGATGGTTAAGCAGCACGTTTTGGGAAGGCTTTCCAGGAGCCAAAAACTGTAAGAGTGAAGAGATTAGGCAGCCATGACTGTAAAAAGTGTTATACTAAAATGGAGGCTTTTAAAATATATATTTATTTTTTTATTGATTTCAGAGAGGAAGCAACAGGACGAGATAGAAACATCAATGATGAGAGAGAATCACTTATCAATGATGAGAGAATCTTTGATTGGCTGCCTCCTGCACGTCCCCTTCTGGGGGCTGAGCCTGCAACCCGGGCATGTGCTCTTGACCGGAATCGAACATGGGACCCTTCAGTGTGCAGGCTGAGGCTCCATCCACTGAGCCAAACCATTAAGGACCTAAAATGGAGGCTTTTTGCCCAGCTGGCATAGCTCAGTGATTGAGCATGGACCTATGAACCAGATCATGGTTCCATTCCTGGTCAGGGCACATGCCTGAGTTGCAGGCTCAATCCCCAGTGTGGGGCATGCAGGAGACAGCCAATCAAAGATTCTCTCATCATTGATGTTCTTTTCTCTCTCCCTCTCTCTTTCTCTCTGAAATTAATATTTAAAATGAAATAAAATAAAATGGAGGCTTTTGACCAGATGGTATTTTTGATATCTTAATAGGGCAATAAAACCTAAAAAGCAACCTTCACTGCTCATATTTATTTTTATAACCAGGCACCTGAAAATTGTCCTTAGTAACTTGAAATGGTAACACATGCCCAGCCAGCCTTAAGGGATAGTGAACAACCTCCCTCCGTTACGTGGGAGAGAAGGAGCAGAGGAAGCTGTAAGTACTTCACATGCATATTGGAGCCTTGAAAACACCAGGAAGGATAGCACTGGTCTATGAAAAAGCTTGCAGGAGTGAATGACCACTGTAGAATCAGTTGGAGAATCACAGGATGTCAGATTGAAAGGTCTCTAAAAGCTTACCAACCTGAGGCATTCCAATATTCCAGTAGCATGCTGCACACACCACATTGCGGTTTCTTGCTTCTGTGCCTCTGTCCCTGCTATTTCCTGTCTGGAATACTGCTCACCATCTTCCTTCCCTGGCTAATTACCATGAAGACTTTTTTAAAAAAAATATTTATTTTTTTAATTGATTTCAGAGAGGAGGGGAGAGGGAGAAAGAGATAGAAACATCAATGATGAGAATCATTGAACCTCCTGGTTCATAGGTCGACACATAACCACTGAGCCACTCTGGCCGGGCCCATGAAGCCTTTTAATAGCCTGGAGGTTTCTCTTGGTAGCTGTCCTGAAGTCTTCTACTAGATTCTGAGCTCCCTGGAGGCAAAGGCCCTGTCCTCTTCATCTTCATATTATAGATGCCTGGCACAGAGTAAAGTATGCAATAAATGCTTGCTGAATGGAAAGGACATGCCTGCCAAGTGAGGCATCCACCTTTCTCACGAAGATTTTTTGTGGACAGATACCATATAGTCCTTTAAATCTCACACACCTAAACCTAGAAGTGGAGAATAAATCCAATTATATGTAAAATACAATCCAGACTGGGCTCCAGTGATGTCAGAGGTGAAGTATTTTCCCCTCCAGTTATCCTCTAGGGTAGTTAGGATCCTGAGGTTGACATTTTAGTTCTCTTACCTCTGCAGAGTAATAATAGGAAGTCAGAGACAAGCAGCTTTCTTTACAGTGAGTCACACAGTTTGTGGCTGGGTTGGGGCAGAAAATACTTAAGAGGCACATTCACAGTGAGCAGCGGTGTCCCAGCAGTCATGAGACTGGGCAAACTACTGCCCTTATCAACTGCTAATTCATACACAGTATCATGAAGGAAGGAATCAGATCACACTGGAAGGACCTGTCCGGCATCCTGTTGTACAAGTACATGTACACATACACACACATTAGCAGTACCATCCCAATAGGATGGAGAAAGCTTATAGCATTAGGAAGTTGAGGGTCATTTAGGCAAGCTCCATTTGAGGGCTATTGAAAGTTACAAGAGTAACAAATCAAAATAGGTAGTTTATTAATCATATTAATAACAATGATGTGTCAAATAGTCAGGAATTAGACCAATTTGGCAAGTATGGATGAAAATGAAAGGAGCCTCATACATTTTGATATCTAAAGTATGTGAGAGTGATTCATATACACACCCATTCTGAAATCAGTATGGGAAACAATTGCAAGACCTTTGCTCATGATGAAAGGGCAAGTTAAGCTCATTAAGTCCAGTGGTGATTGTGTCAGCTGACCATAGTAAGCAGAGAATGTCTGGTTTAATTTTTACACCTGAAGTCAAAGTTCAAGAAAGCCTGCTAAGATTTCAACTTAAAAAGTAGTGAAGAAAAACAGCCAACACCCACATAAAAACAGACACACACACACAGTCTACAGGCTCTGCCCCCACCTTTCTTCCACGTCTCAGTGTGAGAATCTGGCGTGCAACACAGGCAGAAAGAATCACAAGGGATACAAAGAAAGGACACAAGGCCAGGAAGCATCCTGGGTTTCCTGAAATCATAAGCAAAAGGGAGTTAGGTGGCAAATATAAATAATGGCCAATTCTATCAGAACCGCCCAGTCAGTATGGCTACCCAGAACTGTGCTTTTCAAAACATAACAGGAGGGGAGAATAGAAAACCCTTAAGAAGCTGCAGATGCTTCTGCCCAAGTCAGTGTACCTACTTCCCGAGAGGACCTGGGGTCAACGACTATACAACCTGGAACATGAGGTCACAGGTTTCCTCCCCTCTCTGCCACCACAGGAGGCGGGATTCCAGACAAGAGTACACAGTTCTCAGTTGTTGTTTGTTTGTAAGCAACATTTAATTAAACTGCACGGCATCCAGGAGAAACAAATGTACCAAAGAATCCAACCTGAGACCAGATTATACATTTTAGAGGGGGTTGGAAAAAAATCAATGCTAATTGGGAGAGGGAGCACTGTAATCAGAATACAACTCCAAAATAAATCATACAATAAATTATTTTTTAAAAGAAAACTGACACACATATACACACTCACACTCTTCACACATGCATTCTAGTCTTTTATTCAGTGTTGACTGACTTCCATGCTGGTAGTGTTGGGAAATGATGAAAGATAGATGTGAGAAAAGTAGGCATGGCCCCTCTGCCATCAGTAAAATGAGATTTAAGACATGTAGGGAACCCACTGATGTTAGAAACAAGAGTAGAAAGAAGGAAACAGCAGTTATCAAGGAAGATTTTAATTGCTTCAAAGAGGGAGAGAGGAAGAAAGCACAGAAATCTAACACAAGTAAAGGCACAATGAACGTGGAGTCGAATGGAACCAAACCCTTCCTTCAGTTAAAAAGCTATTATTTTCTTTTTTTGTATGTTTTGAAGGTGGTTGTAGTTTAGTTTCATTTTGATGAGTCTTGAAGGCAAAGTTGTAATGCCTTCCACTCCCTAAGTTTAGGGTGGCCCAGAAAGCTACCCTCACTACATAGCCAGGGACTGAGATTTAATAGGGAAAGAAACTACAACTGGAATGTGAAGAATTTGATCTGTGGTTGATTGTAGGTTGGGTTTCCAGAAGGACAGACAGCTCAGTGTAGTGCCATCAAAGGGCCTCAGATGCCCTATACTCCACCCCCAGAGCTTCGCAGCAGACCCTGGAGTCACCCTTCTCCCCCACTCCCATAAGCACTCAGCCTACAGATTCTTTCAAGTGATCAGGAGAATTAAAACACACCGCAACCTGAGTTGCTCTGTAGCAAGTCTATTTACAATTTTCCTCACCTCTCCCTGGAGGTAAATCTGGGTTTCAAGTTGGGAAACTGTGGGATGAGGGGGTGCCCCCAGTGCAATGGCCAGTTGCTAGTCTCTGCCTTTGCCAGCTGGGAGGCTGGGATGAATTTCTGGAGACAGCAGCTTCACATCCTCTGGGTGGGGTAGCCCTCGACCCTCTCTCTGTGCACCCAGGCTGGGAAAATAATAGGGCTCTGTTGCTGGAGGAAATCCCCATGACAGAGAAAACCACACCTGGAATATCGAAATGCTTTGATCCAGGTTTGGTGACCAGAGAAGAGGGGGGAAGGAGGGCATCTAAGCTCATTTAAAAACCTGGAGGCCACTGCCCTACTTCCCAGAAAGGGCGGTAAGAAACAACTATAGTATTATGTTTTCCCCACTCGAGAAAAACATCATGAAACCAAACCCACACAAGGGCTTATAACACAGTTTCCTGCTTAGTTGGGCAATGTCTCCTCCTTCTGGGAGGGGAGAAGGGGTTAATGGGACTGGGCAACAGCCTCAACATGAGACCAGCCATCTCCCATGGAAGAGACGACATTCCCACAAGCAGATAAAAAGCCATTTAAAAGGTGAGAAGCTGTAGGCTCTTGCAGCCAGCCCACCTTCAATCTATATTACAAGCTTTTTACAACATACAAAATAGATCAATAACTATGAGGATCACATTCCCATTCTTCAATACTAAATATACATGATAATAAATCTGTTATTAACAGAGGGACCAAATATGGATAAGGCAAAAGACATTTAAATAAGTACTGTGTCACCAACATGCACTGAAGAAAATGCATCCAACTAGATCTAGACTGAGGCCTTTTCCCATGAGGCCAAGAAAATGAAAATACACCAATACCCACGTGACACAGTCCAAATGCTGGGGAATATGAGCAGCAGGTCAAGGGGAGGAAGGTATCAGCCCCAATGAAAAGCTGTGGTTTGGCTTTTACTTGTGATACTTACTTTGATGTTCTATGTTTGAGGAAAGGGAAAAAAATACATTTCTATAACATTATACAAAAGGCATCAACTCCCATTTCAAAAATAAATGGGAAGACTTCACAGTCCAAGTTGAGTACTGATCAGCATCTACCCTGGAACTCTGCTGCAGTAGCCACTCTTGTTCTCCCTCCATTAGTGTCCCCTCTCTCAGCTCTATTCACTTCAGGATGCCAGGGACATTGCTGGGAGGTAACTACTAACAGGTTTGAAAATAAGAATGATAATGATTAGAGAAGTGTGATGACAGACCTAATCACTGTTTGTCCCAAGAGGCAATATGGTCCAGGAGATGATCAAGGATAGCAGACCCCATACAAATAACCCAAGTTGAGCCCTCTCTCTTCTGGCACTGGGAAGACTTGAGTTTCATCCGGCACCACGCACAGATCCTCAGTCTATGATCCAATAGGCTGGAAAGGTCCCTAAAATAGTTCGAGCCTGTGATGTAATTTTTTAACAGACTTTCCCCAACCGTTCCAAAAAATCACCTTGGCCTCCTTGCTCTTACTTCAAGCTTTGAGTAGCCTCTGCATTTGGCAGCAGCAAACCAAACACCTGTGTGTGGAGCCCCGGAGCCCTATTCTGCTGTTCCTTAAGTAGGACCTGGAAGACGAAGAAGCAACATATTGCTGGCTGCCAAAGAAGATAACTGGGCTGAAAGTCATCTCACCAAAGTCTTTGTGCTTCTTGGCACGGAGGAATCTTTGACTCATGAGCCTCCTCACGGTTCTCTATTCTGCTGTTCACCCCTGCGGTCTTGGAAAGGCAAGGGTGGAGAGAAAAGAAGAGGAAGCTCCTTTTCAGTCAGTGGGCTGTGAACTCTACAACAAGCTTCACCTTCCCTTGTCATCATGGCATACCCACCAAGGGGTGTAGTTTCTGGACAGGACTGAGTGGACCCCTGTCCTTCAGGGCCAGCCAGAAAAGACTGAGGTGGACTCAAGGTCTTACATAATACCAAGACCCCATCCCTATCTTCCTATCTCCCACCAGAAGTTGTTGGAGTTTGTGAACATGGAATGAACAAAAGTGACTTTACTCTTGAGGGCCTGGGTGGTGGTGGGAGGAAACATCATCCCTCAGCCTCAGCGCCCTGAGGAAATGGAGGGGGGGGGGGGCAAGTCCCAGAGGACTCAAATGGCTCCTGGTCCCTTTGCTGCAGAGAAACTGACTAACACTAAAAGGCTCGCCAGTTTATTTACCCTCCCTTTTTATTAGATGTTTAGTTCAACTGATTAGTATTTAGTGTTTATATCCAACTTATCTCTGGAGTGAGGGTATGGGGTAGGGTAAGAGCAAAACCAAAATACCCCCAAAAATAAAGCAGACCCATTCCCTTGTCCTTTCTCAAACTTGACCTTTAAAACAGATCACTTCTCTGCAAACTCCTTTCTTGTTTCACTAAAAATGTCCCCAACCCCCAAGTCCTGGCCATGTCAGTCTCCTAAATGATAAAATATACCCGCCAAGCTTCCCCCAAAGTGGGTAGGAGGAGGTAGGAGTACCATTCTCCGCCCTGCCCCAACAATGAGTTAATTCATCACAACAAGGCACCTTTCCCCACGAGGAAAGCAGGCGACATGGAAGCTGTTTCCTCATCTGGCTAGCAGGGATTGCTAGAGGAGGGATGGACGCAGGGTTTGAGACCCTACTGTCAATATAGAGTCCAATCACCAAGTCCAGAAGACGAGATGCATAGATGGAGGCGAGCTGGGAGGACGTTTGGAGTCTAGAGGTTGGTTGCACTGGAGAAACACATTAGGAGTTCTCATGCAGGTTTCAGGGGAATGAGAGGGACCATCTGAGAGGAGGAGAGGGTCCATCCTTTTCCTGAGGAACAGGACCAACCCAGGTTTCACCTGAGAATGGGTGGCAGAGGTGGGGCTCCACGGGCAGCTGAAAAACATTAACAATAAAAACCACATACACAAGACTACCCACCAGATCCTGAATAACCCAAACATTCCTAAAATGGGAGACAGGCTCTATAAGCTAACCTTTAACACTGAGGGATTAGGTTTTGTTTTTGTTTTTAAAGAAAATGAAGATGAGAAACAAATTTTAAGAAAATTTCTAAGAAAAGCACACTGATTCTATTTTTTATGCAATTATGAAAAAACTTTCATGACTACTCATCTCACCTCGGTTTGTTTTGCTGGGATATACTCTCTGAAAGTGTTTATATTCTTCTGGAGCAGGAAAGTCTTCTACTGGATGGAAAGAATACTTTGACTCAAAATCATCTACAAAAGAAACAGAATATTAATTCATTTCACCCTTCTGACCCTTCTTTGTGCCACTTCTGACCCTCCCCTTATTGTCTCCATTCATTCTGATGTACGTGAGGGCCTGCCTTGCCCACTAAACCAAGGTTTCTAAGGACGGCAATAGCATCGCTCTATGTGCCTTGTATGCCCAGAAGATGTGCTCAAAGGCTCTCTACTTTAAGGGATTAGTCTTTGACCTGCTTGTTTTTATTTGTTTGTTTGTTTTGTTAATCCTCACTCAAGGATATTTTTCCATTTATTTTTAGAGAGAGTGGGAGAGGGAAAGACAGAAACATCGATGTGAGAGAGAAACATCGATTGGTTGCCTCCTGCCGGGCCCAGCCTGGGAGGAGCCTGTAACCGAGGTATGTGCCCTTGACTGGAATCGAACCCGGGACCCTTCAGTCCCCAGGCCGATGCTCTATCCACTGACCCAAACCGTCTAGGGCTTAACCTGGTTTTTAAAAATATTTCCACCAAAAATCAGGCATTTAACAGGAAAGGAGCACAGCTGTTTTGAATGGGAGGAGATAAAAATATAATTCTTTAACACAGCCATCTTAGAGACTATCACCATGGGATACCAACTGAACTGAATCTACGAATTGGTAGAAATTAACCTAAAATGGGAATATTTGTTACCAATGAGTCAGAGTTCTGACCAGATAATTCCCTTTTGGCCCAGGTTACCCTCATGTAATTCTGCAACACAGTTGGGATAGCCATCTCATGGCCCCCGTGCCCACTTTCCATGGCCCCTCTATAAGAAGGCTCAAATGCTCTATGGGTGTGGCTTGATGACATTCCAAAGGACTTGATCTTCAAAGCAAAAACCCTGGTCCACCTAATCAGAATACACGCAGCCGTGGGCAAACTACGGCCCACGGGCCGGTTCTATCGGGCCCGCGGAGCCGAAAGAGCAGAAGGTTCTCTTGCTCTCCCCTCCGCTCCTTTACTTTGAATTTATATTAGTTCACACAAACACTCCATCCATGCTTTTGTTCCGGCCCTCCGGTCCAGTTTAAGAACCCATTGTGGCCCTCGAGTCAAAAAGTTTGCCCACCCCTGCAGAGCAAGGGTAGACAAGAGTGTTAGATCTGAAAGGGATTGTACAGATCTTCCCAGGAGTCTAATGATATCTTTGGATAACCCATGAACACAGACAATAGGGTGGTGAAGGCCTGGGGCGAGGGACAGCCTAGAAGGGATCAATGGGGGTTAAGGGGGACATATTTAATACTTTCAACAATAAAGATTTTAAGAATAAATAACTAAAGAAGTTAACGAGATGAAATACGAGTTAGAGAGGTAGGTTAAAAAAATTATCTTAGGTGGGGCCCAAGATTCATTGATAACCTTGGAAAAGTTAATCTGACACACTCCTGATTTAGTCAACCTCCTCATTTCACAGATAAGGGAAGTGAGGCCCAGAGACATGAAGCAACTTCCTTAAAGCAACACAGCTAGTTAGTGGCTTTGGATTACTAGGTAAATATTGTCTACATAGTGGGATGTTTTTTGTGTGGCAGTTTTATAACTTTCTTCAACAATCAGCAGTTAGTTCTCATGCACATTAACTGTAAATTTCTAAAAGTGGTGACAGGTATGTAGGTAACCAACATACAGAGACTGCTTGGTGAATCTTCATCCTCCCTATGGTATGGGACATTCCTTATTCCTTTGGCCCAGACGGCTTTGTTGAGCCTGGTGTCACTGTTATATCCTGAGTTCCCATCTCCTTCATGGCAAATTTTTGCATCTCTTCGAGTGCTTCTTGAAACTCCCTTCATGGATGTGCTTGTGAATGCTGATGGTGTATTCTCTGGTCACTAACTCTTTGATGGCAGAAGGGGCCCTCTTCTTGCCACCCTTCTTTGTGGGAGCCATTACGCCAGGCCCAAGTTGGAAAGAACATTTATTTTGTTTTTAAAGGGCCAGAAAGGAGCTCTCCTTCCTAGAGGAATACTCACTTCCTGTCTGAGTAACCCTGAAGAAGATGAAGTCTCTGACTTAAAGGTAACCACAGCTAATGGTTACCTTAGGGAGCAAGAGAATAGCTTTAGAGTTAGCATGACACCTGCTGACTTTACTTCAATCTATCCCAAAGCAACCCATGCTTAGAATTTGCAAAAGGGAAGGAACATCAATGGACAGGGATTAGAAGTCAGATGTAAAGTCAGGAGAGGAACTGCTGTGAACAACAGATATAAGTGACCATTCCCATTCTACTGGAATTAGTAAGTCACCACAGGAACTATGAGACTACAACAGCTAGCTACTCACCCAAGAAAGATCGAACAGTGGTGATAGAATCTCTGTGGCCATTCCTCAAGGGTGGAGGAGGAGGAGGTGGTGGCCCAGCTGGCGTCCTTGAGGGCGGAGGTGGGGGCTTTCCTCGGCTCAGAGGTTCTGACCCGTGTCGGTATGGTGGTGGGGGAGGGGGAGCATCCCTGGCACCATTTCGGATCATGGGTGGCGGTGGGGGAGGAGCTGCAATTAAAATCCAAAGCAGTTAGGTTTGGCTGTAGAGGCTGTGTGAGCCTCGGAGCACCATGTTAAATATCATATTCACCCTCCTCCCATCCCTGCTCTAACGAAGTTCAGAATAAATGTGTGACTCTTTTTCATTTCACACGACAAGTCAGTTAAGAACTCCCTGTATTCTTGATTTTTGTCCTGCTTTTCCATGTCTTCCTCCACAATTCTAATTCAGGACTGTCTCATACTTAGTCTGTTCTACTGCAAAAAGCCTCCCAAATGTTCTTTTTGCTTCTAATCTCTTATACCAGTCCACTGTGTGCACCATCAACTCACTCATCTCCCCAAACTTTGCTCAAACTTTTTCAAGAGCTTTGCAGTTCCTACATCATAAAGTTTCAAACTCTTAGCTTCCAATCCAATTGGGTTTCCCCCAATTATCCTCCTTTTTTATACAGTAACCCATTACCTCTGTGAGTCTGATCTCACCTTATACTCTTCCTTCCTTTTTTTTTTTTTTTTTTTTTTTTGGTTAATCCTCACCCGAGGATATTTTTTTCATTGCTTTTCAGAGAGTGGAAGGGAGAGTGAGGTAGAGAGAGAAAGTGAAACACTGATGTGAGAGAGACACATCCACTGGCTGCCTCCTTCCTGCAGGCACTCAGACACAGGTATGTGCCCTTGACCTGGAATCAAACCCACAACCCTGTGGTATGCGGGCCAATGCTCTAACCATTGAGCCATGCCAGCCAGTTCTCCTCTTCCTTTCTTGATTCCTAGGCTGGGTTAGGTACCCCTCGTCTGCACTCCCACTGTCACCTCTGTAACTCAACCATTCTACTATATTGTACTATAATTACTCATTAGATGTGCCACCTCCCAGTATACTGTATATTCATTAAAGTCAGAGCATTGGCCATTCATCTAAGTACCCAACCACAACCAAATGTACAGCACATGGTAGGCAATCAACCTTTGCTGAATAAACCAAATTACATATGCTTTGCTCTTGTGACTCCTCCACAATACTCGGAAATGCCATCCCTCTTCCCTTACTACCAAATCCTAGCTATCCTTTAAGGTTCAACTCAAGTTTATCTTACCAAGGCTTTCCCAAAGCAATCTACTCTATTCCGAACTCCTCCTTCTTTGGTCTCCCAAAACATTTATAGGGATGTCACTTTTTTAAAAAAAATGTATTTTTATTGATTTCAGAGAGGAAGGGAGAGGGAGAGAAAGATAGAAACATCAATGATGAAAGAGAATCATTGATTGGCTGCCTCCTGCACACACACACACCCCTCCCCCCTCACTGGGGATTGAGCTCACAACCCGGGCATAGGCCCTGACCTGGAAACAAACCATGACCTCTTGGTTCATAGGTCAATGCCCCCCAACTCCCTTAAGAAATTTCCATATTTTTATCTCCCAGTCCTCTCTTATTCCTGCATTTGTGAACTCATTCCAATTAGACTTTTACTTTCACCTTCCCTCCACCACTCCACTAATACCCAAAAAGATCCCATGTTCTTTGGAGTCCCCCAAAATGACTCCCATATTGCTGAGACCAATGTCATCTCGGGCTTCAACTTAACTGACCTAGCTGTAGCATTGGACACAACCCTAGAAGAAGTGGATGAGATTGTGTATTCTCTTTACAAAATAGCATGAAAGCAGAGAGGGAGACCAGGACAGCTGTCTGGGGCTTTTTCATACCCAGGAATTTTGGCTCACTCAATCTTGGAATTTCTCCATCACTCTTTCTTCCTTTCCCTCCTTCCTTCCTCACTAGAGGCTCTTTCTCAGCTTGCCCTGCTTGGCAGTCTTCATCTCTCTGACCTCTAATCTAGGAGGGACCCCAGGCTTAGACCTCTTCTCTATACTCTCTACCTGGGTGATCTGACTCAGCACCTCGTTTTCAATATTGTTCAAATTTCTCTCTCTAGCCCAGACCTCTCCCCTGAACTTCTGAGTTGATAGCCAATCACCAATTAATTATTTCCTCTTGAAAGTCTAACAGGCATCTCAAACTTGAGTTGTCCAAAACCGAGTATCTTCCCCCAAACCCGCTGTGGTCCTACCCACGTGCCCAGTTTCTTGCAATAGCTTCATAAGTGGCATCTTTTTGCCACCTGTCTCCTGCAGTCTGTTCTCAACATAAAAGCTGATATTTTTATTTTTTTTTAAAGTATGTTTTTAGTGACTTCAGAGAGAGGAAGGGAGAGGGAAGTGAGGGATAGAAACTTCAATGATGAGAGAGAATAATTTATTGGCTGCCTTCTGCCCACTGGGGATCAAGCCACAACCCCGGCATGTGCCCTGACCGGGAAACAAACCATGACTGCTCCTGGTTCACAGGTCAGTGCTCAACCACTGAACCACACCAGCTTGACTAAGCTGACCTTTTTAAAGGTAAATATATGCTACTTCTCTGTTCCAACCCCTCCAGTGGCTTCCAATATTAAACAAAGTAAAACCCTAAGTCTTTACAAAGTCTTACAATGTTCTCCCGTGGAAATCTAGCTTTCTGATCCTATGTTCTGCCACTCTTCCCCTCACTCATTCTAGTCCTGTCTCAATGTCTTTGCATTTGCTGTTCTCAGTGCCTGCTTGGCTTATTCCCATACTGTCTTCAGTCTTTACCAAATTGTTGCTTTATTAGTAAGGCCTTCCCTGACCCTAACCTCATCCCCACCCCTGCAATTGGAAATATCATCACCCCACCCACCCCAGTTTATCCTATCCCCCTTCTCTGCTTTGTATTTCTCTAAAGCACCTACATACTATGTATTTACAGACTAATATATATATTTTTAAATATATATACTTTTAATATATTTTTATTGATTTCATAGATGAAGGGAGAGGGGGAGAGAGATAGAAACATCAATGATGAGAGAGAATCATTGATTGGCTGCCTCCTGCACACCCCCTCCTGGGGATCGAGCCCACAACTCGGGCATATGCCCTTAACTGGAATTGAACCTGGGACCTTTCAGTCCACAGGCTGACACTCTACCCATTGAGCCAAACCGGCTAGGGCTTAAATATATTTTTTACTAATTTATTTGACTATATCGTAGAACAGGATTTTTTTTTACATTTTCTATTTATTGCTGTTTCCCTAACAATAAAGTCTGACTCACAAAAAGGCATTCAATAAACCTGTTGAATGAGTAAGTGAATTCTTATCTTCAATCACTAAAGGAGAGCTCTGGGGGAAAGAGTGAAGAGAAAAGAGCTCAACTCTCAGTGTGTTAGGAAAAAGAAAGGTGTTTGCTGGCACTTACCTGCTCCCCGACTGGGAGGATCTCGGGCTGGGGGAGGTGGCCTATTACTCTGTAAAGAAGGAGAGACTGAAGTAGGTGGAGGAGGTGCTAGGCCTCTGACAGGCCCTGGTGTCTTCCTATGCAAAGAATTGTGTCTCTGTGGCAGCTCAGGGGCCGACTCATTAGTGGGACTAGAGGGTCCATTGGGGACCCCTGGAGGCTGACGGTAAGGCGGCGGAGGAGGAGCCAGAGACTGGCCACTTGGTCCCGTTCTGATATTCACAGGGGAAGGAGGTGGTTTGACTGGGGGTGGAGCAGGAGGTCCATCTCGACTAGGGTGAAGCCTTTGTCCGGGTGTGGGTGGCAAGGGTTTCTCTCTGTTGTAGGCTGGGGCTTTGTTGCTGTGCATAGGCAGAGGTGTAGGGGGTGCGTTGGCACGCCGCCCTGGTGGTGGCGGAGGAGGGGCAGAGGAGCTGTGCTTCATGCCTGTACTGCTGGTGGTGATAGGCCGAGAGAGGTCCGGTAATGAAGGTCTCTGCATCCGGGGCAGTTCTGGGAGTGAGGCTCGGCCGCTGTCTGTATCATCTTGAGGGCGCCCACTGGCTGTAGACACTGGAGGCCTTGGGGCAGCAGCTCGAGAACTGGGAACGTGCAGGGCTGGCTTACCAGCTAGGTTCTCTACAAACAGACCAGACAGCACACTGGGTCAACAGAGCTAGAGATCTGTTGGTTAGTATCTCTAAGTCACCCAGCCTCATTTCCTTGCACAGCAGCAGGGGAAGTATTTGTATAATACTGGGTTTTAATCTGGCCCATTAACAAATATTGCTGATATAAGCTGAATACATTTTTATGTAATGCCTTTGCTTTAATATACTCTGTAACTTCACTTCTGCTCCCTTTCCTTCCTCCCACCTCTACCACATTCCTCAACCCCAGATGAACCACTTGGGACCAGAAGGAAATGAATGCACTTGGGAACTATTGTAAGAAAGTACTTATCAGATACCTGAAATGTCCTTAGCTCCCACAGGGCGGAGCTTCGGCACGCCTCCTTGGAAGAGACCTCCCTTGGGCTGCAGGGCACCTGCTCCAGAGCCATAAGCACCACCGCTTCCTTTGGGTTCTGGAAAGCATACCATTAGAGCTGTCACTTCATATGCTCCAAGCTGGTGACCAAGTTAATCCTGAGGAGAAACTCCTCCTCTATTCGGGTTCTAATGAGCAAACAAACCAATTTGCTTTTGCCTTTCCATTAAAAAAATAAAAGTGAAGCCTCTCTGTTCCACAGCTTCATGAAGTGACGCAAGTCTTTGCTGTGATGAAAGGAAAACAACGAAAGGAACAAGGAGCCAATCTTCCCTTACTTGGTGGGGCCAGAGGGATAACCTGGATAAAGACATGTTCAACAGAGCTCTTTGGGCTCTGCTCTCATAAGGGGGCTAATGGCCAGGGACACAGGTGTGAACAAACTCTTCTGTGGACTTTCAGAATGGACACTTGCAGCAATTATGAAATCATCATTGGCTTCAGCTGAGCGGTTTTTAGGACTGTAGTGGTCTCCTCAGAGAACAGCCAAGGATGTGCCCTAACAAGCATAAGCAGCACTAGTGACAGTAGGAGATGGAAGTCTTACTGAGAATGCTTCCCAGAGGTCAAAAAGAAGTTCCTAAGGGACGGGAAGACAATCAAGGGACATCCCAGGAAAAAACGTGCCCACTCAAGACTCAGCAATAAAAATGACAGCCCAGCCAAGTTTCCAAATCAATCCTAGGCTTGGACTCACTCTCAATGATGGGAGCGCTCCGATCATTAATGTTGGTCACCTTCTTCAGCTTGGTCCCTTTGCAGATGTCCTGTAAGAGGGCGCCTCGACCCCGCTGCTCATCTCTACTCAGCTTGATCTGCTCTGTGTTTCCCTAGAGGAAGAGGAACATATAAGAAGTTCACCATAAACAGTCCCCTTCATCACAAGCTTGGGATAATGCCTTAAGCCGAACTGAGAGTTCCATGAGACGCCTGTCTAACGTAATCAGATATATATGCCACACATCATGCAATGGTAATGTACATTACCATTCTTGTTAGTCCTTTTGCTCCTATTGTACCTCCTATTCAGATGTCTCTGACTGGAGGCCTGCAACTAATACTTACTGAATACCTAATGCACTAGGCTTGTGTGTTAGATGCTTTAGATGTATCAGCATCATCAAGGCAAACATCTACTGAACCCCTGCTAGGCTTTAGGTATTATGCTAAGCACGTTACTTTCACTATCTCATTTAAATGTTGAAACATGCTATGACGAACTACAACAGGAGCACAGGGATAGACAGCAAGATAAATGGCCCAGGTCTATATAAGAAATAAAAAGAATAGATTATTAAATACAAGATGTTAATAACAACTGGTAATTTTGGGGGAAAAAATAAAGTTAAATACATTCCTGCCTCATAGCTTATTCTCAAACAATTCTAGCTGAATTGTAATATTTAAGTGTAAAAACTACAGAAGTACTATATTAAAAAAATTGCGAAGGGAAGAACATTCTAAACATGGCAACTAAAATAGAGGAAAAAAGAAAAATAAATAAATAAGTAATACAGGAAAAGATCAACAGATTTGTTTACTACAAATTACTTATTAGGCATATAAGCAAATAAACAGGTGATATACTGGAAGGAAAAATCATCTGTGACAAATGTAACATATGATAGACACAAAGATAGTGTCCTAAATCTATAGAGCATTAACATACAAAGATGACTTAGGAATCAACAGGATAATAAGCAAAGAATATGAACAACACTATGTAAAAGAAATCAAAGAACCCAGCTGGTATGGCTCCATGGTTGAGTGTCGACCTATGAACCAGGAGATCACAACTCGATTCCCAGTCAGGGCACATGCCTGGGTTGCTGGCTCAATCCCCAGTGAGGGGCTTGCAAGAAGCAGCCGGTCAATGATTCTCTCTCAACATTGATGTTTCTATCTCTCTCTCCCTCTTCCTTCCTCTCTGAAATCAATAAAAATATATTTAAAAAAAAAAGAAATAAAAAAGTCAGCAAATATGAAAAAAAAATCAATTACAATAAAAAAAATACAAGGTAAAACACATTATCATTATCTACCTATCTACAATTTAGTTAAAATTGTAACTAAAAAGGATGCTAGCTTTGCCCTAGCCGGTTTGGCTCAGTGGATAGAATGTCAGCCTGAGGACTGAAGGGTCCTGGGTTCGATTCTAGTCAAGGGCACGTACCTCGGTTGCAGTTCCCCTGGCCCTGGCTGAGGTGCATACAGGAGGCAACCAAACGATGTGTCTCTCTCACACTGATGTTTCTCTCTGTCTCTCCCTCTCCTTTCCACTCCCTAAAAAAATCAATGGAAAAATATCCTCGGGTGAGGATTAACAAACAAACTAAAAAATACTAGTTTTCTGAAGGCAGGAACCACAGTGAGCAATGATGTGCACAGTGCCTGGCGCCTGGCAAATGTTCAAAAAATGTGTAGAATAACTAACTGCCCAATGGTGGTCATAAGGATTCAGGGAAACAGGCACTCTGTTGTACTACCTGCAGGTAGATAAATTGGTATGATCTTTCTAGAAAGTGATTTGTGTGTTAAACACCTTTTAAAAGTCTAGCACAGGAATTCTACTTCTAGGAAATGACTTTAAGAAAACAATTGATTAAGTGCACAAACATGTTAATACTATAGCAAAAACACAGTTTATAATAGTACAAAACTGAAAATAATCTAGAAGTTAAACCAAAAAGAACAATGATAACCATACAATGGGATGCCAGATAAGCTCTTAAAGAAGTAAATATCTTTTCATGATAGTAAATGTTTACCACAATCAAGTAAAAAACATTATAAAACAATATATATAGCATGATTCCAGTGCTCTCTTCTATATTAACCTAAGAACTTATCTTACAAGGTAGTTTTTAGAAATGACAATACTTTTCAAGAGCCTAGCAGTGTCTATGCATAATAAAGGCTCAATGGCCTTAGCTGCTTTTGCTCAGTGGATAGAGCGTAGGCCCTTGGACTAAAGGGTCGAGGGCACGTATCTCGGTTGTAGACTTGTTCTCAGATCCCCAGCCCTAGTTAGGGAGCATCTGGGAGGCAACCAATTGCTGTGTCTCTCTCACATCAATGTTTCTCTCTCTCTCTGTCTCTCCCCTCCCTACCACTCTAAAAGTCAATGGAAAAATATCCTCAGGTGAGGATTAACAAAACAAAACAAAAAAGTTCAATGCGTAGTAGCTAGATTTCATTTCGAAGAGAAACCCACACACAGCAAATTTCTGGAAGGATACACACCGATACTAGCAAAAGTTAACTTCTGGTAAGAATTATTTATGTTTATCTGTATTTTCTAGTTTTCCCATAATCTTCTATATAATAAAAAGCTAATATGCAAATAGACTGAATGGCGGGACAACTGAACAACCGGTCACTATGACGTGCACTGACCACCGGGGGGCGTGTGCGAAACATGGCGGGCATCAGCAGCAGATTACAGAGCATGGAACATGGTGGGCATCAGCAGCGGTGGGATGGTGGAGCAGATGGCGGGGGAGGGAGAGGACAGGAGGCCAGACCAGGGGCGAGCCTCTGGTGGTTACTGAAAATTCTTTGCTCCCGTGAGCTGCAGTCCCACCCGGCGTTCGCACCCGCTGCTGGCCCCGATCACTTGACACCGTCAGTGGGTGCGTGGGTGCAAGCGGCGGCTGCTGGCTCTGATTGCCCCTCAAGGCTTCTCCACCTCCCCCAGCTCCTGAAGGGCGATCGGGGCTGGCAGCCACCTCTCACACCTGCTGCCAGCACCAGCCCCACTCGCACCCGCAGCCGGCACTGGAGCTGCCACTCACACCCGCTGTGGGTACCTGGCTGCCAGCCCCGATCGGCCCTGAGGGCTTCTCCGCCTCTCCCTGCTCCACTGGTTTTAAACATCCCATTACTGACACTTTAAGTCTTCTTACTAATACATTCCATAAACTCCTTTCTTTCTTGATGGGGTGTTAGACTTGACAGATTTGGTTTTAAAATGAACTGATTTGGAGAAGATGAAATGGTAGCAAAGAATCATCCACCAGAAATTGCTACCCCTTTTCTCAAAGATGCCAAAGAAATGATGTACTGACCTTTAAGAACAAAGTTTTAGGAGGGAAACATCAGTTCCTACTCTGATGCCACCTGTCCAAATATCCAGACTGAACCAGGACAAGAAAACAAGAAGCTATTATGGTCCTCAGAAGACCTCTCAAAAATCAGAACTAATTGATAAGGCTTGACTTGTTTATTCTCCATCTTCCTGCACCACAAGTCTTTGAGAGTATGGTATGGCTTATACCAGGAAGCCTTAAATATCCATTGAGGTTTTCAGATAGCTAAGTGGAAGGATTACCCACCTGATTAAAAGTGGGAGGTGGAGGAGGACCAGGAGGGGGTGGAGGGGGAGGAGGAATTGGCATCCTTGCCCAGCTCGCAGTTGGCACTGCTCTCTCTCCGTTTTAATTTGCAGCTTTAGGTCACTCATATACCTGCAAATGAAATAAAAATTCATGAGAACTTTGCCATTACAGACACTGAGTACCAGGAGAACGAGGGGACTGGGCCTGACACCAGGGAAACTAAGCACCTCATTTACTAGTTCCACTGTGATATAGTCCAGGGCTTGGTAAACTTGTTCTATAAAAGGCCAGATAATAAATATTTTAGGTTTTGTAAGGCACATATAGTCTCTGATGCCTATTATTCTTTTTGTTTTAATATTTTTTATTTAATAAATTTTATTTTTTTAGGTTCAAAGCAAAACAGAAAGTACAAACAGCACTCATATACCCCTGCACTCTCCCCCACCCCCAACACACATACAAGCCTCCCCAACTATCTACACCTTGCAGTGGTCCCTTTCTTACAATGGAATCTATACTGACACCTCATATCATCCAATGTACATAGTTCATATTGGAGTCCACTCCTGGTGTACATTCTATGGGTTGTGAAAAATGTACAATGACAACTACCCACCACTGTAGTATCATACAGAAGAGTTTCACTGCCCTAAAATAATTTGTGATCTATCTATTCAACTATCCTTCCCCCCAGCTTCTGACAACCATTTATCTATTGTCTCTATTGAATTGCCTTTTCCAAAATGTCATATAGTTGGAATCATAATAGGTAGCCTTTTCAGATTGGCTTCCTTTACTTCGGCATTTAAGTTTCTTCCATGTATTTTCAGGACTGGATAGCTGATTTGTTTTTAGCGCTGAATAATATTCCACTGTCTGGGTGTACCACAATTTATTTATCCATTCACCTACTAAAGGATATTTTGGTTGCTTCCAATTTTAGCAATTATGAATAAAGTGGCTATAAATATCCTTGTGTGGACATAAGTTTTCAGCTCATCTGAGTAAATACCTAGGAGCATGATTGCTGGATCACAGGGTAATAAACTGCCTTCCAAAGTGGCTGCACCATTCTGCATTCCCAAGAGCAATGAAGAGAGTTCCTGCTGCTCCACATTCTTGTCAGTATTTGGTGTTGTCAGTGTTTTAGATTTTGGCCATTCTAATAGGTGTGCAGTGGATCAATGTGCCAGAAACAGAAAAGACAGAAGAATTGGTATCTAGAGAAACATGAGGCTATGCACATAGTTCAGTGTTCTAAAGTTTGTTCACTTGCTGAATTAATTCATTCATGAATTCACCTACCATCCAATAAATATTTATTGAGACCCACCAGATGCCAAAGCATCTATCTATATAATAAAAGCCTGAGCGACCTTTACAGCTTAACAACCAGAATGACCGTCACTATGATGCGCACTGACCACCAGGGGGCAGATGCTCAATGCAGGAGCTGCCCCCTGGTGGTCAGGGTGCTCCCACAGGGGGAGCGCTGCTCAGCCGGAAGCCAGATTCACGACTGGCGAGTGCAGCAGTGGCGTGGTGAGAGCCTCTCCTGCCTCTGCGGCAGCACTAAGGAGCAGCGAGCCAAGCGGTAAAGAGCAGCAAGCAGGTGGGCGGTAAGGAATGAGGGGGCCCGGACTGAGAGGGCGCAGGCTGTGCTGAGGGAAGACCCCCCCCCCCCCCCGCCCCCGTGCACAAATTTCATGCACCGGGCCTCTAGTTGTTCTGTAACAGTGGTTCTCAGCTGGGTGATTTTGTCCCCCAGGAGACATTTAGCAATATCTACAGACAGTTTTTTTGACACCAATGAGGGATGCTACTGGCATCTAGTGGACAGAAAACAGGATGCTGCTAAACATTCTATAACACACAGGACAGCCCCCTCCCCCCAACAAAGAATTATCCAGGCTAAAATGTCAATAATGCTGAGGTTGCCCAGCTGGTGTGGCTCAATGGATGAGTGTCAATCTATAAACCAGCAGGTCACAGTTCAATTCCCAGTCAGGGCACATGCCTGGGTTGTGGACTCGATCCCCAGTGTGGGGTGTGCAGGAGGCAGCCAATCAATGTTAACGAAAGTTATACTTGTAATATTTTCCATGTTTATTGGTATTCTCTAATTTTTCCCATAGTTTTAGTACAGTAAAAATATTTTAATGATATCATTAACCATTTAATGAAATGACAAGCCATTCACAATGTATTAGTAATATCAGATTAGAAATCAGTAGATATATAAAAAAAAGAGGTTGTGCTCTCATCATTGATGTTTCTCTCTCTCTCTCCCTCTCCCTTCCTCTCTGAAATCAATAAAAATATTTAGTACTAGTAATAATGCTGAGGTGAATAAACCCTGTTCTAGAAGCTGAACAAGTTTCTACAATCTTGGGCTTACATTCTAGTGGAAGAGAGAAACAAGGAACAAATATAATCTCATTATCTCAGTTACTGATAAGTAAAACACACACACCAGAAAATCACAAAGGGAGAATGTAGGGATAGGGTGGAGTATAGTGTTCTTTTAGATAGAAGTGCAGGGAGAGGAGGCCAGAGATGAGTGGATAGCTCATCAAAGAAGTGTCTCCATGAGCAGAGCAAGCTCTACGACCATTTGAGAAAAGAGCATTCCAAAAAGAATTAACAGCAAGTGAAAAGCCACTGAGACGGGGATGAGCTTGGTGTGTTAGAGAACTAGTAAGAAGGCCAGAGTAGCTAGAATACAGTGAAAAGAGTGGCAGGAAATGAAATCTGAGGCCTTTCAGGTCATCCTCCAAATCCAAAAGTAGTATCCTTCTCCATTTAATATGCCTATAATACCCCGAAGTCTAAACGAACCAACAGCTTCACACCTATAGGAAACCATAAATTCAATCAGTGATTTCATTAATCCCAGACTGCTCTTGATCTTTTGGTTTAAGCACAACTCGGGACCTATGTACCAACTGGAAGCTTTCCAGGGTTAAAAGTTACCTGATGATAATCTGCCTTCCTGTTGACCTGCCCTTCAACTTTGCTCCTGAGAAGCAGTATAGCATGGGGAGGCAGGAGCTCATTACCACAGTGGCATAATGGCATCCAGCTCCTAAGCTAAAGAACTGCAGCATGGGAGAAGAGCCAGAAGGTACCTAAGAGCATTCACATGCCACTCCAGGAGACTAACGAACAGCAGGAGCCAAACAGATCCCTACAATTACATGGGAACTGATGTCAACACAGAATTATGAACACACCTCCATGTGTTCTATGGCAGAATGCAGTAGAGGGTCTCCACTAAAGCATTTTTGGTTTAAAATACAAGGAAACAGACTAGAATAACTTCCATGTTATACAAAGTTTACTACCCTCCCCACCCCCAAAGGCTTTGTATAATGTGAAAATAATCCTCAGCACTCTTCTCTCAATGGAGAAGGTGCTACCTCCCCCTTGAAATTCAATTCAGTCAAACCTCTGGTGAAACAGATTTCTATCATGATGGAATTAATTAAAATTTCAAGGTTACTACATGAAGGAGGATGGGGGGAATCGTATTTCCAACTGCAGGCATTTTTCAATCATGGACAGTTCAACTATACAGCAAATCTGATTGATCCAACAAGTAATAAAAAATCACATACCCACTGTGAATATTTAAACTGAAAATCCTAGGACTTCTACAACTAAACCTGGATGTTCTACTCTTTAGATCAATGATTTTTCAGTTACAAGCAGCACATAACCCTGGAAGACAAAAGGAAGGAAGCCGAACAATGATATATAACTACATGATGAAGTCCTTTCACATATAATTTCTCTAATAAAAACGTAAGTATACATCCCAATAATGCAGCTTTTCTCCATGACTCTTTCCTCTTGTCCCAAATTACTTTTTAAAAGCCCTGAAAATGTAAAGTCAGGAACCTACTTATTCACATACTACTTGATGTGGTAAATATTAGGTACCACAGGTTATCCCCAAATACAGGGTAACCCAGGAGCCAAGTCCTCTTATCTAAAGTGATGGCAGCCCTAGCCAGTTTGGCTCAATGGATAGAGCATTGGCCTGCAGACTGAAGGGTGGATTCTGGTCAAGGGCACGTATCTTTTTTTTTTTTTTTTTTTTTATTTTATTGATATTTTTGCAGAGAGGAAGGGAGAGGGATAGAAAGCTAGAAACATCGATGAGAGAGAAACATCGATCAGCTGCCTCCTGCACACCCCCCACCGGGGATGTGCCCGCAGCCAAGGTACATGCCCTTGACCGGAATCGAACCCGGGACCCTTCAATCCACAAGCCGACGCTCTATCCACTGAGCCAAACCGGTTTCGGCGAAGGGCACGTATCTTAGTTGCAGGCTTAATCCCCAGCCTCGGTTGGCCTGTGTGGGAGGCAACCAATCCATGTTTCTCTCTCACCAATGTTTCTCTCTCTCTCTGTGTCTCCCCCTACCTTCCACTCTCTCTAAAAATCAATGAAAAAATATTCTCGGGTGAAGATGAACAACAACAATAAAATCTTTTTTCTTAAAATATATTTTATTGATTTTTTACAGAGAGGAAGGGAGAGAGATAGAGAGTTAGAAACATCAATGAGAGAGAAACATTGATCAGCTGCCTCCTGCACACTCCCCACTGGGTATGTGCCCGCAACCAAGGTACATGCCCTTGACCGGAATCGAACCTGGGACCCTTGAGTCCACAGGCCGACGCTCTATCCACTGAGCCAAACTGGTTAGGGCAACAATAAAATCTTTAAGTGTTAAAAAAGAAAAAGATTCCTGGATTTGGACAGTGAAATGATACAGAAAGTAGCTCAATGTTCATAACTAATATTTCCTCCCACCCACACATCCCAGGAACCAGTGGATTTAGAAATGTTGGCTAAAAAATGGAGTCACACAAGGCCAAAGTTACTACCATCAGCCAGCATTTAACTAGAGAAGAGAGGAATTAATCAGATGAAGAACACACATTCTAATTTAGAAATCCAGACCAAAGCTAGACAGACTAAAACATAGTCTGAATACAAAAGCAAAATTAGGGGAAACCTAAGGGTTTGCCTTGGAGATTTAAGATAGCAATAAATGGTTTAGAAGTACCTTCTAAAACAATTTCCATACTTGTCTGAAGTCAACACACAACCTAAGGCATTTGTTAAAAAAAACAAAAAACAAGAAACACAAAGAGATCCCTGGGCCCTAATTCTTGACCTTCTAAAGTCATAAGTTTCCCAGAAGAGAGAACTGATATTCAACAATTCTTGATGGTAGAAAAGTCTGGAAAATACTAAAGGAGTATTAGTAATCAACTGCACAGACACTATCTGAATAGCTATCAGCAAGAAAAAGCTAATGAGTATATTGGCTAAACATGAATATGCTGCATGCATTTTTATCATAAAACACCATTAAAATTATGCTGAGAGATCTTTTTCTTAACGACATAAACAAACAAACAAACAAACAAAAACCCACACATAAAAACAAAGAAAGTAGGAAAGGAGAAACACCTGTAAGGAGATGTCAACAAAATTTTGGAAGCTGGAAAGCAGAAGCACTAGTGATAAATAACTTTACAGAAAGGAAAATGCTAAACACTTGCAGTGGGAAGAAGCAGATTGCTACCAGAGAATTTCAGAAAAGGCTCAGAAATTGGAGGCACCTAGTACCTCTGGATGGAGGAAAAGAGGAGGAGCTAAAACAGGAGAACTGGCTGAAAATCGATATAAGAAACAGATTCCTCCATCCTCTTTCCCTTGCCCACACTGCCAGGCAGAAGATTGGAGAAGTTGAATCAGAAGGCCTCTGAACCAAGGCTCAAGTCACAGCTAAGGGCAGGAGTGCCAAGCTGAAAATAGGGGGATCAAATAAAAATCTACCTTTTACTCTCCTCTCCCCCATCTCTCTTTGCTGCCTTGGCTCCAAAAACACCCGCTGCTGAGCTTATACTCTAGGCAAGAGTGGAGGATCCTCTCTGGGGAAATTGACCAGCCACCAATTCACTCTGAAGTGGCGCCCACCACTTGATGAGCCAGGGCTCCATACTCAGGACAAGCGCCTCATTTTTAAAAATGAACAGGTAGACAAGAATTATCAGGCATATGAAGATGGAAGTAGGAATCAAAGTAAACAAAACGGAATTTGTGACAACATACAAAAATATTTATATATAAAATTCTCTGAGCTTCTCGGCTTTTGGCTCAGAGGAGGCTTAGGTGCAACTTTCTTTAGTCATCCTGAGTCTGGCTGGGTTCATCCAACACAAGCCACCTCCACTATCCATGCCACTAAAGTTCCGCCCCAACAGGATCAAAGTCATATACCTGAGGTGCACTGGTGGGCAAGTTGGTGCCACGACTGCCCTGACCCCTAAGAATGGCCCCCTGGGCCTGTCTCCAAGAAAAGGTTGGTGATGACATTGCCAAAGCAACCAGTGAACGGAAGGGTGTAAGGATTACAGTGAAACGGACCATTCAGAACAGACCGAGACTGAGGAAGAGCCTTCTGCCTCTGCCCTGTTCATCAAAGCCCTCAAAGAACTGCCAGGAGACACAAGCAAAAAAACATTAAGCACAGCGGAAATATTCACTTTTGAAGATTGTCAACATTGCATGGCAGATGCAGTACCGATATTTAGCTAGAAACCCCTGGAACCCATTAAAGAGATCCTGGGCTATTACACTTGATTCTAGAACAGCCGTGGGCAAACTACAGCCTGCGGTTCTCTTGCTCTCCCCTCCGCTCCTTTACTTTGAATTTATATTAGTTCACACAAACACTCCATCCATGCTTTTGTTCCGGCCCTCCGGTCCAGTTTAAGAACCCATTGTGGCCCTCAAGTCAAAAAGTTTGCCCACCCCTGTGAACCTGTGTCTTGAATTCAATGCTAATGGAAGCAGACTGCCTAAAGTGACCTGAATCTCTGCCACAACGTGGGTGTAACCAAACAATGTTCACCACACCAGAGCTTACCCTACACCACAGGTCAAATATCTGAGGAACTTCCAGGTCATGACCAAAATTAATTGTAAAGGTAAGCACAAAAATAGAGGGATAGGTCTTAAAATCAGTTACCTGAGATCCTTATTAGGACTTGTTTTCAGTTTAAAGCACTAACTCAAAAACAAAAAATAACCAGTATCCGTTAACAAACATCTTTAGAAGTTCTAAGAAACTATTAATTAGGTTAAAAGGTGATTACAAGCCCTGGCTGATTAGGCTCAGTGGATGGAGCGTCAGCCTGCGGAGTGAAAGGTCCTGGGTTCGATTCCAGTCAAGAGCACATGCCTGGGTTTTGGGCTTGATCCCCAGTGGGGGGTATGCAGGAGGCAACCAGTCAATGATTCTCTCTCATCACTGATGTTTCTCTCTCCCCCTGTCCCTTTCTCTCTAAGATAAATAAAAATATGGTTTAAAAAAAAGGTGATAACAAGATTAACTGAGACCTAGTTACTGATGACAAAAAAAAATTCTCACTCTAGGCTAGCCACATATCATCATATTACTAGCCCTCAACTTCCATGTGCCATTCTTCATTAGCACACCCCAAATATCTAGATATATAAAAGCCTAAGTGACCGGATGACTGGCCGGTAGCTCTGACACGCACTGACCACCAGGGGGCAGGCGCTCAATGCAGGAGCTGCCCCGTGGTGGTCAGTGCGCTCCCACAGCAGGAGTGCCGCTCAGCTGACAGAAGGGCACCAGGCGCCAGGCTCATGGCTGGTGAGTGCAGCTGCAGCAGCGCGAGCCTCTCCTGCGGACACTCCCCCTGCATGCCTGAGCAGCAGCAGGCGCAGCGGGGCCGGGATGAGCAGGAGCAGCGCGGCACCCAGCCTGGGCTCAGGTTTCTCCCCAGCCACCTGCCACTTTGTGCACTACGTAGTGCTGTACGGGATCGACGTGGACAGCGGGCTGGAGCCCAATGAGCTGGCAGGTAAGGCTGGGCTGCAGCGGCATGAAGGTCCACTGATCCCTGCAGGCCAGGCCGAGGGACCCTACCAGTGCACAAATCCATGCACCGGGCCTCTAGTCTATATATATATATATATATATATATATATATATATATATATATATATATATATAAAAGCCCAATAGACCGTTCAACTGGTAGCTATGACATGCACTGACCACCAGGGGGCTGACATTCAACACCCAGGCATGGAAACATGAAACAGACTGATGAATCTCAGAGGGAAGGGGAAGGGGAGAGGGTGGGAAGAGATTAACTGAAGATCTTATATGCATACTAGAAGCCCTGCACCCTCTCGCAATCCAGGACCCCTTGGGGGATGTCAGAGAGCCGGTTTCGGCCAATCCCTGCAGGCCAGGCCGAGGGAACCCACTGGTACACAAATCCGTGCACCAGGCCTCTAGTAAAAGTAGGAAAGCATATACTGAGAGCAGTCAGAAGTAAGACAAATCCAGTGATGACAGTCTCCAGTATGAAAAGGCCTGAAAGAAAACTTAAACAGATGTTCCATGAAATGTTGATCCAGACTTCACATGGAGAGAAGTGTCATGCCTTGTTTCAAAGATAATATATTAAGTCCCAACTCACCACAGATAATCTACTAACAAAGCTGTGACTTTCATTGTTGAGGAGTCTCTTCTCTCTCACTCTAATACCCTTAAGCCATCAAATACACAGATGTTCCTGGCTGAAATGCTAGAAAAATTTGCACATTTTTCATTCCTTGATCACTAGTGATGGACAGCTAAACCAAGAGTCTAAGTTATGAAAATAGGGCAAGCTGATCCAATTACATAATAAAGGTACTAAATCAAACAGACTCATCTGGGCTTTAAGGAAGAGTACTGTGATTTCTGAAAAGAGTCAATATACTTGCAGATACAAATGCTTTCATGCTTTTTCATAATGGCCCTTGGGCTACTGATTCATTTGTATATCTAACAAGAGCCATGTGTCACATTAAGACATATGGTCTAGATGAAGGGTATGACAGACTATTATATTCACCAGTTCATAATAAGAACATCTGTGCTCTTTCTCTAGTCCCATAAGGCTTACCAAAAAAATAGTCAATATTCCCTAGAAGTAGGTTTTGTTTCCTAAATAGTAGGTTTAGCAAACTAACACTCCACCATCCCCATAATCTAAGAATTGCTCCCCAGGCCCTGGCCTAGTAGCTCAGTTGATTCGAGTGTCGTCCCCATACACCAAGGTTGCAGGTTCGATCCCTGGTCAGGACACATACGACAATCAACCAATGAATGCAAAATAAGTGGAACAACAAATCAATGTCTCTCTCTCTCCCCCACTTCTTCCATCTCTCTAAAAATAAAAATAAAAGAATTGTTCCCCAATAATCACTAATATCTAAACCAATTTCTAAGATCCTAAAATCTTAAGACCTAATCCAGCCACACAAGTTTAATTTGCAGGACCTAAAAAAAAAAATCAACACTAAAATAGGATTTATCCAGGAAAATTCTTATAGAAAACTTGTTCCACTATATAAGCATCAAAATTATTTATATTGATGGTTTAACATTAACACCAGTAAATTAATATCTCTGGGAAGAATTGACAGAAAGAAATCTCTACCATAAAGGTTGCACTCAAAATTCACTATGCTATTTATTCACTTCTGGAGAGCTCACACTGAAGCCTCGCCTCCTACCTCTCTGCTTTTCACTCCCTAAGCTCCAGACACACTGGAACTTCCTTCGATTCTTCAAAACAGCCATGTTCTTTCCCTCTTCAGAATCTTCACCTATGTCATGTCCACTACCTAAAACAGTCTTTTGTTCTCCCCTCATCCTTTAGGTTTCAGCCTTAAAAACCAATTCCTGCCGAAACCGGTTTGGCTCAGTGGATAGAGCGTCAGCCTGCGGACTGAAAGGTCCCAGGTTCGATTCCGGGTCAAGGGCACGTACCTTGGTTGCGGGCACATCCCCAGTGGGAGGTGTGCAGGAGGCAGCTGATCGATGTTTCTCTCTCATCCATGTTTCTAACTCTCTATCCCTCTCCCTTCCTCTCTGTGAAATATCAATAAAATATATTTTTTAAAAAAAACAAAAAAAACAATTCCTGCCCAGCTGGCATGGCTCAGTGGTTGAGTATCGACCTATGAACCAGGAGGTCACGATTCAATTCCCAGCAGCACAAGCCTGGGCTGCTGGCTGGATCCCCAGTGTGGGGTGTGCAGGAGGCAGCCAATCAATATTCTCTCTCATCATTGATGTTTCTCTCTCTCTCTCCTTCTCCCTTCCTCTCTGAACTCAATAAAAAGATGTTAAAAAAAAATCAAGCCCTCGCTGGCTTGGCTTAGTGGATGGAGCGTCGGCCTGCGGACTGAGGGGTCCCGGGTTCGATTCCGGCCAAGGGCACATGCCTGGGTTGCGGGCTTGATCCCCAGTGGGGGGCATACAGGAGGCAGCTGATCCATGATCCTTTCTCATCATTGGTGTTTCTATCTCTCCTCCCTTCCTCTCTGAAATCAATAAAGAAATATATTTAAAAAAAAAAATCAATTCCTCACAGACCTTCCCTACCTACCCTCTTTCCCAATCAACCTGGGTTAGACTTCCAATTAGCTGTATCCAAAACCTTTTTTTGTTGTTGTTAATCCTCAATCAAGGATAATTTTTCCATTGATTTTTAGAGAGAGTGGAAGGGAGGGAGGGAGGGAGGTGGAGGGGGCGGGGGAAGAGGCGGAGAGAGAAACATCCCTGTGAAAGAGACATATTGATTGGCTGCCTCCTGCATGCCCCAACTGGAGCGGGGGCGGGGGGGGGGGGGAGGAATCAAATGTGCAACCCTTCAGTGTGCCAGCCAAGGCTCTAACCACTGAGAAACACCAGCGAGGGCTCCAAAGCATTCATAGCAAAAGTAGTCATTTGTTTAATGGATCTTCCCCACTAGACCATAATTGCGTGAGAGCAGGGACTGAGTCAGTTTTGTTCACTGCTATAACTCCAGCACCTAGCCCGGTGCTTGGCACATAGCAGCTCAAAAATTCTTGTCAAGCCCTACCCGGTTTGGCTCAGTGGATAGAGCATCGGATTGCCTGCGGACTGAAGGGTCCCAAGTTCGATTCCGGTCAAGGGCACATGCCCAGGTTGTGGGCTCAGTACCCAGTGGGGTCGTGCAGGAGGCCGCCAATCAATGACTCTCTCATCATTGATGTTTCTGTATCTCTCTCCCTCCTCCTTCCTCTCTGAAATCAATAAAAATATATTTAAAAAAATTCTTGTCAAATAAGTAAATAACAAGGCCCCCCTCCCCAAAAAATCAGCTTCAGCAACTCTACTTATATGGGGTGGGCAAAAGTAGGTTTATAGTTGTGAGTATGCAAAACACAGAATTTATTCTTGTATTATTATTATTATTAATTGATTTTTAGACAGAGAGGAAGGGAGAGGGAGAGAGACAAAAACATCAATATGAGAGTGAAATATTGATTGCTGCCTCCTGCATGTGCCATACTGGGGATTGAACCCACACCAGGGCATGTACCCTGACTGGGAATTAAACAGGCAACCTTTCTGTGCACGGGACAACGCCCAACCAACTGAGCCATACTGGCCAGGGCTATTCTTGTATTGATATTTATTTTCCATACGAACAACTGTCAACCTACTTTTACCCACTCCTGTAACTTACCCTACAGCAGTGGTCGGCAAGCTCATTAGTCAACAGAGTGGCAAATCGCGGCTCTCGAGCTGCATGTGGCTCGCGAGCCGCAGTCTGCCAACCACTGCCCTACAGATACAGTCACACATGCAAAAGGCCAAATACATATGATTATTCACTGGAGCATAGTTTGTCATAGCAGATGACTGGAAACATTTAAAATGTATACCAGTGCCAAGGCCCATATAGCTCAGTTGGTTGGAGCATCATCCCGTGCAGCAAAGGGTCCTCAGGTCAATTCCCAGTCAGGGCACATACTCAGTTTGTGGGTTCACAGTTAGAGGGATTATTGGGAGAAAAAAGGGATTATGGAATTCAGCGTTCCTATAAGCATAGAAAGTAGGTTGATGAAGACATATTATAAACACTGACTAAAAATAAATTATTTCCACTGAGGGGCCTCAAAATCTAAATGGAGCTTAACTTGAATCCACAAATTCAAAAAACTAAAAAAAATTTTTAAATCAATTATAAGAATGGGGAGGAAAGCTACACACATTCCTTAAAATACAGATTTGCCTATTTGTGGAATATAATGAACAACATAAACTGATGAACAAAAATAGAACCAGAGGCATAGAAGCATCAGATTGTCCAATCTATGAGGGAAGGCAGGTGTGTGTGTGTGCGGAGCGGGGAGGGGGGGGGGGAGGGGGGGAGTAAGAGATCAACCAAAGGACTTGTATGTATGCATATGAGCATAACCAATGGACACAGAGAGGAGGGGGGTGAGGGCATGTGCTGGGGCGTGGGAGCGGCCAGGGAGAGGTCAATGGGGGAAAAAGGAGACTCATGTAATACTTTAAACAATAAAGAATTTAAATTAAAAATAAATAAATAAATACAGATTCGCCAAACTTCAAGATACCCTTCAGGAAAGAAAGATCTGAGACTTGTTTAAACACATCTCTAATAATCACATTTGTTACCACAATCAAAGCCCTGGACCAGAGTTAAATAAAGCCTTTGAATCTGGCCCCAGCTGGGTGGTTCAGTTGGTTAGAGCATCGTCCAGTACACCAAAAAGGTTGCAGGTTCAATTCCCAGTCAGGGCACATACCTAGATTGTGGGTTCAATCTCTGGTTGGGGGGCATACGGGAGGCAACCAATTGATATTTATCTCTCACATCAATGTTTCTCTCTCCCTTTCTCTCTAAAAGTCATTAAACATATCCTCAGATGAGGATTTTTAAAAAACACACACACAAAAATAAAACCTTTGGATCTGAACCTGTTGAGTTTCCCAACCCTGCATATCAGGAACAGAATATACTGGACTAATGATGGCATGAGAAAGCCAAATCCAGGGCCACCAACAAGAGGATTTATCTTGGGGTCTCCAATGTGACAAGAACCACTGTCATATAGTACAAGAAATGATCATAATAATCCATCCCAAGACCTATCAGAGGCACTGTTATCTTCAAAGGGTATTAACTAAGTAGAAAATACGGAAAAGGGCATTTACTAAGTAGATCAAAGTATTTAGTATAGCCATTCTAAATTGTTATAACTTTGCCAAGCCTAAGTGGCAAGTTAGAAGCCAATTCCTGGCTCTATTTGATAACTTATTTGCCTCCACAGGCTCTTTCCACATGTTAAGTCAAAATCTAAGACTGACACAGACATTAGCAAATATATCACCTTTTTTTCCTATTGTTTTTCTCCATAAAGTTCTAGGTAGTATTTTAAATACCCTTCTGTAATATACCAAGCAGTGTCTGTGAGGTTAGCCTGTGGCTCCCCAAATTCAAAGGCTTGGGAGGGAGAGTGGAAGAAAAACATATGTCAGAAATCTCTTTTTCTCTCTCTTCCTCAATCCCCTGGTCTTTCAAAGCTAGACAGGGCAATGATTCTGCATTTAATCACCAGATGAATAAGAAACAGATTTGAATTTAGGAAAAACATAAAGGAGTACAAAAACATTCAGTGAAGAGTACTGCCTCTCTTTCCTTGCAGAGCAGTTCTCAGGATCTGCCAATGAACCTCATTTTGACATGGAACACTCCATCTACTCTAATCCGGGGCCTATCCCTCAAGAGACAGGCCACTGGAACTCTGCCAACTTCTGCTGCCAGTTGTGTGAAGAACAGTAGCAACAAGAGCCTACTTTGAGAAGGAGATCAACAATCACACTCAAGAAGAAAAGAAGTTATTTGGCAAAGGGAAGTATGTTGCCAAAATGTTAGTCACAGCTTCAAGATGCCGGTTTGTGTTTCTGCAACTATTCTTTGCTTTGACATAATCCATTCTCTGGCCAGGAAACCCGCTCAGCTTCTGTCACCCACCCCATTTGAAGAAATCAAGAATCCTTTCAATTTGGTGGTATCAAACTGTGACACAGACAAGATGTCCACCAAAGACTAAAAAGGAGGGGAAAAATATGTAATTTGCCATTTCCACTTAGGACTGGCTCAAGCAGAGCGATGGAAAAACATAACAGGACAAGAAAAAATGGGAAATCATTATGTTAAACAAGCAGGCTATATTAAAAGCCTTCTGCCCAGCCAGTTTGGCTCAGTGGATAGAGCGTTGGCCTGTGGCCTGAAGAGTCCCGGGTTCAATTCCAATCAAGGACACAAGCCCGGGTTGAGGGTTTGATCCCTGGTGAGGGGGGCCATGCCGGAGGCAGCTGGTCAATGATTCTCCCTCATCATTGATGTTTCTATCTCTCTCTTCCTCTCCTTTCCACTCTGAAATTAATAAAAATGTATTTCTTTTAAAAAGCCTTCCCAAAGCTCTGAGCCTCTGTAACTTACTTCAAAACCTTCCTAAAAACAAACCAAAAGACACACTATAGGTTGAAATGACAGCAAAATATTAAGCAGGTTTTTACTCCCAAATAAGTGTACATACTTCATAGCAGGCAGCTCTTCCTGGAGTTATTATGAAGACTATGGTTTGCTGAACAGCCTGAACCAGCAAGCCACAAATTTCAGAATTACTTCAAGAGCAATAGGAAAAAAGACTCAAGTACACCTGGTGACTATCAAAAAGCTCAAGAGGTCAAGAAAGAACACCTAACAATTTTCTCCTTAATAGGAACAGGATTCCTCTCTTCCCTTCTTAAAAGTAAAATCTGAAAATTCCACTGTTCTCAACACCTTCCCCGGCATTTCCCCTTTGTGCTGACATGACATAACTAATCACTATTAACTAAGCAAACACTGATATCAGGTGTACAGTAGAATTGGGAACTGCCCACCCTTAAGCAAATCCACGTCAGACCTCAGAAATGCCAAGACTTTTAGGAACACTTCTACACTAAACAAGTTCACCTATGGGCAAAGAATTTAGGGTATTATGCCCAAAGGAAAAGCTAAAACAGTCAAGATTTCAGAGGATTAACAATAAAGTTCAAATTGCCCAAAAGCACACTGGTCTCCACCAACTGGCATCAGGGCCAAAGTGAATGGACCAAGACAAAAGGCTCAACTGTCTAAAATATTACATTTCAGTGAATTTTCAAAGAGATCATGAGGAAAATCAGTGTTTGTCAAGAGTAAAGTAATTAAGAAATGGGGGAAACATTTTTTTTAAAGAGTAAACTATTCTGGGTGGCTAGACTGCATTCTCCCCTATTCTCCACCAACAGACCTCATTCACCCCAACTCTAAATTCCTTATCTCTATCTTGATGGCAGCCAATACAATGTAATACAATAATATGAAATTTATGGCTACTAAAAGTTGATGAGAAATGTTTAAAAAAAGGGGGGGGGGAATGAAGGGGACATGTATCAAATCACCAACTCTTCCCTAGCATAGAAATGCAGGAGGGCTGAGAGGAAGAAACCGAGAAAGACATGTCTTCTAAATAGTATTATCTCAATCTTGTTTTCAGAGATCACTTTTTTTTATTGATTTTTACAGAGAGGAAGGGAAAGGGATAGAGAGTTAGAAACATCAATCAGCTGCCTCCTGCACCCCCCCCCCCACTGGGGATGTGCCCACAACCAAAGCACATGCCCCTGACCGGAATCGAACCTGGGACCCTTCAGTCTGCGGGCCGACGCTCTATCCACTGATCCTAACCAGTCAGGGCCAGAGATCACTTCTTTATAACCACTTAAGGACCCCATTTGGGAGCCCTGACCTGGTAGCTCGGTGGGTTAGAGCATCATACCATGATGCCAAGGTTGGGGGTTCAAGCCCTGGTCAGGGCGACATGCAAGAAGAGCAACCACTGAATGCATAAGTAAGTGGAATCCGTGTTTTTCTCTCTCTCCTTGCTCTCTTTCTAAAATCAGTAAGTAAAAATTTAAAAAATAAAGATCTCATTTGGTTAACACAACCTTTTAGGAGCCGTGAGGGACCAAACCTATATTTCAAAGGTGGGGGGGGGGGATGAGACAGTTTAACTATTTGCCTCAAAGTTACTGAGTAAATCCATAGGTGTGCTTGAACAGTCCTTATTCCCTGCGGTTCTTTAGCGGTTTGTAAAAGGAGAAGAAAAAACAATCACCGGCAGCACTCAGTAAGTCATTCAGAAACAGAAACTGTAAGGCCAAAAAAATAACAGCATGAAAAAGGAGGTGGATCTTGGGAGATTAACAGATTATTCCCATCCCTTTAAAATTACGAATTGCGGTACACACCAGTTCTTCCAGTTTGTCGCCCCAGTGTTATCTTTTAAGAATGTTCCTTCCTGGTCAGTATAACTCCACGACACACACTGCCCACGTTTAACACTTGAAGCTTTCTACCTTCCCGCAAGGCCCCCCCTTCCAAGCTGAACACTCCACTCCAGGCTGTGGCCAGGTACATCTCAACATTTCCCATTCCAACCTTGACTCAACTGTGACTCCTACTAAACTAACGCCCTCAACATTCCCTCTAGAGTCAACAGTTTCCCGAGTCAACTTCTCAACCACTGGTTTTCACTCAACTCAATCCCAAAATGTCATACTGACCTCCTGACATCCGGAGCATCCTGTTCATTACCGGTTCCCAACAGGTCTTCCCTCCCCGTCTCCCTAATTTTGCGCACGGTTACGTCGTTCCTCACCCAGAACTGCCGTCTCACCTTACCCAAAACTCAGGACCCCCCCTTAATTCCTGCCTCTCAATAACCTCCCTCCCCATTTTCACGGTCAGCGTTCGCCCCACACCAATTCCCGACCACTCCCCCCACTAGGATTCCCCACGCCCCCTCTCCTCCAGGTCCTTCGGCCCCAGCCCAGGACTCCCGCCCTCAGGCCCCGCCCCCAGGCCCCCTCTCTCTCTCCTTCAGGCCCCTCCTCCAATGCCCCTCTCTCTCCTGAAGCCACGCCCCAATCCCCCCTCCCCCGGCTCTCCCTCCCACTCAGGTCCGCAGGTCATCTCAGCGATAGACCCAGCCTCTCCGGGCCTCTTCCGACCTGGCCACAGCGGCTCCGGGAGCAAATCTTCCGCCGCCTCCTCTCCGACTTGGTCCCGTTCTGCTCGACCCCCGCCCGGCAAGCTCCCTTTCTCGCCGCCGCCGCCCCTTTTGCCAACCCGGAAATAGATCTGCTCCCACTGTCCCCAGCGTCCGCGAACAAAATGGAGGCGGGGGAAAGAGAGCTCGGCTCCAGGGGCGAAGTGACGCTACGCGCGTGCGCCCCCGGAAAGCCCTCCTCCTGCCGGCGCACGTCAAAGCGGAAGCGGCCCGGTAGTCGCCATCTTGGGAAGGTCGCCGAATTTCACCTACTACCAAAGAGCAGGGTTTGCAACTTTGGTTTTGATTGTAATGACCTGGAACACAAATATATAGTGATGCCCGAGTTGCACTCCTAGAGATGGAATTAACTGGTTCGGGGGACGCTGTAGGCATCGGGATTTTTTTTAAAACTGCGCAGATGATTCTAATATTTCCGAGGTGGATAATCAGTGAGCTAAACAGGGTCTTGAATATACCTCTTTTTCGTCTTTATCCCACTGCGCGCATCCGCATCCACACCACATAATGTCCTCCCCTAATTTCGAGTTAACAACGAAGACCCCGCCTCGGTCAACCTTGCAAGGCCCCAGTAGTCAAGCTTCGGTTGTCATAGCAACTGAGAGGCAGGCCCTCTGCTAACATGTCATCATTAACGTCATCTTAGCCACCTGACCCGAACACCCCGTGAACACCCGTCTCCTCTTTCCAGGGTCAGAGGTTCCCTGGCTCCAGGGCTGGGGGATGGTGCTGCAATCTATTCCAGCTGCTTGAGTCAGGGAGAGGAACACTGTGCCCTCCCTGCTGGGCTGCGAGCTCCACCCCAGCCGACAGGATCCCTCCCTAGTCCACCCACTGAAGTACCATTCCACTGCAGCCCAGCCCATTGCCTTACGCCCTGTATCTTCAAAATGCTCTCCGTCATCTTTCCCCTCCGGCCCCCTCCTCTGAATCCGAAGTGAGGAGACAGGAGTAGGATTCAGTTCCCACTATACACTACCTGTGTGCCCGTGGAGCTCAGCTAATATCTATAAAATGGAGCTAATAGTAGTGCCTGTCTCAACTGTTTCATAGGCTCCAATCAGGTAATGAATGGGAAAACATGTGATAAACCAGAAGTTGTTATTATTTTTGTTTTCCTCGTGTTCTGTCATTAGTGGTGCTAAGCACCACGCACTAGTCAAGCAAATGTCACCGCATTCATTGAGCACCTGCTGTGGGCTCGGCTCCGGGCGAGGCACCAGGAGATGGCTGCAGCGGTGGCTGAGACAGAGCCTCTGCCTCAGGGAACTCCCCGTGGTGGGGCAGATTGGCATGTCAACAGCCAGCATGTGATTAGTACTATGGGGACATATGGGCTCTGGGACATGAGGCAAGGGACTGATTACTTCCTGCTAAAGAATGGAAGAAGGTTTCGTAAACAGTGTTAAACTCAGCTTTGAAGGATGAGTCGAATTTTATTATTAATCAGAGAAGGCAAGGATCACATTCCAGACATAGGGATCGGTAGGTGCAAAGGTAAAGATTTTCAGGTATGTAGTCCTGCGTGCCTGAAACAAACCAGGGTGACTGGGCCAGGGAGATGGTGGATCCAAACTCCCAGCTCTTCAGCCTCATTTTTATTCTGTTCTGTCTTTGCTCACTGTACACTGTGCTTCCTGTTACAACAATGCACCAGGTGGTTTCTCAAGGCCTGTGTGTGTGTGTGTGTGTGTGTGTGTGTGTGTGTGTGTGTGTGTGTGTTGGCTTTACTCTGCCTCGTCCGCATTTTTCAGGCCTTAGCTCAAATGCTCCCCCTTCAGAGGGTCTTCCCTACCCACCACAGCTAATGTAAGCTTCCATCCTCTATATAACATCACTCTATGATAATGGCAGCCACTGGGGTGGAATACAGGGATATCTCACCCAGATTTAGGGAGATATGTGTGGGCTTCATAAAGAAAGTAACTTCTAAGTGAGGCCTGATGGGTAAGTAGGAATTGGCCAGGGCCAGAGGGGAAGGAAAGCATTTCAAGGCAGAGGAAGAGTATGTGCAAAAGAAGAATCATGGCAGATTCTAAAAACAAAGCATTTTGGCCCTGACCAGCATAGTCAGGGGTTAGAGTGTTGGCCCACACGCCAAAGGGTCTTGGGTTCAATTCCCATCAGAGCACATACCTAGGTTGAGGGTTAGATTCCCAGCTGGAGCACATACAGGAGGCAACTGATCAATGTCTCTTTCTCTCATTCTCTCTCTCTCCCTCCTCCCTCTAAAGTCAATAAAAAAAAAAGCCCTAGCTGGTTTGGCTCAGTGGATAGAGCAACGGCCTGCGGACTGAAGGGTCCCGGGTTCAATTCTGGTCAAGGGCACACGCCCAGGTTGCAGGCTGAGTCCCCAGTAGGAGGTGTGCAGGAGGCAGCCAATCAATGATTCTCTCCTATCATTCATGTTTCTATCGCTCTCTTCCTCACTCTGAATTCAATAAAAATGTAAAAAAATACAAATAATAAATAAATAAATAATAAAATTAAATTAAATTAATAAAAACATATCCTCGAGTGAGGATTAAAACATTTTCTAAAGAAAATAAAATAAAAACAGCATTTTGATGTGGTTAGAGCTAGAACTATGGGAGAGGCAACAAGTTAGGTCAAAGAAGTAGTCATAACTGTTTCACGGTACTTACCGTGTGCTAGGCACTGTCATAACTTCATGTGTCATAACATTTAATTCGGATCTTGCAGTGGGTTGAATAATGTCCTCCAAAAATTCACATTCATTCAGAATTTGACCTTATTTGGAACTAAGTTCTTTGCAGATGTAGTTAGTTAAATTGAGGTCAGATTGAGATTAGGTCACATGAGATTAGGGTGAGCCCTAAATTCACATACAAGAGAGAACACAATGTGAAGATGGACACAGAGATTGGAGTGATATGTCTACAAGTCAAGTAAATAAAATTTACATAACATGAACTCACTTTAATCACTTTAAAGTGCACAATTGAGTGGTTTTTAGTATAGTCACAACATTATGCAACCATTACTACTAATTCTGGGACATTTCCACCACCCCAAAAAGAAACCCTGTACTCATTACCAGTCTCTTCCAATTCTGCCCTCCTCCCATCCCCTAGCAATCACAATCCACTCTCTGTCTCTATAGATTTGCCTATTCTGGACATTTCACATAAATGGAATCATATAATATGTCATCTTTTTTCATCCAGCTTTCACTTAGTATAATGTTTCTAAGGTGTATCCAGCATGTATTAGTACTGTATTCCTTTTTATGGCCAAATAACATACCATTTTATGGGTATACCACATTTTAGTTTATCATTAATCAGTTGACACACATTGAGTTGTTCCACTTTCTGGCTATTTTGAATAATGCTACTATGAACATTCTTGCACAGTGAGTTTCTTTTGGAGTGATGAAAATATTCAAAAATTGATTGTGGTGATGATCGCAAACTGTGTGAATATACTAAAAGTCATTGACCTGGATACTTTAAACAGGTGAATTACATGGTATGTGAATTAAATCTCAATAAAGCTGTTACTCAAAAATATGCAAAACACTATATTGTTTTGAGATGTATACATATGTAGTAAAAGCTCACAAAAATGCATGGAAATGATACCACAGTCAGGAAAGTGGTTGCCTCTGGGGAGAAACGAAGAAGATGTGATCAAGGACAGGTACCAGGGGCCTCAGTTATAGGGTCATTTTTCATTTCTTAGGTTAAGTGGTGGAGAAACAGGTCTTCATTATGTTAGTTTTTAAACTTTTTGTATGATCAAAATATTACACAACGCATTTAAAAATAATGTTTTTAAAAGAGTGAATGATTGGGATACACAGTATACAGGGTATCCTCCCCAAAAGAGCCCTGACCGGTTTGGCTCAGTGGATAGAGTGTCGGCCTGCAGACTCAAGGGTCCCAGGTTCGATTCCGGTCAAGGGCATGTACCTTGGTTGCAGGCACCTCCCCAGTGGGGAGTGTGCAGAAGGCAGCTGATCGATGTTTCTAACTCTCTGCCCCTCTCCCTTCCTCTCTGTTAAAAAATCAATAAAATGTATTTAAAAAATAAAATAAAAAAATAAAGAAAATGAATGATTCTAGATTAAAAGAGAGTAAAATGATATAACAACCAAATGCAATACATGGAACTAGATTGGAGCAGGAAGGGTTTCTTAACGTTTTTTAAAGACATTCTTTGAGATGACCTGGGGAAAATAAATATAGACTAGAAATTAGATATCATAGAAATATATTGATTTTCTCAAGGTATGACAATGGTGTGGTGGATGTGTAGGAGAATGTCATTCTTAGGAGATACCTGCTGAGGCAACTTACTTTCAAATAGCTTGGCAAAGGAAAAAGTGTGTGTGTGTGTGTGTGTGTGTGTGTGTGTGTGTGTGTAGAGAGAGACACACACAGAGAACAAAAGCAAAATGTTAATTATAGAACCTAGAAAGATTTAAGAGTATTCATTGTACTAATCTTTCAACATTTCTGTTTGAAATTTTTCATGGTGAAAAGTTGGGGAAACAAGACAAAATAAAAAAGGGAATGAATGGGAGATGAGGAAGTGGAGACAATAAGTGAAGTCAAGCCTTTGAAGAAGTTTGGCCATGAACTAAAGTGAGAGAGGGGACAGTGACTAGAGCAGGCATGGTGGGTCAAGGAACATATTTTTACAAACAGAGACTTGAGAGGGTTTAAATGCTAATGGCAAAGAGCCAGTAGAGATGGAGAGAATAAATGATACAAGTTATTCTGGTCAAATTTACTTCTCATCCTTGGGGATAGACTCTTTCAGACAGATTCAAGAGATCCCCAAGAAATGCTCCATTCTCCCTGTCCCACTCCTCCTCCCTGTTCCCAAGCCTGGTGAGAAAGTAGTCTTGGTGGCGACACCTAGTGGATTCAAAGGGTATTACTTAAATTCTTCACTCTTCTTTACCTTAACACCTGATCAGGAGGGTAGGCATCTTATTACACTGGTCTTCTGACCGCTCCAAATTATTGTCACCATTGCTAGACCAGCCTAGAAGGTGCAATGCTACTTAATAAGCTCATTCTCTCCCCCACCCCGCCCACAGAACCCTTGGACCACCTATTGAGTCTCTCGGCCACTCTCCCCACAAGGAAGCACAACACAGGTAGGAAAGGGACCGGAAAGGATAGGCCCCTCAGCTATAGTCAGGTGGCCACTGCAGCCTGGTGAGCACAAGGTGGGCGTTTCTCAGCCATTCAAGATCCCAGGATTGTGCGGAGCTTAAACTGGGACTCTGGAGTCAGAATAACTAGGTTCAAATCCCTACCAGCGGTGAAACTCAGGGCTAGGGACTTAGCCTCTCTGTGCCTCTGATGAGAAACCTCTCCAGACCTTAATTCTCATCTAGAAAATAGAGCGGATAGAGCCAACCTCCAGAGTTTGTTGAGAAGATTAAATGAGAGAATGCACATAATGCCCAACATAGTGAGTGGCCAAGGACTTTCCTCCAAATGTCAACTTTTATCATCACCCCTGCAAGGTGTTGGCTCTGATGATCGCTGAGATGGGATGAGAGGAATAACCCACACCACTCCTTCTACCCTCCTGATTCCAACTTCCACACTTTGGCCATCAAATCCTCTGCTGCTTCAAGACCCGGGTCATCTCTTCCAATTTTTTTTCTCTAATTGCGCCCCACCACCATCCCCAGACCCGTAGTGAATATCCTTGGCTTAATCCCCAGAGCACTTATCATCTTGTGTCTTATGGCTCCTATTTCAACCAACCTAATTTATTCATTCAGCAAATATGTATTGAGTGTCTTCTCTGTGCCAGGTACTGTTCTCGGCACCGAATAGGGACTGAATGTCAGACTCATGGAGCTGACATTCTGGTGGAGGAGTGACCACGAAGCAAATACACAAAGAAGTATACATGATGTCAGGAAGCGATAAAATACAGGAGGCTAAGGGGACAGAGAGTAAGGGCCGCGAGGGGGTGGGATCAGAGTGGTCAGGAAAGGCTCAGGGAAGGGCAAAGGTAAAATTCCTGAGATAAAGAATGAATGTCATGTGTTTGAGGAACAGTAAGGTGGTCGGTGTGGCTGGAGGGCAGTGAGTGAGA
This sequence comes from Plecotus auritus, assembly GCF_963455305.1. NCBI lineage: Eukaryota > Metazoa > Chordata > Mammalia > Chiroptera > Vespertilionidae > Plecotus > Plecotus auritus. Next base: position 9,115,405 of record NC_137774.1, read on the forward strand.
GGACAGGGGGTAGGAGATGGGCAGGAGATTTTGATTTTTAATCTGAGGATTATCGGAAATGGGTGTTATGATCCAAATTGTTTCAGTTGAGGTATGAAATAACTACAGTGAAATGTATAAATCTCACATGAACAACTCAATGAACACATACACACACACACACACATGCACACACGCGCGTACCACCCCCAGGTCAAAATACAGAACATTTCTATCACCACAGAGGGCTTCTCCATGCCCTTCCCAGCCAATGCTCTCTCCCACCCCATCGAATAACCATTCTTTTTACTTCTATCTGCATAGATTAATTTTGCCCAATCTTGAACTTCTCTTTTTCTTTTTTTGCCAATATATAATCTTGATTTTTTAACGTGCCTCAGGCATGAAACAGCTCTGGCCACCAAGACAGGCATCAAGCTAGGATGAACTAAGGACTGTGTGTCTGCTTTGCCCCTGATTGATATAAGAGCAACACCACCAATCAGGTGTCTCCTTGCCCATTGCTAGAGGGTGAACTTCTCTTAAATGGACTAACACAGCATGCACCATGTAGTCTTTTTTAAAAAATATATATATTTTTTATTGATTTTTTTTACGGAGAGAGGAAGGGAGAGGGATAGAGTTAGAAACATCGATGAGAGAGAAACATCGATCAGCTGCCTCCTGCACACCCCCCACTGGGGATGTGCTCGCAACCAAGGTACATGCCCTTGACTGGAATCGAACCTGGGACCCTTCAGTCCCCAGGCCGACGCTCTATCCACTGAGCCAAACCGGTTTCAGCAGCATGTAGTCTTATGTGTCTGGCTCCTTTCACTCAGTATTATGTCCACGAGATTCATTCGTGCAGACAGTAGTCATTTGTCCCTTTTTATTGCTGTGTAGTATTCCATTGTAAGAATATACCGTGGACTAGCTCATTGGCTCAATGGATAGAGCGTCAGCCCTCAGACTGAAGGGTCTCAGGTTCAATTCTGGTCAAGGGCACATACCTCGGTTGCAGGCTGGATCCCCAGCCCCAGTCAATTCCCAGCCCTGGTCAGACCCATGTGGGAGGCAACCAGTCAATGTGTCTCTCTCACATCAATGCTTCTCTCTCTCTCTCTCTCTCTCTCTCTCTCTCTCTCTCTCTCTCTATATATATATATATATATATATATATATATATATACATATACATATATAATCTCACAGCTGGCTTGTCCATTCAACCATTCACCTGTTGAAGGACACTTTCCCCCCCCCCCAATTTCTTTATCATGAATAAAACCACTCTGATCATTGGTGTACATGTCTTTGGTGGACAGAAGCACTAATTTCTCTCGGACACACACTAGGTCAGAGTTGAGATGCATTTAGTTTTAGCAGATACTGACAGACAGCTTTCTAAAGTGGTTGTGCCACTTTGAATCCCACCAGCACTGTCTAAAGTCCCAGCTGCTCCACTTCTTCACTGGCACTTGGCAGGCTTCTCTTTTTCATTTTAGCCATAATGATCTGACTTAGGTTTCCAGAAGAGCACCCTGGCTGCAGCGTGGAGAACTAACTGGTGGGGTTAGGGGAGCAGTGTAGAGAGAATGCCGAGAGTGCAGTAAGAGGCTAGTGTAGTCGTCCTGGGAAGCCATGAACGTGGTTTGGACTAGGTGGTAATAGAGAAGTCATCGTCATGGTAACAGCGGACCGATCTGGGATATACTAGTATTCTGGGACTGGCCGATGAGGTGAACAAGGTATGAGAGAAAGAGCCATTCAGGGTGAGTCCTATATTCTTTCTTGCCTGGAGAACCTGGGTGGATGAGAGGAGCATTTTCTGACATCCAGAAGATCAAGAAAATAAGATGTAGGATGAGGGAAGGTCAAGGGCTCCAGCGCAGCTGTTTGCATATACAATATCTCCTGGACCGTAGGTTCTAGTCAGCCGTGGGCAAACTACGGCCCGCGGGCCGTATCCGGCCGGTTGGGCTGTTCTATCCAGCCTGCGGAGCCAAAAGAGCGGAGGGTTCTCTTGCTCTCCCCTCCGCTCCTTCACCAGCAGCAGTGTTAACATGGCAACGTCGGGAAACACGGCCGCAGCTCCTTCTTCTGAGTGGGCGGATTTATATCTGCCCATTCAGTAGAAGGAACAACCTCTCAATCTTCCAGAGGCTCCTTGTAATGCCCGCGGACGCGTCCCCCGACATCACCCTGGGAATGCGTAGACACGTTATCGTGGTGATGTAGGGAGACACGCCCCTGGAGAGCACAGTATCAGAGCATTAGCTAAAAAGGAGACCAACAACACTGTTCCCACTGAAGTTGATGTTTTAAAGACCAAAAACCTTTCAACCCAGTCTACATTGCCATCTACATCTACGTCCCGGGCATAATTTGGAAGTTGCACTAAAGAAAATGTTTAATTTACTGTTTACACATTTTGTTCTTTTCTATTTGTTTTAGTTTTAAGTTATTTTATTATATTTAAGTTTAATTGGAAAGGCTTTTGTACCTTTCCTTTGTTAGGCAATTTTATTTTGCCTTTGCCATCTTCAATATAAGGTATGTTATTGTGCTATGATTCCTCCATTTTTTGAAGTTTCAAATTATAATAATTAGTGTTTACATTCTTGTTAAAATGTTTGAAATGAATAAAACTATTGAAATTAAAAAAAAAAGACCGTACCCTTTTATGTAATGATGTTTACTTTGAATTTATATTAGTTCACACAAACACTCCATCCATGCTTTTGTTCCAGCCCTCCAGTCCAGTTTAAGAACCCATTGTGGCCCTCGAGTCAAAAAGTTTGCCCACTCCTGTTCTAGCTGCTCGTGCCTTAACATAACTGGTAAATACTGGTTGTGTGAATGGTGCATGCTGTCTGCAGGGGACCGGTCTGGGTTAGAGGCCCAGGTCTGCCCTCTCATTCGCCCTGTAACATGGCCCTCAGGTCAGGACTGTCCAGCCTCCACCTTCCTCCTTACAGTGTTAGAATTCAACAGGATCAGGTATCTATGGCGCCCGGAACAGGGAAGGTTTTACTTCACTCTTCCAAGTGCCGGCACAATGAGAGGAGTTTGGCACCTTTTCCTCTCATCCACATTTTCATTAATCCTCACTGAGGATATCTTTCCATTGATTTTTAGAGGGAGTGGGAGGGAAGGGGGAGAGACAGAGAGAGGAACATTGATGCGAGAGAGACACATCGATTGGTTGCCTCCTGCACCTGCCCCGACCAGGGCTGGGGCTCGAGCCTGCAACCAAGCTATGTGCCCTTGACTGGAACTGAACCCAGGACCTGTTAGTCCATGGGCCAAAGCTCTATCCACTGAGCCGAAACGGCTAGGGCTCTCATCCACATTTTCAAAGTCATTCCAGAACCTTCTTGCTGCGGGGCCCAGCACACTGAGAGGCGGTCCCCTCTTGCCTCCCTTGGCCTCAAAGAAACAGAATGGAGAACAGCAGGAGGGTTGATTCATAAGACTTTATCAGCTTATTTCCCACCCAGCAGTTTCCGCAATGCCAACTGAGCCTGTACAGCACACACGGTTCACTCTGTGAAAGCTGTGGGCAGGGGGAGAGGGCTGGAGGCCCCGGGGAAGCGGCAGGGCAGGCGGCAGGGTTAGGGGAGGGCAGCAGTGGGCCCAGTGGGGGAGGAGGGTGTGGGAGCTGGAGTGCGAAGGCTGCTGAGAGGGGCGGGGAGGAAGGGTGGCTCCAGGAAGAAGAGGGTGCCTCAGCAGCTGCAGGGAGGAGGCAGGGAGCAGGAGGAGGGCCTTGGTCACTGTCTTTAAGGGACGGAGGGGGTGAGACGCAGGGGCTGCATCAGCGGCGGTGGGGGCGGGAATCCATAGACATTTTTTGCCGCAGGAACGAGACAGGCCACTGTATAAAAGGGACTGTACAACATAACCTATGATACACTGTTTACATATAATACAAGGCTCTTTCCCTCTTTTGAGTTTTAAAAAATAAAATTACAATTCCAGAGCTTTGGGTAAAAAATATATACATCCTCAGAGCAGGAACAGCAGCTGCGTTTGCTGCTGCTGCTGCTGTTGCCTCTTCAGAAGAGAAAGACGTGGTGCCAGAAAGGAGGGTGAGGCTGCGCCTGGAAACCTCACCCAGTAGCTGCCAGGAGCCCCTGCACCCCTCAGCCCGGGAGGCCCGTGATGGGAGAGGGAGGGGAGACAGAGGCAATAAAGGCATCGCTAGAGTCCAGTCTGCCTTTACAGTCTCCGCCATTCCCTCCCCCCACTTTGGGGGTCTGCCTGCCCCCAGGGACAGGGATCCACCCCACCCCAGCTTGAGGGGGAGGACCAAGAGGGAGTCAAGACAGGGAGAAGGACAGATCATGTTCTTAGTGTCAGACACAGAGCCAGAAGGGGGGTGACGACTCCCTCCTTAGCAGTGGGCTACCCCAGAAGCAGGAGTGTGGGCAGCAGGTACCCCTAACTCCTGATGTCACCTCACCACATCCCACTGGAACACAGAAGGTGGGTCCTATAGGCAGCTTAGGCCTGTGTTTCCCTGAGCATCTTTTATCCTCTCAGTGGAGCCCACGCAGGGACCTTCAGGAGGCCTGACTGGGGGGTTCCTGAGGGCTGGTGGGTAACCCCTCCCACCTGCCGCTGCTCCCTGTCCTCACCAGCAGCTTTGCCCACAAGCCTGGGGGTGCAGGGCAGCAGGAGTGACTGAGCAGGGAGTGTGGGCGTGGGGAAAGCACCCACAATGCACTGACCCAGGGGCAGAGTAGACAAGGGTAGCACCAAACAGAAGGACCTCCCCCCCCCCCCCCCAGCACACACAACACCCTGCCTCAATGACCAGGTGCACTTCTGCTCCTTGAAGGGGGGCACATGTACACACACGCGCACACACACACAGACACGAGGGCAATGTCATATTCAGAGGGGTGCAGCCAGGGGTCCCAGCCCTGACCGGGGAGAACAGGAACAGGGGGTGGAGAGGAAGGCTGCCAGGCCTCCCCCAGTGGAGGACCAGAGGGTGGGCCACTTTCCTTCCTGCTTGCGAAGAGGAGGTGGGAAACTCTCCTCGGAAATAGACCTCAATGGGAGGGGGCAGAGGAGAGAGCTCTGTGCCCCTTTTCCCTGGGAGGGCAGGGACCAGCAGAGTGCGGTTTGGGCCTGAAGGAGCAAGGGGGAGAGGACTTCAGCAGGATAAACAGGCTTATGAGTCCCGGAGTAAGTCCATCCGACTCTTCCCTTCCCCGTGGGGCGGGAAGTTGCTCCAGGGGAAAGATGTCGGAGGTGGGTTGGGACACGGTGCAAAGTGCTTGAGTGTCAGGTGCCCGAGGACTCTGCCGGGGCTGACTACAACGTCTGTTCTCACTGACTATTCGCCTCCAGCTTGTAGGAAAGCTCGAAGAGGAGGTTCTGGTTGTCGATGACCTGGAACTGGCGCACGTAGGCCTTGGTCTGCAGGTGATGGGGGGATGCCTCCATATCCAGGCCTGAGTGTAAGGAGAGAGCTCATTAGGCTTCTAGACTCTCTTCTTCCTCTACACACACACACACACACACACACACACACACACACACACACACAGGCCAGAGGACAAGGGTGCAGGCTGGGATGGGTGTTGACCAGGAGGGTCCCTGGGGAGGCCAAGGAGAGCATGGAGAACTGACGGATTTAAGGAAATAAACATTTCTCCCCAGAACCCTTCCGCTCAGTAAAAACTCTCCCTGTAGCGCTCTCAGAACCCTGGATACTCACAAAGGGGCCGGCTCCGGTATTTGCGGACTGTCCTCACTTTTTCAGCCACTGAATGCTGCGGGATGACAAGGAGTGAGCCCTGAGAAGGCCACAGAAAGATGCTGCCCCGCTTAACGCTCCCCTTCCTCTGATCTCCTTTGCTCCCTCCAGTCCCCAATTCTGGAGGGTCTCGAAGCACCAAAGAAGTAGGTGTCACAGGGTGCCAGATGAGGGGGCGGTAGAGTTGCCCCTCCCTCTGAGCTGCCTGTCAGCTTTGCCACCCCACCCGTGGGCGGGTTGCCACAGCGATGCCACCAGGAAGATAGTCGGGAGTCTGTCAGGCAAGCTGGGCCCCATGGAGAAAGGCTGCTGTCTTTAGGGGGGTGCCAGGAGAGGGGGAGGGACTGGGGTTGGCAGTGCCACCTACCAGTTTCTCGATATTCACCAAACCATCCACCAGGGTCTTACTCCCCTCATGCAGGAAAGTCAGGTCTAGGGGATGGAGAAAGAAACAAGTAAGTAAGAGGAGGTTCAAAGGGCCCTTCCCCTTCCCTGGAATCCACTCAATCTTGGGGGGCTCCTCTCCTCTGGGCACTCAGCTGGAAGGGGGTTGAGAGGCAGAACAGGGGCATGGAGCATGTGGACAGAGGAGCATAATTTGGGAACAACTCTCACCTTTGAGGATCAGAGGCACAAAAGGAATCACAGGAGGTTTCATCTTGGAGATCACGTCTCGGTAGCTTTTGTGGTTCCTGCAGGGGTCCTGGCATTGCGCAGAAGAGGGACAAAGGGACAGATAGGCCCAGGGTACCCCAAAGACATCCCCCGTTTCCTCCCTCATCCCCCTGCCCTAGCAGATAGGGGTGTGAAGGGGGTGTGTCACTGGGGGAGGGTGCTGGGGAAGATCTCCAATCAGGTAGGGGTGTGCTAGGGAAGTCTTTTCGGGGGAAAATAGGGGAGCAATCCTCCAGCATGGTGGGAAGAGAAGGGGGATCCTAGGCACTAAAAACCTTGAAAGGGAAGCTTGAGGAAGAGTCTCTGGGGTACAAGTCCAAGGGCAGATAAAAGAGCCAAACCCCACTCACTGTCAGGTTCTCAAATTTGCGGAACAAGTTCTTGAATTTCCCTGGCAGCTTCTGCAGAGATTTGAAGGAAGAAGGAGCGTCAGAGAGGAGCTCCTTGAGTTTCCTGGAAGCTTCTGACATCCCCAGGTGTTAGAGGGGAAAGGGCCTGCGTGTCTTGCAGGGGCTGGGAAGCCGGTTGGTGGGGAAGTGGAGTCCCCCTTGGCTGGAAGCAGCCCAGAGAAGTGAATTATTCTGGGGAAACTGAGGCCTCTGCCATGCCCCAGGGTACCTCCCTGAGGCTGGCTGCAATCGGACAGACACGTGTGCCACCTGGCCAGGGCTGCCTGCCCTCCCGCTCAGGCGGGCCTCTGTCACTCATCTGCACAAGGACAGGGTCCATCAGCCAGAGCTGTGCACCCTAGGCCTGTGTGGGTGCCCCCTTCCAATGGAGGTGAGCCCAGGATGTCAAGACAGGCTGGCGGCCAAGATGCCCAGGTGGGCCAATGCAGGTGGGAGGGGAGGAGAGGGAAGAGGTCGCATTACCTCCCAGGTGAGCCGCAGGCGGCTGACCGCGGCGTTGTCCAGCCCCATGACCACGGCGTAGAAGGACAGCAGGTCCTGGTTCTGCTTGCAGCTGCGGGGTTGGGAGGCGTGGTCAGCGGGGCCTGGCACGGCCCCTCCTACCAGCCCCCCCCCCCCCCACACACACTCCCCGGCGCTGGCTGCACTCACATGGCCGCGATCTTGATGAACTTCTTGAGCAGCTGCACGCGCTTGCCCTGGGCCTCGCAGAGCAGCACCTCCGTGGCCACCCAGTGGGTGACCTCGCTGCAGCGCTGCAGGAGCAGCTCCAGGTTGGCCGTCTCCCGCCGGCCGCGCTCCCCGTGGAACACGTAGTCCACGAACTCCAGCTGCACCCACGGTGGCGGCAGAGGGGCGGCCGGGGCGCGGCGTGTGGGTGGGAAGATGGCAGTGCAGGCGGCCAGGAAGGAAAGGCAGGAGGGTTGGGGCGGGAGGGGTAGAAAATAGAAAAGATGGGACAGGACAGGATGCAACAGAGATGGGGGGAAACAGCCAACATGAATAATACTCTACCATCTATTGAGCACTTGCTAGGTGCCAGGCACTTAACCCATGTAACAGACATTATTATCGCTGCCTTATTTTTTTTTAATATATTTTATTGATTTTTTACAGAGAGGAAGGGAGAGGGAGAGAGAGTCAGAAACATCGATAAGAGAGAAACATCCATCAGCTGCCTCCTGCACACTCCCCACTGGGGATGTGCCTGCAACCAAGGTACATGCCCTTGACCGGAATCGAACCTGGGACCCTTGAGTCCGCAGGCCGACGCTCTATCCACTGAGCCAAACCGGTTAGGGCATCGCTGCCTTATTTTATTTCTTTAAGAGTAAATACTCAAAAAATACTGATAAGCCACGGTTCAGGTTCTGAGTAAGCAGCGCTTGGGCCCTGAGCCACCCTGCTAGGGGGTCTCTCTCTTTGCTATTTCCTCAGATGAGGGGGACAAAGGCTTAGAGAGGTTCTGGTGACGCACTGCCCCAAGGACATGCTGCAAGTCGGTGTCTAACCAGGGTTTTTGGCGCAGAAACGGTCTCACTTCAGGCCCCCACACTTGGCACATTCCTCCCTCCTGGCCCTCGCCCAGCACCAGCCTCAGTCCCACCTCGTGCACACAGCGGAACAGCTCCCAGTGGAAGGCCGTCAGGTGGTTGGCAACATCCTCAGGCTCCACTCGGTGGATCTCGGTGTCTCCAGGGGAGACCTGGATTTCCTCGGGGAGGGGCACCTGGTGGCAGGCAGGGGGACAGGGCTGGGCTCCCCTCTGGGCATGTGAGGTTCTGCTCCCAGCCCCTCCCAGCCATCGCTCTCAGCCAAGGCCTTGTGAAGGCGAAGGCATTCTTACCAGCGCCTCGTAGCTGTCCCGGGTGCAGGCAAACAGGTGGCTGTTGATGCCCAGCGTGGTGAAGACACAGTCTTCAGTTGGCTGGAGAAGGACTTTTTCTGCAGAAATACGAGCTGCTCTGCCTCAGGCCCGGCCACCTGCACCCTCACACATCCCAGCCACTGTCACCATCCCACCCAGAAACTCCTCGCCCTGCATGGACACATTCTAGACCAGTGGTCTGCAAACTGCGGCTCGCGAGCCACATGCGGCTTGCGAGCTGCGGCTTGCCGCTCTGTTCAACAGCCTGTAATTATTGGAATCAAGAGTCTAGGTCAGTGGTCGGCAAACTCATTAGTCAACAGAGCGGCAAGCCGCTGTTTGCCGACCACTGTAATCTAGACTAATGGGACTTGTATTATCACCAGTTGGTGCTATATTTTTCTGACATTTTTCAAAGAATGACTTCTTTTGCATTGATAACCTCTTTTTTTTTTTTTTGCTCCCAGTGTTCTATCACAGCTCCTCTCTCATTCTTTCGTCCTTGTGACACTGGAAAAGCCGGAATTTTTTCCTGTCTTAGAGGGAAATACATTGACTACATTGCAGGCATTTTGTACGCCCACAAGGATTGCAGGCGCACCCTGCATCTTTAGCCTCAAAAACAAAGCATCCTTAGGTACTCAAAGAGATTAAAGGACGAGATCCCAAGACGGGTAAGGCAGGCACCCAGATCAGCATCCAAGTGTCCTGGACCAGTGCTCCCCAAATTTAAATGTGCATGGAATAATAGCCTGGGGATCTTGTTAAAATGCACATCCTGATTCAGCAGGTCTGGAATTGGGGTCTGAAATACTGCATTTTTAATAAGCTCCCAGGAGATGCTCATGCGGCTGGTCCCAGCACCACAGTTTGAGCAGCTAGGCCCTAGAAGTCAGTTTTTACCCGCCCCAGGCAAGGGCCTTGTGAGTGTCTCCTCTCCTGGGGTCCCGGCGGAGTTCTTCCTGACCCTCACCTCCTGAAGAGGCCACAGCTACCAGGATGAGGGAATCCTCACGCCCCGCAGGCTCCTCCGAGTACTGCAGCTTCTCGGTCACAGAGCCCAGAATGTCCTGCACAGATGCGGAGAGGCGGCTGCGTATGGTCACGTAAGAGTGGTCGGGCATGTAGACGCGGCAGAAGACTGGGCAGAGACAGGAAGGTGGCTTTCATCAGAGGGCAGAATGGCAGCGCTGGCATTGTACCCTCCAGGACACCAGTGTTCCCCACTCCATCCCACCCCTAACCCTAAATTGGTTGGCCTCTGAAAAAGATGCTGTAAAAGGGACAGGTTCTACTACACAGGGAGACTCCATGGAGGATGACCAAGACCCAAGACCCCATGGAGCCCCCTAAGCCACTCAGGAAGCCCTGCCCCTCCTAATGCCCACACTCACTCTCATCAGAGCCCCGGAAGGCCACTCGGGTCTGCAGACAGGAGTCTATCCGGCGGAAGTGGCGGAAGAGTGGCTTCACCTGCTTGTTGGGCGGCTGGCTCTCCTCCGGGATCCTGGCATGGACACAGCTGGGCATCAGGAAGCCCTGCCAGGCATATGGAGCACCAGGCAGGCAACATCAAACAGGGATATCAGAACTGGGTCAAGGATGCACTGGCATCAGGTTCAGAGAGTGGTGGAGGGTGTCAGAAGTGAGGACAATGGCCAGCAGGGGACAACTGTCCAAGTGAGCCAAATCAAATGCCACCTCTTCCATGAATTCTTGTCTGATCCACCCCACCCACCAGGAAAGGTCATTTTTTTTAAATGCTTTTTTTTTTTTTTTTTTTTTGCTATAGGACAATGGGCTAACATTTGTTTATGTTTGCATCTTATCTCTTCTACAAGCTTGAGAATTTTTGAGAGCTGGGATTCGTTCTTACTGGTTTTGTTTTCCATCGTCCAGGCCTAGAACATTGCTTTGGCACAGGTAGGTGTAGGTAACCAGCTGTTTGCTGAATTTTGCCAACAAGAACTTCACACTCCGGGAGGGAACAAATGTGCATACAGCTACTTCTAACACAAAGGCAGGTGCTAGGTGACATAACAAATATGCACGGAGAGTTACGTTGGTATAAGGGAGGGAGAAAGCTATTCCTAAAAGGGAAGGCCTGGGAACTTTCATTGAGAAGATGGCATTTGACCTGGCTCTTGAAGGACAACAGGAAGAGAAGGGGGTGGGAGGAGGTCCTTCTGGAATAGACCATCTACATGACAGCAGGAAGTTGGGAAAGCACAAAAGTTTAGGGGATGGGATGTATAGGGAGTGTGGTGGGCACAGGGCTATGTAGGAGTTGAGATGAGAAGGATTGGCAGGAGACAGAAAGGGAAGGGTGTTGAATTCTGTGCTAGGATATTGCAACTTTTCTTGTCTTATAGGCAATAGAGAGCCATGATGTGTTTGGAAGGGGAACATGATATCAAGTTGGAAAGATCTCTCTCTCTCTCTCTCTGGTGTCACTGTAAGAAGGGAGAGACAGACACAAGACCATAAGCTGAAGCCCGGCCGGCATTAGCTCAGCGGTTGAGTGTCCACCTATGAACTGGGAGGTCATGGTTTGATTCCCAGTCGGGGGCACTTGCCCAGGTTGCAGGCTCGATCCCCATGGTGGGGCATGCAGGAGGCAGCCAATCAATGATTCTCTATCATCATTGATGTTCTTATCTTTCTATCCCTCTCCCTTAAGCTCTGAAATCAATAAAAATATATTTTAAAAAATAGACCATAAACTGAAGCCCTGGATTGGAGGCTGTGGCAATAATCCAGGTGAGAGGTAATGAGGCCTAAATAAGGGTTGTGGTGGTGGGGATCAAAGGGAGAGATACGGAAAGGGCCGAAGGTATGGATGGATAGATGGACAGACGGATGGGTGGATGGAAGGATGGATGGATGCAGTGGTGTCCTAAAGCCAGTTCACATTGCCTCGTGAAAGCAGATGGCTAAATTTTGCCCACTGGTTTTAAAATAAAGCTATTTTTAAAAAGTGTGTGAACCCTGGCCGGGTAGCTCAGTTGGTTAGAGCATTGTCCCAATACGCCAAGGTTGCAGGTTTGATCCCCAGCCAGGGCACATATAAGAAGCAACAAATGAGTGCATAAATAAGTGGAACAACAAATCGATGTTTCCCTCTCTCAAAAAAAATTTTTTTAATTACTGTGTGTGTGTGTGTGTGTGTGTGTGTGTGTGTTTCTAATCCTACAACCAAATTATTACCAAAAAAAGTAGTCTCCTAATGGTTTTACTACGTTTCACTATTATCTATGCTCTTCCAGTTATTTACATCGGTGGTATTTGTATGGTGAGAATACTACACAATGGCCTCTACATCTCTTCCCAGCTTCACAGTCAGTGATGACATGTTGGTAGCTTGAATGATGAGAGAATTTATACAATGACAATCAGCAAAAGCTACAAAATCAGGATGGGGTCGTCCCGCCCCCCGCCTCCGTAGTACTGGTTGTTAAATATTCACTAGTATGCCATTGGAATGGGGGGAAAAATATGACTGGAGCCCTGCTGAGTGTGATTCAGTTGGTTGGAGTGTCATCCCATATACTGAAAGGTTGCAGGTTCGATTCCCAGTCAGGGCACGTATCCAGGTTTCGGGTTCCATCCCCGGTCAGAGTGCATGCAGGAGGCAATCAATGGATGTTTCTCTCTCACATGGCTGTTTCATATGTGTGTGTCTCTCTCTCCCCCCCTCCCTCCTTCTCCCTTCCTCTCTCTGGGAGATCAATAAGAACATATCCTCGGGTGAGTGGAAAACAGTGACTGGAGACAGTCTTTGTGCTACTCTCCAGTAAGAGAAAGGGACTGAAATAAGACCGTATTGGAGCCAGAAGGCCAGAGGCAGCCCCTGTAAGAGAGGAACATGGGGATTTCTCTCCTGTCCCCTTCCCCAACCCATTCCCCTCACTTTAGCTCCGCTGTTTCCACAAGCTGGTGCAGCCTCAGTGTGTCCTCTCGGAGGTCCTGGTAAAGGGACTCATCCTTCATAATCAGCAGGTATAGATCCTGGGGAGAGGAGAGAAGTGAGGGCGTCACGCTCTGTAAGGTCTCCAGGCCTTCGAGCACAGGAGAACCATAGAAGCGAAGGCGCCCTGGCGTCTTTTCCTTCCAGTACCCAGGTTGACGAGTATGGCTCCTTCAAAGGGGCCCCCTTCCAGAGCTAATTGCCTGCTCACCCGCCTTTTCTTCCCAGGCCCACCTTGATGATGCGGCCGGCCCCCTCTTCCTCCTGCAGCAGCCCCTGGTAGGTGTCCAAGAAATGAAGGAGCATGGCTAGACAGGCCTGCTTCTGGCCAGTCCCTCGGGGCCCTCCCTGCCTCCTGCCAAAACAAAGCTGACCCCTACGTTAAGGAAAAACCCCGGGCAGGCGGACCTGAGGAAAGTGGGAAGGGAGATGGGAGGCTAAACCACCCCCAATATTCTCTAGGTTTGGGGCCAGGGAGAAAGGAGATCCAGGGGCCCCTGGAACCAAGACTCCCTCATGCCCCAGCCTAGAGTAGATAGGAATGGCACCCACTTGGCCACACCCAGCTCCCACCTCTGAATTTCACTTGAGGATACCCTGTCTGGACCAACCCAACCTCCACCAGCCCATGCCCGGAGCTCACAGCCGGCTCATGAGGGTCATGGTGCTCACCACAAACCTGACCACACCTGTAAGTAAGGCCTGGGGTTTCTAAGAGAGCCTGTGATATTCTACTCAGCAGCCTGACATTGCAATTAGGTCCTAAAATAACTCAGTGAGAAGCCCTATGCGTACATGAGACCCTCTGAAGAGCTCAGCCAGTGGCTCGTCTCTAGCAGACCCTACAGGAGCACAGCCATGACTGATGTTTACATCGGACCCTGTCATAACTCACTGGGCAACAAGATGTTTAGAGCAACAATTCAGTGAGGAGAGAGGCCCTCTTAATAGAATAATAACACCTCACGTTTGTACAGGGCTTTGCAATCTCCAAAGCACTCCCACATCTGCGATCACATCTATCTCCACGGCAGCCCGGTAGGTAGGCAGGGCACATGCTATTTACCCCCATTTTATAGAAGAGGAAACTGAGGCCCTGGGAGGCTAGGTGATCTGCTCAAGGTCACACAGCTGGTGGATAGAGAAACCAGGGCTGAAACCCAAGTGTGTTTTGTAAGGGAGAGCCTAGGAACTGACATCACGAATGGGCTGGTGGGAGTGGCTCCCTCCGGATCTTCCCTTTTGCAAGCTCCACAAAAGGATATTACTGGTGTAGCTCCTGCAGAAATTTCTCCGTGGGGAGGAAGAGAGAATGGGTGAGGACGATGTCATCCAGCAGGATATCTGCAGAGATCAATCGGCACCAGTGATGTCAGAAGGGCACTTCCAGGATCCAACCGGACACTCCCCACTCCACTCTCTGGCCTCCAAGGGCGAGTTCTCCTTAGCCAGACTGGAGCCCCAGCCACCTGCCCCATCATGCTCTACACACACACACACACACACACACACACACACACACACACACGTGTGTGAAGGTTCTGGGCAGCCGCTGCAGGGGTGGGGTTGGCAGCTGCCAAGGCAGCTGGAGGGAAGGAGGGGGCACCCTTGGATGGCCACGCCTACTTCTCTTCAGTGTGTATGGGAAGCTGGTCAGATAATACACCAAGCTTGAGATCAGCCCCCTGAAAAGAGTTCTTTAGACAGAGACAACTTGCGAACACAGAGGTCAGGGTCAGCAGGGTGTGTGTTTGTGTGTGTCCCTCCTCTCCTCCCCACTCCCTACCTAACAGCTTTGAGTTCCAACTAGGCAGGTGAGAACCAGCCCGATTAAAAGGGAGATGGAGCAACTGCTATTTCTTTGATCCTAAAGCCTTTAAAGAGAAAAACCCTGTGTCCTCTAGATGCTCAGAGATCGTTGGGTTAATGATGGAAGGGTGGAGGGGAGTGGCTCCTCCCAACACTTCTTTCCCCTCCACACCCCCATCTGGGCCTGGCTCAGCCAGTCAGCCAGGTACAAGGTCGCCCTGACTTGCATCCAGCCCTGGGGTGGGGCAGGGCAGCCTGGCACACACAAACAGGCTGGGCGCAGGGAGGGAGCCAGGTGTCCTTACCCGGACAGGTTAGGGCCAGGTCCCCAGGTACTGCCTCAAGACAAAACCAAGGCTTCTGTGAGCCCTTGGCTCACCATCCCTGGCCTCCAGTTCTAGCCAGGAAGGCGGAGGAGGAGTACCAACACGAGATTCTCTACTTCGACTCTTTTACTTCACAAATGAGAAGAAACTGAGGCCCAGGGCTGGGAGGGACTTGCCTGGAGCTGGGCTAAGAACCCACACTCCTGAATCTTTGATCTTTTCTCAATATGCCTGAGGCAGACTGTCTGGATAGAACCAGTGGTCAAATGGGGCTGCTTAGACTTTTGAGAGACTGGCTAGTTTGGGGTATCTGTAACTCCTCTCCTCCCACACACCCTGGGTGGGAACCAAATAGCATAACATTGGGTGTATTGGAGAAGATCAGAGTGGCCGGTTAAACTGATTCTCATTCATTCTGGGACTGGTTTGGGGTTGTTTCCCAAACCAGTTACTCTGGGAATTGAGCCTGCCAGGCCAGATAATACGGGTGACAGTCAATTCAGGAGTCCTTCTCCAGGAAAGACTGGGCAGAGTCTATGGCACCCAGGCACCAGAAAAACAGTGTCTCCCTTTACCTCTCTGCCCAGCTACCCTGCTATGTTCTTAAAGAGAGTTAATAGCTCCCCCAACTCCGATGTCCAGCTCCAGGGATGAGGGACTAGGACTAGAGATGCCTACCGTCCTTCCTATACTCTTTATCCCACTGTTGAATGAAATCAGAGCAAAGGAAGAAGGGCACAGGGCAGAATGGGGGAGATGTTGCTGTGGGGGCTACAGTTTGGCGTCTGTCTCCTCCAAGGCAGGCTCTGGTCCAATGCACAGCCTCCCCAGGGAATGTGTCATAGAGACACAGGGTGTGTAGCGTAGGCGGGAAGTTATGGTTAGAAGAGCTGTATGTGTTTGATATTTTTCTAATTAAATCCAAAAGGTGTCAGCTCCCCAGGGCAGCTACAGTCTGAGCCAAAGGAGAGGGCCCGGGTCTTGAGAAAAATCTAGGGGCTTTGGGCCCTCTTCCACACACCCAGGCTAGGGCTGCCTGCAGAGGTCTGAGAGCACAGTGGGAAACCCCCATCTTGAAATTCTCAACCGGGGTCCCCAATCCCCAGACCCTGCTGGGCTTAGTGAAATGCCAAGAGCTAGGCCTCAAGACCCACAGGTCTTTTACCTTAGCAACTACCCAGCAATTTGGGGCCTCAGTTTCCTCAAAGTCCCCTTAGTAGGGGTGCCGGTGGGGAGTGGTGCAATAGCATCATCATTTAGGGAATAAGCCTCTCAGGGTGTGGTTATTATTTTTTGAAAGAGGCGGTGTGCTGAGGCCTGCCAGGGGAAGGGTGGGGGTTGGAAAGGCCCAGACCCCCCTAGTCGCCACAGGGCCCTGATGTCTGCCCAGTCACCTCTCCCCCAACAACATCTCTGAGTCAGCCCCCAAGTGGAACACCTCCCTCCACTCCCAAGCGGCTAAGGACAATGCATCCCTTTGCCGGAGCCCCAAACCCAGCTCAGGCCCTGTGCCTGCCTGGCACTGCCCCCCTGGTTGGGCCAGCCCACTGCTCTGGGCTTCTAAACCGAATGGGGGGACTCCTGGAAGGTCTTTCAGGCTTGGGCACCTCGGTGGGGGGAGGGGTGCACGGCTGCTCTGGGCAGCTTCCATCTTAGTGTGTCAGGCCCTAATTTTGGGCCCCAGAAGGAGGTAATCAACATGAGACCCAAGAGTCTATGGATAAAATGTCCAGGGGAAAGGGAGGGTGGCTTAAGGGAAGACAGAGGTTCAGCTTCTTTTCCAGCTGTGGGTGACGCTGCTACAGGGAGCAAGGTGGCCCTGCCACTCTTTTCCTCCGATGAGCCCCTGCCCCACTTGGGCCGACCACTCAACCCCACACCCGGGCTCCAGCAGAGCGCCACCCTCATGCTGCAAGGACAAGGGCGAGGAGCCAGGTGGCGGCCCCCTACTCTGGGATGGAGACTCCTTACCTGAGGCGGCGCTGTCCCTGGTGGCCCCTCCGGCCAGCCGCTGCAGAACCCGGTTCAGAAGATGCTCCGGCCGCTCGGGGGCGCCCAGGGGGGCCCAGGGTGGGGAAGTCAGGGGCTCGCCCGGGGACAGTTCGTCGGAGGAGTACGAGGAAGGGGACCGCAGCGGTCCCCCTCCCCCGAGCGGCCCGGGCCCCGGCACCTCCTCTAACTGCAGCCAACAGGGTCCCCCGCTGCCGCCGAGCTCCTCCGTGACCCCCGCCGGCTCTCCACCTTCCTCCTCAGGGGGCGGCTCCAGCCCCGGCTCAGCGGGGGGCTCCCGAAGGAAAGCTGGGAGCAGCAGGCGAGATACGCTCTGACGCCGCTGCAGTGGCCGCGGTCCCCCGGCTGAACCGCCGCCCCCGCCAGGTCCCCCACCCCCGCCGGGCCCACCGCAGCTCCCCGGGCCCCCGCCGGGACCTCCCGCCACCGTTCGCCCCGCCAGCTGCGACGTCTGCTTCTTCAGAAATTTCTCCAGCGGCTTCATGCCCCCCCACCCGCCCCTCTTCTCGGGGCCGCCGGGGGACCCAGGTGTCCCGGGCGCGGGCGGGGGGGCGGGGACGCGATGCTCAGAGCCGGAGGGACAGAGCGGAGGGCCGTGCCAGGCGCCGGACCGGGAGCCAGAGGTGCCCGAGGCTCGCTGGCCGGAGTCCAGTGGCCAGTGGCCCGGGGAGGTGCCAGAGGGAAGGGGTGCCCGTCGTTAGTGGCCTCCCATGCCGGCTGCAGCCGGCCCGCGGCCCGAAGGGTGGGTAAGATGCGGGGCCGGTGCCCCGGCTCTGCGCTCGTGGGCCGGGCTGCGGCGGCAGAGGCAGCGGGCGGAGCGCAAGGCTGAGAGGACGCGGCGGCGCTCCTGACCGCGGGGAAGGTGGAAGAACTGAGACCGCGCCCCCTCTTGCAGTCCCCGCCCACTCCCCTCCCCTTCCCTTCCTGGGCCCGCCCCCTGGGCCGCGCGAGGCTTGAACTTGGGCGTTGGGGCTGGTCATGGGGGCTACGGGAGCCACTTGGGATTGTAAGGAGCTGAGTGGGATTGGATGGAGAGTTCAGAGAAGACGCAGAAATTAAGGGCAAAGTAAGAGTGATAAACCAATGGAGAGGGATTCCTGGCTCCGGGGCTTACAGAGGAACCTAGTATCATTTCAAAGAATCAGGGCACGTCTGTGGCCTGCATGCCTTGACTCACCTACCTGTACTCAGGTGAGACCTACAAAGATTGCTGATTGGGTATCCATCACTCTCAACCCAGATAGTTTACTCTGTTGACACACCTACAGGAATATGTGGTCTTTATCTCCCTTCTTGCAAGAAGGGCTGGGAAGGCCTTGGGTGGATTGGCATTGGCCCTGGTGGCGGCACTCATCTAACCTTTCTGGCAGGGCACAATAGATGGTGAGGGCCTGGCCTGTGAAAGGCAGGTACTGGCAGGTAGGTAGGAGCCAGGTGGGGAGCAGCAGGTTGTGGCAGGTCTAGTTGGGGTGAGAAGAGACAGTAGGCAGGGGGAGGAGACCAGGAGCACAAGGGCACCTAAGCCCAGCTGGCAGCAGAAAGAAGCAGGGCTGTGGAGATGGGTGACAAGCTCCAGAGCTGCCATCTGACATCATTAAGAGCTCCCCAGAGTTGACACAACCATGGAGTGGGGAAAGTGGTGCCAAATTTGCACTCCAAATAATCCTTATTCCTGATGCCTATGCCAGGAGCATTCTGTTCCTGAGGAGGAGGTGGGTAGAGAGACACGCTCAGTGTAAGCACATCGAGATTAAGGTAACAAGGTTGGGGAGTGGCACCAGGTTCCAGATGGGTTGAGGCACCTTGGACAATGCCGCACCCACTTACTGTGTACCAACCAGGCAGGGACAGGAATGCTAAAGGCTAGGAGTGGTGATAGAATTGAACAGGGTGTGCACTACTGGCATATCGGGGTGTGCGCATATCTGGTCCTATGTATGCTAGAGCATGTGTTCACAGAAATGAGCTTGCATACCCATATGTTTGTGGATTTAGAAAGGGAACAGTAAATAGGAGAGAGCACAGTTTTGGCTAAGAAACTGAAATAGAGATCCAAGTATTAGCTTCCTGGTCTCCCTTTATTAGATACCCCAATATCCCTGGGGTTAAGAGGGGCAACTGGCTGGAGTGGCTTGGAGCTCTCCAGGCATTTTATGAACCAAATAAGAAAAGGGGAGGGTTCCACTCCAGCACATGCCACAGTTACCAGATTAAGCTGGTTGCCTTGGTAACCTCCTCTCTGGGCAGGATTTGGGATTGTCGGTTAGGAAGGGGGAAGAACTGGCGAGTGTGGAGAGTGTGGGGGCTGAAAATAAAAGGGGCAGAGAGAATTCTAGAAACTGGAAGCTTTGGGAGAAGGACCCCAGGATCCCTCCAACTACTCAGTGATATCAGGAAGAGAGTAAGTTCAAGACCTTCAGTCAGGGAGGAAAGCCAGTCATGGTTCTCCTTGAACAGCAGTGGTACTTACCCCAACTGCACACTGGAATCCAGGGGAACTTTTCAAAAATACTGGGAGCCCTAGCTGGTTTGGCTCAGTGGATAAGAGTGTTGGCCTGCGGACTGAAGGGTCCTGGGTTCGATTCTGGTCAAGGGCATAAGCCCGGGTTGCAGGCTCGATCCCCACTAAGGGGTCAGCAGGCAGCAGCCTATCAATGATTCTCATTATTGATGTTTCTATCTCTCTTTCCCTCTCTGAAATCAATAAAAATATATTTTAAAAAAATACTGAGAGGGAGCCAAGATTTGTGGTATTTTTAAAAAATGCATTTTTATTGATTTCAAACAGGAAGGGAGAGGAAGAGAGAAACATCAATGATGAGAATCATTGATCGGCTGCTTCCTGCACACCAGACTGGGGATCAAGCCCGCAACTGACATGTGCCCTGACCGGGAATCAAACCATGACCTCCTAGTTCATAGGTTGATGCTCAACCACTGAGCCACACTGCTGGACTGTGGCATTTTTAAAAAGATCCCTAAGTAATTCAAATAGGCAGGACTGGAAATTACTGCCCCAGAGGGACACCCCAACCCAAGTGAGCTGCAGATACTGACTCTGGGATTCTTTTATCTTTCGCCCACAGGATAGCAGACGTGTGTGCTGACCCCAAGGGGTGGAAGGCTGGAGGGCACCTATAGTCTATCATGGAAGAAAATGAGGGACAGAGGGTGGTATAATTAACAACTGTGAGGAGATGCAGGCAAGAAGCCCACGGACTTCCAGAAGGGGATGAGCAAGGCTACCTAAGGCCCATTCTGTCTGCCCTTACACTCTTTTCTACCCACTGAGAGGCAGGCTGGAAGGACAGAGAACCTGGGGGGCTTTGCTGAGCTTGAGTTTCTTCTTGCTGAGCTGGTTACCAGGGCAACAGAGAGCAATGGGATTTGAGGAAGCAAGAGGCAAGGGTGAGGGGGAAGTATCTTAAACCGTTCATTCCTCCTGCCAGTAACCACCCCCAAGGCTGCCTGGCACTATTTACATGACCCCAGATCAGGCCCAGAAATACCCACCACCCTATGGGGAAGAAGGGAAGCAAACTGATATGGTTTGAAGAGGAATGGGGATAGAGGTGAGGAAAGTCATGGTCCTCTGGCTGTAACACCATCAAAGGGTGGAAGGGGAGTTCCAACTGTCCTTTTAAGTTGTGCCATGATGTCCATGCCCCCAGTGCACAGTGCACAAGGATTTGTGCGACTCAAGAACAGATACTGCCAGCTCCGTATTAAATTCAATTGCTCCCCCACATTGTGGATAGCTTCTGTAGTAAACTTCCACCCCACCCAGGATCTGGAGGAAACAGTCAACTCAAAGGTAGGAACTGCCCTGTGTTCATCACAGGCCAAGTGGCAAAGGTAACTGGCAGCATGAGCCACAGCTAGAGGTCTTTCAATCGCCCCTCCACGCTGCCTGTACAAAGATTAATAGGAACCTTTCTTAGACTGTGGTCTTTGATACTTCAGTGCCAGCTTGAGTCTTTACTTTTCAAGAAGAAAGCTAGCGGAACCTCACCTCTTCTAGGACTTAGTACAGCTGTGCTGACATTTGGTACATTATCCTGGGAAACTTACTTGCCAAACACAAAGGCAGGCCTAAGGGATGTGATGTTCACACAGGTATGCAGCATCTCACTAATTTTTGTCCCTGACACTTCCAAACTAAGGGACTGCAGGGTATCCTGGAGTCCATGTGGCAATGTGGTTTGGAAAGATAACTGATGGGGAGTAGACACACTTGTGGCTTCACAGGGGGTCCTCACCTCTGTGGGCTTCCATTTCACAAGTTTGAGCCGGCTCAAGTTGTGACTGACTCTGGGGGATTAAGAAGTCATCTTCCCTCCCTCTCAAATCAAAATGAATGCAAAAAAGCGAAGTTTACAGTCTAAATTTTATTATCTTCAAGTCACAATACTGATCACAAATGTGTACCCTTTAAAACAGTAACAACAAGAAATTCTTGCAACGAAACACAGCGGACCAACACAGACAACTGTCACAGTGTCTTAAGGTCTGGCAATCTGGGCATGCTGCCCACGGGCTTGAGGAGACATCTTCAGGTTTAAGGCAAAGGGAACAGCCTACCAAAGGCACCACCACCAGCTACCCCTGGAAGAACCTCTTAGATATTTCTTCCTTTAGGGTTACAGCTTGAGTGCCTCTCCTCCCTCCCACACACTATGGACTCAAGAGTGGGCAGGCCAGCTGCTTAAGAGAAGGAATACAAACAGTGACTACTTTGGGAGAGACACAGCTGCCACCTTCTCCCTCAAGTTCTATAGAAGGACAGAGACAGTGGCCAAGGTACCCTTGGCAGACACAAGAGCTGCAATAATAGGAATCTCTTCCGCAGAGGCAGCAGGAAAGGGGTTCAGTGCCATGGATAGGGAGGAAAGGAGCCCTTGCTGCAAAAGCGACTGGCTTCCTTAGGCCGTAAGCCCAGGTACAGTACCTTCTTCTGCTTGCAAGGACAGGAGAACCAGAGGAAAACAAGGTAGTAACACGTAAAACACTTGCAGCAGAAAATACATGAAAAAGAGCAAGTATAAAGGACAGGACAGATAGATTGCTTGCTGGATAATATTTGCCTCTAGAGAGATGCATTGGTCCACAGCAATTGGCAAAGGAGTGTGTTAGGAAAAATGGAAATAAGAAAAGCAGGGTCCTCTAATACCACTTACCTCAAAGACTGAGCCCTGAGGACTGTGTGAATACATATCCCTAAGGGGCAAAGGCTCTCACTCCACCCTCCCTTTCTCACAAAAACATTTGATTTGCCATCTCTTCCCCACTGTAGAGACTCTAGCCTCAGTAGAGGCCTGAAGACTACCAGAGACTACTGCTAGAGACTCAGGCTCCTAAAAACTGAAACAAGAAGGGCTTCTACCACAAACTTTGAGTTTGAGAAGTTAAGAGAATCCAAGTATATAACAAAATCCAACCAAAAGTGAAAGGCCAGATCTCTGTAGATTTGGTGGGAAAAGACTAGCTGGCAATTCTCAATTATCTGCATTGTAGGGAAGAACCAAAAGGGAACCAGAGGAGCCAGCAAACTAGAAAAATGAACTTGTCTCATTTAAAGGCAGAGAGAGAGGGAGAGGGGGAGAGATAAAAGACAAAACAAACAGGAAGGAGCTTCCCTGGGAGCAGAAGACATGTGAATTTCCCAGGACAAAGTGAAGAAGAGCCAAAAACCTGGGTTTCTAGATGTAGACTGGATGTGGGCTGTCTGACCTCTGCTCTTCTGAGCACAGCTAACTCCAGCAGAGAGTGGGGATGGTAGGAAGTCCACTTGTTTCTCCCTGTCTCTAACAGAGCCTGTCCTCAGAGGAAGCCAGGGTCCTCCTCATTCAGCGGCTTGTGGTAGGAGCCACCCTTTATCTTTGAAGCCCTCCTGGTAGTAGGCAGCCAGCTGTATTTCTCTTCTTTCCTGGGTTCTCACCTCTGCTGTTCTGACAGGAGTGGGGAAAAGGGAAGAACCACCAAGGTGTTAGTGGACCTTCTGGGTATTTACAAGTTGCTTTCAAAAAGCCACATTCTAAATGTGTTTTAAAGTAATATCCCCCCAAAAAACCAAAACCCCTATAGTCTTTTTCCTCCATGGCCTTTAGAATTGGCTCTAACTGTAATATCTCAAATTTGTTTTTTAATATATAATTTTTTATTTTTCAATTAGGCCTTACATTCAGTATTATTTTGTATTAGTTTCAGATGTTCAGCATAGTGGTTAAACAATCATATACTTGACATAGTGTTTCCCCTGATATTTCCCACACGTAGTTACTACAATATTAGTGACAATATTCCCTATGCTATACTTTACATTCCCCATGACTATTTTATAACTACCAATTTGTACCCCCTCCCCTCTGGTAACCATCAATCTGTTCTCTGTTATCTATGAGTCCGTTTCAACTTGGTTTGTTCGTTCATTTTGTTCTTAAGATTCCATGTAAAAGTGAAATCGTATGGTATTTGTCCTTCTCTTTGTGACTTATTTCACTTAGCAAAATACCCTGTAGGTCCATCCACACTGTCGCAAATGGTAAGATTTTATTCTTTTTTTTTTTTTTATGGCAGAAGTAACACCTCAAATTTAGATTTCCTTAATAAAAAATGCCCTCCTGCATTTTTTTCTTGCAGCTTCCCAAATGAAATTCTGCCAAGTTAATAATGTTTTCTATTTCAACCCTGTTCAATGCAATCTCAAAACAAAGACGAGTGTATTTTGGGATTTCTTTAAGCCTCCTGCCATGATAACCCATGTTTACAATTTAAAGAATTAATTAGGCGACTGTTAAACAAGTAAGCATGAGCATTAGTTTTAAGAATGTTTTATGACAGTCACAGTAAGTTGTGCACTTACTTTTATATATCATGTTAGATTTAAAATATTCAGAAATTCATATTAACTGGAACCCCTGCTTACAACCTGAAATAATAAAGTGAGAATCTGTTATCAGGTCATTAAAAAAAGACAAGAAAAGAAAAAAGAAAAAAGACAACTGTTTCAATAAAAACACACCCAGAACAGAAGGGAAATCTTCTGAAGAAAAGGAAAGCCCACTGATGTAGGCTGTGCCCTAAAGCATGGGAAGAAGCTCTCATACCTCAGGTGGTGGGGGCTTGATGGTGACTGGCTGGGGAGTCCTCCGGGGTGGTGAGGGCTTTGGCTGCACCTGCTGCTGGGCAGGGTTATAGTAAGTCACTCCTCCATATACCTGTGCTGGGGCCTGGACACCCCACAAGCCAGAAGAGAAAGTTAGGAATTAATCCAAACTATGATGAACAGAAAACATTAAACATTATTCAGGCGCAAAAAGACAAGTATTACAGAATTTATAATTTTTTAAATCTCTAAGCTGCACCCCTTAAAAATAAAATGAATATTCATTTCTGTCTTACTATGCCTAATTATGATCCGGTTCCTATTTCTTCAAAGTACTGCCCAGCTTTCTCTAATTCCTACCATCAGTTGACAAATGGAAGAGGCTGAGCTCAGTGGTGACACTAGATACCAGATGGTTTCAACTTATGGAGAGTTAAGCAGTACAGGGAGAGATAGGGCTGGTAAACAGAATACAGTTTCTTTATGCTGTTGAATAAATGGCCACCTAAGACATACTAAAACACTTAAATGAAACACCATTAAAGAAATGGAAGAGCCCTAGCTGGTTTGGCTAAGTGAATAGAGGGTTGGCCTGTGGACTGAGGGTCCCAGGTTCCATCTGGTTAAGAGCACATGCCCAGGTTGTGGGCTTGATCCCTAGTAGGAGGCATACAGGAAGGAGGCAGCCAATCAATGATTCTCTCTAATTATTGATGTTTCTCTCTCTCCCTCTCCCTTGTTCTCTGAAGTCAATAAAATTTTTAAAAATAAAATAAAATTAAAAAATGGAAGAGAATAAACAGATGATGGGCATTACATAAGCTGCATTTCCAGGTGCTGACCACTAAGAGGCATCCGGGCACCACATGTAAATCAGTGGCATTGAACTATTCTCTAATTTCTTGAGCATTCTCCCCATACCACAATCCTGTCTGATTTAAAGGATGTTTACCTATAAAAATCTGTTCATTAGCCATCTCACCTGTGTATTAGGATATAGATGAGGAGGTGGTGGGGGAGGCAGTGCTCCTGGAGCATAAGGGTAGCTGGGATTACCAAAGTTCATGACGCCTGGAGCAGAAAAGTAAGTAGGAGCAAGCAACTGCTGAGGCGGTGGCTGTCCTGGAGACATGGACACTGGTGTAGGATAGAGGCCCGGATTGGGCAGAGGCGCTGGTGTCTGATGGGGATGTAAACCTGAACAAGAAGAGGAAAACAAATTAAAACAGAAAATGACCAGTTCCAGCACAGACAGGCTCGGGATAGAAGTCCTTAGGATGGACCCATGAGCTTCGTTACCAAAGTAGCCAGAGTGGCCAGCCTCAGAGGCAAGTAGCACTGAGCTCAGGAGGACGGGGTTTGTAAAGCCCCCAGTACACGTGCTCACGTACAGGAAGCACACAGGATAGGTGCAATGCTTACCTGGGTGGGGAAGGTGCATTTCTGGCTGCACAATCATGCCCTGAGGAGGCAGTGGGGCAGGGCTGTCTCCATGGGTATAGATTGGTCCCTGGAACTGCACTGTAAAATATCACATTGGGATTCTCATAAACTCTCATTCTTCATATCACATGGACAAGTCTGCCCATCTCCCAAACCCTTTAAGAGATGTTCTCGATTTTCCATTGTGGTAGGAGCCACCCTTTATCTTTGAAGCCCTCCTGGTAGTAGGCAGCCAGCTGTATTTCTCTTCTGGTTGGAGAAAACACCAACCAGACAATGACAACCACTGTGAGAGGTCAGAAAGAAAAGCAGAAGGCAGGAGGCTGGTCTATTTAGTTTGCTTCACCAAGCCAAAAAAGGTACCCCAAGCTTAAGAAAAAAGCTCACGTGGATCATAGTAATGTCCCTCCATGATACTGATATGCACAGGAGGGGCAGGGGGCTCTGGCACAGGTCTCTGCCGCTGAGATGAATAGCGTTTGGCTCGCCCACCCTGGACACCCTGAAATAAAGAAATAGGCCTGAGCAGAAGACTTTCAGAAGGCTGACTCTCATTCCAGTCCCCACCCTCCTTTATGTAGGACTTTGTATATGGCACATGTTTAAAAATGAATTGAAAAATCAGTAAAAAACATCAAGATTTGAACCTAAACCCTCTACATTTCTGGAGACCCAAATTAAACAAAACACAGGTGCCCAGACGGCAGAGCTCAGTGGATGAGCATCGACCTATGAACTAGGTCTCAGTTCGATTCCCAGTTAGGGCTCATGCCCAGGTTGTGGGCTCAATCCCCAGTGTGGGGTGTGCAGGAGGCAGCTAATCAAGGATTCTCTCATCATTGATGTTTCTATCTATCTCTTCCTCTCCCTTCCTCTCTGAAATCAATAAAAATTTATTAAAAAAAAAATAATAAAATAAAATAAACAAAACATAGGTAATTGATTGGAAAAGTGATTTCAAAAGCTATTACACGCATTCCCCTTTCCCTCCTCCATCTGCCCCTTTTCCTCTTCTGTACCATTTCTTCCATCCGGTTAAACTGAGGTGGAGGTCCTGCTCCCATGTGTATGTGGTTGTGCATACCTGTAACACACCAAAAAAGTCACTGCTGCAGAGCTGACAGACGTGCAACTCAAAGATACCATCAAGAAAATAAAGTAAATGGCTTTCTGCTTATAATCTAATGGAATCCCTTTTAAACTATCTCTGCTTTCTGTCAATACCAGCATTTGGATATTTGCCCACATTGGCCATTACCTTAATACAGCAATAAAGCCGTTAAAAATTTTAAAAATTTACTTCAGTGAGAAAATACAAGTTCGAAATTTCCCCACCAAATACTTCCCTGCACAGAATCACTGGGAGATTACAATAAGCACATTACATTATCAAACACAGTAAAAAAATATCAGCTCAGGAGTTTCTGAACAACAATTGGAAAGTGAGGAATGTTTTGTAAACCTACCCTAGCCACCAAGGTCTGGCCCGGAAGCTTGGGAAGAGATTCCCTTCTGGCTGAAAATGACTCAGACCAACAACAAAAAAAGATTACATTTTAAAGACTGTTTTCCAATGATTGTAAGATATCAGTGGAAGGGTATACTCCTTGATCCAAAGATCAACTCCAGATCCAGTTGAGATGACACTGGTTTTTGCTGTTCAAAAACCATGCACACCAGAAGGATGCTGAAACTCCCAGGCTACAGGAGGATTTCCGACCTTTAAGTTCAAATTAGATTTCAGAAACGAGGAAAAAGATTCTTTGATCCATCTGGTTGGAGGAAGACAAAGGATGGGCAAAATGGGTGGTAGGTAGGTCCTAATCTCTAGAACTGTGCTATCCAATACGATACCTACTAGCCACATGAGGCTATTTAAATTTCAATGTTTAAAGTTAAAAGTTCAGTTACCCAGACCTGGCCACATTATAAGTATTCAAAAGCACCATCATGCCTGGCTGGCATGGCTCAGTGATTGAGAGTCAGCCCATGAATCAGGAGGTCACGGTTTGATTCCCGGTCAGGGCACATGCCCAAGTTGCGGGCTCAATCCCCAGTGTGAGGTATGCAGAAGGCAGCCAATCAATGTTTCTCTTTCATCATTGATGTTTCTTTTTCTCTCTCCCTCTCCCTTCCTCTCTGAAATCATTAAAAAATAAATTAAAAAAAAAAAAAATGCACCATCATTACAGAAAGTTCTTTTAGGTAGCCTGCCTCTACCTCTAGAAGATTGAGGAAATTAGAGAGACTTTCTTTTCAAAGAGATTAGAAGATTCCCATCCAAATTCAAATGAGTAAGTTTCTGCCTTCAAACTTTAACCATTAGCTCAGCTCAAATAATAAAAACATTGCCTTCTTCTTCCACTATTCTACAGAGTGGTAATGGATTCTGCACCTAGGAATTCATTTTTTTCCGCAATCCTCACCCAGGATGTTTAGAGGGGGGATGAGGGAAGAAGAGGGAGAGAGGGAGGGAGAGAGAGGAGGTGGGAGGGGGAGGGGGAGAGGGGGGAGGGAGAGGCATCAATGTGAGAGAAACATCAATTGGTTGCCTCCTATATGCACTCTGACAGGGAATGGAACCCGCAACCTAGGTATGTACCCTGACCGGGAATCGAACCTGCCCCTTTAGGTGTATGGTACAACACTCCAACCTACTGAGCCTCACCAGCCAGGGCCAGGAACTCATTACTGGTTAATAGTAGGCAAGGTAGTAGGGTAGTCTTAGATAACAGATAAAACTGCTATGAGGTCCTTGGATGAATATATCTTAGGAATACATGTTTTTTGCAGTTAATGAAAACACAGATATTTGTCAGACACCACATCCCTGAAATTAAGTCCAATGTCCTAAACCCAGTGTTGTAAAGGGGTGGTGGTGGTGGGGGGGAATCTAGTTACTAACCCTAAGGTACCTACCCCGAAGTTCGCGCGGTTGCAGGAATGAAGGTTGCCCTGGATTCCAATTCTGTTCTGTTATATTCAGTTGTGCCACGTCTTGCTCAAGTCCACTTGTAGCAGAATCCACTGGAGCCTCCCAGTTCCCAGTCTTAGCAGGTGAAGGAGGAGTAGTTTCTGGAACTTGAGGTGTGGGGGTCAGCCCTTCAGGTAGAGGGGGCATCTCCTCTGAAATCTTGACTGCATCTCCAGCTTTGATTCTGGTTCTTCTTACACGGGAATAGGATTTCTTCTCAATAGGTCTGTCAGGGGGCGGTGGTGCAGTGTCAGGAGCAGAAACAGGAGCTGGTATCTCTGAGGCCACCTCTTCCTTCTCAGGACTGCCAAGCACTTGAGCATCTGCTTCTGGAGACAGATCCCGCACAGGAGTCTGCTCCAGGCGCCGTGACCGGTAACTACTCTCATGTTTAACAGTCTCACCAGACCGGCCACAATGCTGTCCACCCGTCTCCATAGGCCTAAATCCAGCACGACCTTCCTTGAAGCCCCCAGATCGAGAGTAGTTCCTAGGAGCAGACATGCGACCAGTACCTGCAGCTTTCCTATTGACAAATGTCCTTGGTGGTAGGGTCCCCCCAGGACCCTGGTGGCGATGAGACTTGTTTGGTCGCTCACCAATCCAATTTGGATCTCTTTGTGGAGGACTCCCAAACCTGAAAAAATGGAATAAAAAGTCTTAAACTGAAGGTCAGGAAGATGTCCCATATTCCTCACCCATTCAATTATTTGCTGGAATGGTATTTAAAAAAGCCGAGTTCTTTCTACAATATCAATAGTCTAGGCTCCAAAATTTCCTCACCTGGGTTTCCGGATTCTTCGGGGTTTGATGTCATCAGGATTGTGAGCTGAACGGATGTCATATCCATAAAGAGCAATGAGCTCCTGTCGGGACTTTGGGGCCTGCTCATCTTCCCGGAACTTGTCATGTTCCCAGCGACCCTCATCCTTCCACAGCTTTCGTTGACGCCCCTTGGGTCTGGATAAAACCAGGAAAAAGTGTCTTAGGTTGGCAGAATCGGTCAAGTAAAGATGTTCATGAAACAAACAGGGTTGGGCATGGAATCAGAAGAAACTCCATGTAGTCTTTCCATCTTTCCACATTTAAAACAGGCCTCTCAAAAGCAAGAGTGAATCAGTACCTCAGGACCTGCTGGGCTCAAATGCAACAGGAACAGAAATAAAGGTTTCACTTCAAGCTACTCAGCATCTTGGAAACACCTCTACTATAAGGCAGCCTATGCAAGTACTTCATATCCCAGAGGCCTTGAGCCTCAGATTAAGGAAGGCAAGTGGAGGGTAGGTGTGGATCCTAGTTGCTGCACCAAGAGTTACCAAATATTCTAAGCTTTACTTTCCTCATTTGTAAAGAGGTAGTACTTACCTTAAAAATGTTATGAATGTAGGTAAAGCACTCCAGCAAAGTGCCTCGCATACAATAACAATAAACATATACTACAGGAACAAGTGGCTGTTACCTGACTTCCTCCTCCTGAGTTTGCCCTCGAAGATCATGCTCAAAGAAGAGCCCTTTCCGGGGTATGTATGCAGGGTTCTTCCGATCTTCGTCGTCATCCAAATGCTTGGATACTTTGTTCTCCACAGGCTCTGTGCTCTCCTGGAGGACAAAGGGCTCCTTACTCCCTCTAAAGTTGAAAGCCCCTCTTCCAGCCCCAAAATGGAGGCCTTTGATGGGTACTGACCTGTCCATCCCCACTTTGCCTCTCTCCCGTCACAGTGCCTTTGGAGTCAGGCTTTTCTTCTCCCTTTTCTTCTTTTGCTGAAGAATTAGCAGCGTCATTGGCTTCTGATTTCAACTCCACTTTGGAGTTTTCCTCTTCACTGTACTCCCCTTCTTCACCCTGAAAAAAGTTTCCCTGTCATCTGTGGAGAAAGATCTGAAAGGTGCTTTAAAAAAAAAAAAAGGTTTTTAAAAAATCCTCATCAGAGGATATGTTTTTCATTGATTCCAGAAGGAAAGGGAGGGGGGGCAACGACACTGATGTGAAAAACATCGATCGGTTGCCTACTTACACACTCCAACTGACCAGTGATCAAACCAGCAACCTAGGTATGTGTCCTAACTGGAATTGAACCCACAACCTTTTTTGGTGTATGGGACAACACTCCAACCAGGGCTGAAAGGTGCATTTTAAAGTTTTCCATTCTTTAGGGAAACATTTTCTAACAAACTTAAAAATTAAAAGCAGTCCGAGCTAGTTTGGCTCAGTGGGTAGAGCGTCGGCCTGCAAAGTGAAGGGTCCCGGGTTCGATTCCAGTCAAGGGCACGTGCCTGGGTTGCAGGCTCAGTCCCCAGTAGGGAGCATGCAGGAGGCAGCCAATCAATGATTCCCCCTCATCACTGATGTTTCTCTCTCTTCCTCTCTGAAATCAATAAAAACATATTTTAAAAAATTTAAAAAAGTATTACTAAAATTTCTAGAGAATAAGAGCACTGTAAAAATAAAATCACAAAATATATCCACACATACATATATAAATCCATATCAGCTTTCCAGAAATATATGCAATCAACTTGTAACAGTAGCAGCCTCTGGGAAGGAACCCAGGGAATATGGATAGGAGGCAGTCAAGTGCGTAGCATACAGAGGGAGCTTAATTTGTATTGATGATTTCTCTCCTTCTCCATGAATTGTCTCTTAAACATTCAGTGCCTAATAACTATACTGTTAACTCAAGTTGTGAATTCTCTCATCTCAAAATCGCTTAGAACAGAGATTCCTAACCTTTTAGATTATGTGAATTCCCTTTCAAGATCTAAATTTTTCATAGATCTTATGAGACAGCAGCTCAGTGCAGTATCCACTAAGAAAACATATAATGACAAACAACTACTATTCATTCAATACTTTAAATTTAGCTGAGCTAATGGATATGCAAAGTCTTTTTAATAACTCCATGATTTCCTAAGGCACTATTATTCTTAAGTTGAAAATAATGGCTTTGCCCTGGCCAGTGTGGCTCACTTGGTTGGGTGTCATCCCGCAGACCAAAAGGTTGTCGGGTAACATGTCAGGGTACTTATACACTGCGCTGCCACCTGGTAAAAATATGTGTATAACTGCTCTTATTCTCCTACTGGGTCTGACCTGAGACCTGAACCAGACCCTTTTGTAACTAGACCCAGGCTGGCCTCGGGAATCTGATCAGAGACTCACTGTCAGATTCCTGATGAGGCAAGATGCTCTAAGTTCTTGCCCTTTCTTCAAAGAGAGCTGAATCAGCCTGATTGGTCCAGACAAGCCAATTAATTCCTCTTTCCCATTCTTCTCTGTTAAGCATCTGGGCATTTTGGCCTCTAATTCTGGGATTAGATTTTCAGAAAGGTGATACTGGTATGAAACCCACAGAATTGAGGAAGACTGCTTAATCCTACCCACACTAAGCCTTTATCCATAGCTTTTTAACAACCAAATACCCTTGATTCCTTCCTCGATCATAAGAAGTTTTCCCTCCTCTTGAGATAGGGATAGGTGTGTGGTAATCATTCAGTTCTTTCCTTGATCCTATGTTCCATGCAGGTTCTGAAGCAGAAATTGCAAGAATCTTGCTTGGTGCTTTATGGGACCTTAATTAATCTCTCTCTCTCTCTCTCTCTCTCTCTCTCTCTCTCTCTCTCTCTCTCACTCACACACACACACACACACACACACACTGAATTTAAACATCTTAAAATAGTATCATGATTAATAAGGGAACTTCGTTTTATGCTCCACCTCCTCTAGTCTGTGGTAGAATGTCAAATGAGGCAACTAATTTTGTTGCCAGGGCAGGGCAGAAAGATACAATAGCATAGGAGACTCCAAATTAGTCAAAGTCTGATCTAAATGAAGCCAAAGTGCTACTCTAGGGTCACACAGTTTGACTCAGAGCTAACATCAAAACCCTTTTCCAGAGACAAACTCCCTTACTGCTGATTCCACTTTAGTGAGCACTCTTCCCAACTCTAATGCCTAACTCTCCCCTAAATCAATCGCTTCCCTAGCAAAATTCTCACTGAGGTGGTTTTAGCTCATTCTCCACTCACGTATTTCAGAGTAAGGGGTGGGTTGTTCTCAATGTCTCTGCCAAATCCAACTCCTCCAGCCTCACTTTAAACTCCTGCTCTTCTGGGGGGTGCCTATCACCTGCCTATACCTCTATGCCTCTGCCTCGGCCCACCCTGTCATTAACTTTAATACTTTAGCAATGAGTTTGCAGTCTTCACCTCCACTTCAGCCAACCATTTCCACAGCCACACTCCAGACCAGTCTTACCTGTGTGGGTGAAACAAGGGGTTCAATGGAAAGTACCCTTGCCCTAGCTGGTCTGGCTCAGTGGATAGAGCACTGGCCTGAGGACTGAAGGTTCCCAGGTTTGATTCCAGTCAAGGGCATGTGCCCAGGTTGCAGGCTCGATCCCCAATAGGGGGCGTGCAGGAGGCAGCCAATCAATGATTCTCTCTCATCATTGATGTTTCTATCTCTCTCTCCCTCTTCTTTCCTCTCTGAAATCAATTAAAAAAAAAAAAAAAAGGAAAGAAAGAAAGTACCCTCACAGGGTGATCTGATCATAAATTCCTAACTGGGCAGGTCATAGTGGGTAGTAACGCCTCAGGCTTATAACTTCTTCAGTAAAAGGTTTATCTTTGCCTTAAGTAAACCCTGTCCAATGTTTCTGTACATCTAGATTAACACACCTTTGAATAAGCAACCACCCTCAAAAGAGCACATAATCTTGTTAACGATCCTGTAATCCAACCCCTTTTTGCTTTTCCCCACCTCCATGTAATCTTCCTTACATTCCCTCCTTAATTTCAAATGCATAAAATAATCAATAAAACTGTTATTCTCCGGAGCATTTGAGATCTTGCTCCCTGGGATATGTCACCAGTTTGGCTCGAATGCACTCTCACAAATTCTCTACAGGTTGAATGTTTTGTCAACACCTGGAATTGCTATGCAGTTTTTAAAGTAAACCTGCTTCACTTTTTAAATCCTAAATTTAAATACCCTAGACTTTGATCAAAACTGCCACAATTAGACCCTTACTTCACCCCATACACAAAAATGAACTCAAATGGATCAAAGACCTAAATGTAAGAGCTAAAATGATAAAACTCTTAGAAGAAAACATAGTGGTTAAGCCCTGGCCAGGTAGCTCAGCTGCTTAGAGTGTCAAATGGCTATACCAAGGTTTTGGGTTTGATCCCCAGTCAGAGCACATACAAGAATCAATCAATGAATGCATAAATAAGTGAAACAACAAACCAATGTTTTTCTCTTTCTCAAATAATAAATAAAAATTAAAGAAACAAACATGGGGTTAATCTTCATGACTTTGGGTCTGGCATGGATTCAGCAAAGGCTTCTTAGGTATGACACCAACAGCACAAGCAACAAAAGAAAAAACATACTGAATGTCAAAACCCTTGTCTGTGTGTTCAGTGGTTAGAGCACCGGCCTGCAAAATGAAGGGTCACGGGTTTGATTCCAGGTCAAGGGTGTGCACCTGGGTTAAAGGTTCAATCCCCAGCCCAGCCAGGGCGCGTGTGGGGGTCAACCAATCAATGTGTTTCTCTCACATCAATGTTTCTCTCTTTCTCTCTCTCTCTCCTCCGCCCTTCCATTCTCTCCAAAACCAATAAAAACAAAGTTAAAAAAAAGGACAGAGTATCTGAATAGACCTTTCTCCAAGAAAGTATGCAAATTGGCTGATATACACAAGAAAAAATGCTCAACATCATTAGTCATCAGGAAAATGCAAACTGAAATGAGATACCATGTCATACCTACTAAGATGGCTGGAATAAAAAAATCAAGACAATAACAAGTGCTGTCTAGTATGTGGAGAAATTAGAATTCCCATACATTGCTTTTGGGAATGTAAACTGGTGCAGCTGCTTTGGAAAACAGTTTGGCTGTTCCTAAAACGATTAAACAGTTACCAAATGACTCAGCAATTCCAGTCATAGGTACATTCCCAAGAGAAATGAAAACATATTTCTATACAAAAACTTGTACACTAATGTTTATAGCAGCATTACTTATAACAAAAAATTAGAAACAATCCAAATGTCTATCAATGGATGAATGGGTAAACAAAATGTGACCTATCCATACAATGAAATATTATTCAACCAGAAAACAGAATGAAGTTCCTAATGCATGCTACAATTTACTAAAAACAAGCTAAGTGAAAGAAGCCAGTCACACCAGTCTACATGTTATATGATTCCATTCATATGAAAAGCCAGAATAGGGAAATCTCTAGATACAGAAAGTAGACTTGTGGTTGCTTAGGGGTAGGAGGGATGCAGATGGAGGAACTAGGGGCAGGGATGATAACTCAATGACAGGGTTTTTTCTAAGGTGATAAAAATGTTCTGAAACTGTGGTAATGGCCACATATATTTGTGAATACATTAAAAAACATAGAATTAGTGTGGCTCAGTGGTTGAGTATTGACCCATGAACCAGGAGGTCACGGTTTGATTCCCAGCCAGGGTACATGCCCAGGTTATAGGCTCAACCCCCAGTAGGGGGCGTGCAGGAGGCAGCCGATTAATGATTCTCTCTCATCATTGATGTTTCTCTCTCTCTCCCTTCCTCTTTGAAATCAATAAAAACATACTAAAAAAAAAAAACCAAAACCATTAACAATGATTCCCATTCATGTATTTAAAGAAAACACACCATAGAATTGTACATTTTAAATGGATAAATTGAATGGCATGTCAATAAAGGGTTTTTTTTAAAACCCTGCCTATTATTTCTATTCTTACCCAGTTTTTCCCTTACCCTCTCACCTACAACTTGAGATATCCACTCCCTTGACCTTCCCACTTTCTCCCTATCATTCAGTTCTTTCCTACATTCCCTTTCCTCTCTCTAGATTCGAAGGCCCATTTATTTTAATCACTACTGATAACACTCTCAATTCCCTTGCCATTCTCATGTGCTCAGGATTGGACCAAGTCATATGTCTCCTTTCTCTAGGCCAGGCGTCCTCAAACTACAGCCCCCGGGCCACATGCGGCCCGCTGAGGACATTTATCCAGCCCGCCGGGTGCCACTGCCTGTCCTGCTTAGCAGCCAACTCATCCCGGGCCCGCAGTGCGCATAGGAATTTGTTCATAGTTGTTTTTTTTAAACTATAGTCCGGCCCTCCAACGGTCTGAGAGACAGTGAACTGGCCCCCTGTTTAAAAAGTTTGAGGACCCCTGCTCTAGGCCTACAGACTACTGATCATCACTGAAAGGAGTTAAAAAAAACACATCACGTATCAATGTCACCTTCAACCTCAGCTACCCAAACCTCTTTTAGTCTCACAACTCTCTCTTTTTTTAAAATTTAATATATTTTTATTGATTTCAGAGAGGAAGGGAGAGGGAGGGAGAGAGAGAGATAGAAACATCAATGATGAGAGAAAAATCATTGATCGGCTGCTTTCTGCACACCGCACACTGGGGATCAAGCCCACAACCCAGGCATGTGCCCTGACCGGGAATCAAACTGTGACCTCCTGGTTCATAGTTCGATGCTCAACCACTGAGCCACGCAGGCCAGGCTAGTCTCACAACTCTTACCTCTTCTCTCCACCAACCTCTTTCTTTATGTCTTTCCTTCTATTTCTCAGAGAAAACAAAACAAAGAAGGGAACACCAGCTTCTTCCCACACACCTTCCTTCCCACCTCTCCATAGTTACAACTAAAAATGATTCCCTCGTCACGTTCCTATTTCTCACGCACTCGGTCAAGAACCACCAGTACATTACCTATTCCCTCCTCTTTCCTTCCCTTTTACTCATTCTTTCCATCTTTAACCATACTTGAGTCTCCAACTTTAAAAAATAACCAACAAACCCTCTCTTAACCTCATAGGCTTCTTTCTAGCTACCATCTCTCTCTAGCCTCTCCCTTCAGAGTCAAGTTTCTTTAAAAATATTCTTGAAGGATTCTGAAAAAAGGGCAGTAGCATAGTTTTTTGTTTTTTTAAAAATATATTTTATTGATTTTTTACAGAGAGGAAGAGAGAGGGACAGAGATTCAGAAACATCGATGAGAGAGAAACATTGATCGGCTGCCTCCTGCACACCCACTGGGGATGTGCCCGCAACCAAGGTACATGCCCCCGACCAGAATCGAACCTGGGACCCTT
This sequence comes from Plecotus auritus, assembly GCF_963455305.1. NCBI lineage: Eukaryota > Metazoa > Chordata > Mammalia > Chiroptera > Vespertilionidae > Plecotus > Plecotus auritus. Next base: position 9,151,881 of record NC_137774.1, read on the forward strand.
CAGTCTGCAAGGCCGACGCTCTATCCACTGAGCCAAACCGGTTAGGGCAGTAGCATAGTTTTTGATCTCTTCAAATCTCCACATGAAATGAGAACTTCTAGACAACAAAATCAAAACCCTTCTAATAACACTTACCACAAAAAACTAGGTTACAAGGTATCCTAAAATAAATGCACATAACAAAGTACACACACCCAAAAAGAACAAAGCACCAACAGCCACAAGACCTGTACCAAATTGGTGTCAGTGCCAGAGAAAGCAGAGAGAAGTAAGTGGATCTGAGAACAGGAGAACGCTGAAATAATCAACAGGTCTTCAATGGAAAGCAAAACTGACAACAGTTGAAACTAGGAGGAATTTTACGGTCTCCAGTAGCATACAAGCATACAGATCCCATGATAAGGAAGGAGGTCTAAGTGGGGCTAGAGCGGTCCAACCCCTCTAAAATCTTGAAATTGACCTGGCTACCAGGTCTAGGATCCCACACTGAAGAGAAATGGTTGAGAGGAAAATCATATCGAGCAGAAAAGGGATAAAAAAAAAAAAAAATGAAGGAAAGAGAAGCTCCAAAACAAGTTAGAAATAAAACAAGTTAGCAGGAATAAAAGCAGAAAATCTCAAAAAGCAAGCCACTATTTATTTAACACTACAGGAAACAACAAAAAAAGGGAGCTCTGTGAAGTTAGAAAAAGCTATTCTGAGCCACTTCTAAGATACCAGAAAAACTAATTTTACATAAAAATCAACAGGAAAATATAATGGTTACATCTCATATATAATTATTATGAGAAATAAAGTAGAACAGCATTCCTACAGACGATAAAAGCATGCCAGAAAGACATGCACACTTATCAACATTATAATTTCTATTTCAAAATGAGCCCTCGTCAGTTTGCTCAGTGGTTAGAGCAGGGGTGGGCAAACTTTTTGACTCGAGGGCCACAATGGGTTCTTAAACTGGACCGGAGGGTCGGAACAAAAGCATGGATGGAGTGTTTGTGTGAACTAATATAAATTCAAAGTAAAGGAGCGAAGGGGAGAGCAAGAGAACCCTCCGCTCTTTCGGCTCCGCGGGCCTGATAGAACAGCCGAAGGGGCCTGATCCGGCCCGCAGGCGGTAGTTTGCCCACGGCTGGGTTAGAGCATTAGCCTGCAGACCAAAGGATCCCAGATTCTATTCTGGTCAAGGGCCCATACCTTGGTCACAGGTCAATCCCCAGCCCTAGTCGGGGATGTGTGCAGGGGGCAACCAATCAATGTGTGTCTCTCAATAAATCTAGCTTTTTTCATAGCAACTATAATCTTTAAGTTGATAATTTTGTATGGCCTGCAAATGATGTTATAAATATCCAAATGACCCTCGTCAGAAAAAAGGTTCCCACCCCTGCTCTAAATGAACAAGACCTTTTGGGCCCTGGTAATTCAGTTGGTTAGAGCATCACCCCAATACACCAAGGTTGCAGGTTCGATCCCCAGTGAGGACACGTACAAGAATCAATGAATGAATGAATGAATGATCGAAACAACAAATCGATGTCTCTCTCTTTCTATAGTCAATAAATAAAATTTAAAATGTTAAAAAGACCTTGTGTGTCAGCTTTTCCAAAGCATAAAAAATGCAAAAGAAGAGTAACAAGTAGGTCATGATACTTTTGAACCACAGGCATATATATATATATATATATATATATATATATATATATATATGTTTTTAAAATACATTTAAATATATACACCAAAGGAAAAAAACCTATCACACTCACTTCTGAGTCTTCTGCACTTTCATAATCCGAGAGAACAGCTGAAAAGAAAACAGAAATATGTCAAGAAAAAAAAAAAACAGAAATGATTATAATTACATTTCCTGACTGCTAAATATAATTTAAATCTGATATCAACCTATGAAGTAGGTAAAATTATAGTCCCCATTTACAGACGGGAAACGGGCTCAAAGAGTGACTTGCCTAAGATCATACTGCTAAAACGTTATGCTCTTTAGTATTATGCTACAAAGAGCCACTCTGTACCACTCTCCCCCCAAATCCCTAACATCCTGAGATGTCAACTGCTGGAAATAGGTGACCTGAGTTTTGGGGCAAAAATACCACCATGATGCTACTCACCATCGCCCTCGATGCCATCTTCACTCTCCTGAAAGAAAGGAGTCATGGGTTAGTGCAGTGATTTCCAGAGGGTGGAGAGCTGAAGACTCAACACAAAATGGTTAAAAAGGGAGATGAGGAATGGCACATCTTTAACAAGCAGCATCTGAGGGAGGTCCGGTCTCTTCGCCTCAAGCCCCGTTTCTGAATAAATATTCGCTGTCAATCCGCAGCGGCTCTGCACTCCTCCCAGAAACCTCCAACCCCTCCTCTTCCCTGGGGGCTCCGGATGCAAACCGCCCTGGGATAGCCGTCCTCTACTCCAACACAATGTGCCTCAGCATCGACCACCAACTCTCAGCCTCCCATCATCACCTACACCCCGCCCCCGGCCCGCAAGCCACCCTCTCCGACCCGACCCACCCCACCCCGCACCCCGCCCGCGCGCACTCACACACTCAGACTCTTCAGCGCTCTTGGCCCCCCCGCTCTCCACCCGCCGCAGATGAAGGGCCCCAGCTCGGCCTCCGCGCTGGGAAGGCAGAGAACCGCTGCCGCCGCCTCCAGTGCTACCGCTGCAGCCCCCGCCGCCCCGAGCCGGGGAACCGCCGCTATCTGAGCCGGAAGCACCAGACTCTTCGTCCTCTGTGTCCTGCGAAGCGCGCTGCCGCCGCCGGTCAGCCATCTTACGGAGAACGGCCGCCCCCAGCCAGTTCCTTACGTACGCCCGTCGCAGGGGCCGCCGGGAGGCTAGAAAGCTAGTCCCAGCATGCTTCACGTGAGGCACTGACCGCCCGCTTTTCGGGAGCGGGGCTCGGGGGGCGGGCCAAGCGCGCTGCGGCACGTTTGCGGGCGAGCGAGATTACGTAATTGGTTACGTCAGGGGGCGTGGTGTGTCTCCTGACTTCCTTTGGGTAGGCTCAGGGCGAGGGGGATCTGCGTTTGGGTAGCCTCTTTAGGCTGCTCGCCCGGCCATCTTGGGCTTTCCGAGTGGAAGGCGTCGACCTGTCACAGCTTCACTGCGGCATTAGAGCTGTTGATGTTTCTTTTTCGATCTCTTGTTTCTGCCTACGTTGGAAGCAAATCATTTTACTGCATTTGTCTGGTGAAATCACGAATCAAGGTAAACTTCTAAAGTAGTGCTGCATCATCAGGATTGCCACACCGTCCCATTTTAGGCTAAAGGGCGAAGTGAAGCCCAAGGATTTACTCTTGCCCTTTCCCTTCGTTCTCATTTCCTCTTCATTCATGTATCTCTCCACCCCAGCCATCACCTCTCCCAAAGTGCAAGCTGGCATGATGCTAGTCTTACAAGATTTTAGAACTGATTTAAAAGAGACGATTAGGAACCGTCATTGGTTCAATGTAGTGACATTTCCTTGTTAATCAGATGAGGAAATGCTTTGATTTTGGCAAGGCATTTGTCAGCACTGAAAAAAAAATCAGTATACCAGGTGGAGCAAAAGTAGGTTTACAGTTGTGAGTACGCACAAGTTTATTCTTGTATTACTATTTATTAATTATTGTATTCCATACAAACAACTGTAAACCTTTTTCCCCACTTGTATTTTCTTTGGACCATAATAAGGACATACAAGATATGTGAGCTAAGTTATTAGTGCACCTACAAGAATACATCTTAATATATACCAGAAAAAGGTCACTGTGGCACAGCACAGGATTCTGTCATGTGTAATATCTTCACAAGTTATGATTAAGGATCCTGATGCTTATCAGTTACAGGCAATATGAAACTAGAAGGCATTCTCAATGCCTTCAGAGATAGAACCAGGATCCAAACAGATCTCAACTGCCAAGTGTGACAACTTGTAAATCCAGTTCCAGAAACCAACTGCCCTAGTTCAAAATGAAGGATGTATGACTTAATGTTAAAAAACAAAAACAAAAACCCGGCCAGTATAGCTCAGTGGTTGAGCATCAACCTATGAACCAGGAAGTCACGGTTCGATTCTGGTCAGGATCGGCACAAGCCCAGGTTGTGCGATTGATCCCCAGTAGGGGGCATGCAGGAGGCAGCCGATCAATGATTCTCATCATTGATGTTTCTCTCTCTCTCGCCCTCTCCCTTCCTCTCTGAAATCAATAAAATATATTAAAATAAATAAAATCTACAAATAGAATTGTTTAATGCTTCCCAATAAAATAAATTGAAGCAGAAGTTCAAAAATTAACAGCCACAATAGTTTATTTACAATTGAACTCTTTATAAGATATTTACAAGACAACCAATTTTACACATCAGAAATGGTATCAAAAGTATGAATTACAACACAGACAACAATATGAAATGGGCTTAAAACAAAGCTGAAGTGGACAGACAAGCAATTTCTCTCTTTAATTAACACTAGCTTAAACTTTGTTAAAGAAAGAAACAAAGATCTATGTTTTAGGAGAACTGCAGGGCCTTCAGTTGAAGACTGAATTTCACAGTGTTGTACCCCATGTAGGGAAAAAATAAGATTAATTTTCCCCCCACACTCTTAACACACTGTAATTTCACTCTTGGAACTTTGCTAATCTACTCTCCAAAATCCTTCTCAACAAACCTCAATATATCCAAATCAAAGGAGAATTGATCTAAAAGAGGGGACGATAAAATAAGAGGTTCTAGGTAGAGGGAGAACCAAGGAAATAGAATCCAATTAAGTCTGGCTATTAGCACCTCATGGATTCCTCTTTGTCTAGCTCAAGTTCAGAATCTGGGGAGTCCCCTGGGTAGGGCACAAACAAAAGATTAATTTGCTAACTCATACCCAAGTTAGGAATCCAATAAAAATGCTCAAAATCAAGAAGAAACTTCCAAGGAATCATGGAACAAAGTAAAGACACTAACTGGTCTTTTTCCTTCTTGGGCACATTATAAACATAACATGGGTCAGAGTAGGAAAATCAAACAGCTTGCCATGTTAAAATGATGGAGAACAAAGAAAATCTGGCCGTTTTTCTGGAAATCTCCTTCCTCTTCTCAAGGTGTGAGACGAGAGCCCCTAGTGGAATAAGTCCTATTTCTCTCTATATTCTTGCAATGAAGTTCATAGCAGGTTCCCTTGTGGAGAGCCCACTCTCCTAAGCAGATGGAGTTACAAATGAAAACCCAAAGCCACAGACACATACACACACACACACACACACACACACACACACACACACACGGAGAAATAAGAGCAGCAAGATCATCCAAGAATACTACATGTGCTGCCAGAATAATTCTTTTAAAAGTCAAACCCAGGGAGCAGATTAACATCTCACAAAAAGCTCTAGCAGTGTGAGGCCCCTGAGGAACTTATCTTTTCTTCCCACAATGGTATTCCATTCTCTCGTGCTCCACTGATTGGCCGGCCACACACCCTACATACCTTGGCTTCTCCTCTAAAAGTGCTAATAATCTGGGGACATACTCTCTTCAAGGATAAAAGTCCCTATCTTCTAGGAGATTAGGCCCCTACTTGTTTTCACACAGTAGTCCTGAAGACTAAAGAAAGGCAATTCCTATATATTAAGACCAGAGGTCTTGGCTCTATTTTCCTTCCAGATAGTTACAGGGAACTTACACTGAGACCAAAGTGGCCTAGAGTGCTGGGCTGACATTTTTTAACAAAAGGGGTGTGTGTGGTGGTGGTAGTGGTGGTGGTGGTGGTGGGGCGGGGAGGGGACCAAGATGGTAGACATACAAATCAGTTTTTACAAAGTGAATAGAGAAGCTCATTAGGTACATCTGTTTGTTTAAAGATGTAGACATTTGCCAGCCAAAGGAAGCACATATTTCCACATACACCCCCCCACCCTCCCTAAATCTCTATCCCACCACCAAGAGCTCAGCTAAAAGGATAAAGCCCAATAAAGGAATACTTGAGAAGTGATGTGACACAAGGACATCTATACAGGTTCTGGCATGCCATCCCCAAATGTCACCTGCTTTTGTTTAGAGCCATAACTTGTCCAAAAGTAACCATCCCCATTCTATTTTCCAAAGATTTTATTTTTTGAGGGGTGGGGGAAGAAATTCAGTTACCCATTAACTAAAAAAAGAAAAACACAGCCAAACATCCTTTGCCACATGGCTATATCACAGAGTAGTTTTAAGAGAACTGTCTTTTCAGACATTTACCTACAAACTCTCCAAACGCTTCTACCCTGTGAAGATGACTTGCTTCATCACTTCAATTATTCCTCATCTGGTCCTTAAGCTCATGGTGTTGGGTTTTGTTTTGTTTTGTTTTGTTTTGTTTTAGGGTAAAAACCACTATACTCAAACTACATGGAAGGGGATACCAGGGCAAGAAGAGTGCCATGCAGCACAGATCTAACAGCAGGGGATGCTTTATTTCCACGAGTGTAATGAAAGAGCCCTTTTACCCCTTTAACATAGGCAAATGTATAGAAGCAGACCCTGCAAGCTTCCAAATCTGCCACCCTAGAGATTTAGCTTGAGAGCTCATTTCCCCAAAAGAGGAAAAGATATCCCAATCACCTTCTATAATTCACAATTAGCCCAATGAAAGAGTTTTTGTGAAATCAGAATGATGAAAACAAAACCAAGATCAAGGGAGTATGGAAGGGCATTATCAGTGAATAACATACATGAGGACACAGGTCACATAAACAGGTCTCTGCTACTCTCTGGGAATGGCACGCTACGACTATCTGAAGACAGAAGGTTCTTGCCAGCACACAGTTATTTCCTACATGTCCGGTGAGGTGTTTGCTTCTTCTGGATCTCCAACCTGCATCGGCTACGCTCATCCAACCAGGGCAGCTCAAAATTCCTGGCAAAAAGGATAAGGAAATCAATGTCCAAGACTAGAGGGATTCAGTGTGGACATGAGAATAACTGAAAAAAACACAATGTCCCTCACCACTCCTAGCCCTGACTCCAAAGTCCCAAGTTTGGAATGTCTTTCCTGCCTCAAAGTGATTGAATAATCTATTTCTAACTTAAAAAACAAATCCTCCTATTTCTGGGCTTGGGAATCTTATCACTGCAAAAGCTAGTTGCCCAGGTAGTCTCACTTCTGTCAAAGAACCATGGCTATCCCCTAAGCCATTCATTCCACTTATACCCAGGTTTTCATGAAAGGGAGGTGAAGTACCAGCTACCTGAGAGGGGAGGGGAAAAAGAACCCTTTATACTTACTGTGGAGTTAATTTTGGTAATGGTCGTCCAAATGCTACAACAGGCAAGAAGGGAGTAATCATCAAACTTTCAACTAGGGAAGAAAGCCAAATGCAACCTTGTTAGTGACGTAGTTGAGAAATGTCTGTCAACTACACCTGCTCCAACATACTGTTCATTCATTCAGAACAAGATGTAGCTTGGAGCCTTGTGCCCTTTTTCTTCGTTAAAAAAATCTACTCTTTTAGATAGACAAAACTTACCATCATCTGGCTCAGGGAAAAATGAGGTAACCTCAGGCTCAGATTCCTGAATTCCTTTCTTTTTATACATTCTGAGCTGCAGTCGCTGTAAAATTCTTTGTTCCCTGATCCTCTGAATATCCCATCTGGGAAAAACAAACCAGACAAACAAAACAAACAAACCCAACATTACTGAAAACCTCTATAAAAGCAACTCACACAATCCAGATGCTAGGGAGCTTTGCTGACTCTTCTTGATTGGGGGGAGCGGGGAGGATGTTAAAGAGAACTGCCTGCCTGGTTACAGAACGCTGTTTAGGTCTAGCAGTTTAAATCATGTGCTGATGTTCAACAGAGAGTGGAACTGAGAAAGGGCACACCCGGAGAAAAAGCAGCCAAACATTTTACCTACAACAACTACCACTTCAAACAAAGATACTCAACCAACTGGGAAGCCAGTAATTTAAGTGTTAAGAGATCCAGGACTCTCCACAGCATGGATGAGAGGTGTCAGGGTCCCAGGGCTCAGGTGTTCCCAGGATGAACATCTCTAGCCTCACCTTTTCCTTCTCTTTTCATCCAGCTCCAGTTTTGCATGCCGCTTTGAAAACACACTGTCATCTAGGTTCTGTGTAAAGAACAGAAGCTGATAAGCTATTTATCACCATGTGACACACATACACTAATTCACTTCCGGCTTCCAGGAAGGTAAAACCTTTCACCTTCAGGTTCCACCGGAGTCTGTGAGTTCTATGGATATTATGGGAACCTCCTGGTAACAGAATCAATAAAACACATTCTCCTTCCTCTCCCCCCAGCCTTGTGGAATCTCCAAATTCCAAAGTCATTTCCATAACTTTCCAAAGTGGAAGTCACGTTAAACTAAAACAACTCGTGAGACAGTCATAAACCCCCCATACTTGATAAGAATCAGAGTTTAAAATACATATCAAACTTTTAAGAATCAAATGAGTTTAGAATATATAATTTTGTTGCTGAGTGGTGGTACATGCTAACTTTTCTACTTAACATGAACTCTAGCTTTTAACACTCCCTAGCTAAATTATTTAACCACCCGTGGACCTCAGTTTTCTCCTCTATACAACAAAGAGTTGGAGTGGATAATCTCTCAAGTAACCTTCTGGCTTTAAAGTTTTATTTGGCCCATTCATACAGTTATTATGACATTCACATTACACTCCCATTTCTACTCTGTCTCTCACTACCTTCCACTAACAGGTCTTGGGTACCTACCTCCAAAAGGTCTGAAGGATTTGGGTCCCTTAGAGGCTCTACTGAGTGGTCCCTCCAAGAAGGAACTAGAGAAAAAAAGAGAAAAAGAAAAAGAAAGGGAGGAGGGGTGGAACCACTCTTAAATCCAAGATCACAAAACCCTCCTCCTATTCCCTAGGACAAGAGGTCTCTCCCCAGTTAGACAAAGTTACCAAGTGATAGGAATCCATTCTATGGCCTCCCCTGAAGCCATATTCAGTGTCCTCGCTATGGTATAAAAAAACCTAAAATGCCATTGCAGTCTGCCAAACACAGGATCACAAAAAAACCCTAAGCCAATACCTGACAATTCATATAATGGATGCTATTGCAGTTCCTGAAAAACAACTGAAATTTGTAGTCATTTGGAAGTCTATAGTGTAATCATACACCAAGGAGTCTCACTCTCCCACATCCAGCTGATGGGGAACGCAGCTCCCAACCATCCACCATCCCACCCCCCAACCCCCAGGCCCAGCCGGCACAATTCCTATTCTACTCACCAGCCAAGACTGAAGTTTCTCCTGCAACACTTGATGGCATCAGACACCCTGAATAATGCAGGAAAGAAGAATCATCTCAGTGTAAAAAGAAAAAAAGCCCATACCCAAAATGGAGGAGAGGAGCAGCACTGACGTTCTCACTAGGAAGCCATTTGGTTTTTTTGAGTTGTTCTTTTGAGAATTTCTCTCTGGGGGAGGGGAAGAGGGAACAACAGACAAAAGAAAAGAAAATAAGCCCACCACTTTTTTTTTTACACTGAGACGACTTCTTTTCTTCATTATTTAGGGTGGTTTCCCTGCAACAGTTGATGGCCAAGGATATCAAACCTTAAACTCAGAACATGGCAGGTGAGTAAAAGTTGACCCTATTTTTCAAATAAAAGATCAGTGTTCTCAAAACTTACATATGTAGTCTTCTTAAACAGCTCCCTCCTCCCTCCACACAAACTACCTTGCTGGTCCAGCCTGAACAACATGCACAAAGACTTTGGCTTCCTTAGAACAAGCCATTGAGACTTCCTCTTGAGATAGGGCATCAAGAATAAGGATTCACATGTTATTCACAACTCAGACTCCTCAAAGGGCTGGGATTCCCCCCTCCCCCCAATCAGACTCCTTCTATACTGCTTGCTATGCCCACAATCTCAGAGGTGCTTCAAATTTTCTGAACTAGGGCAGATACGGTTTTCAAAAACAGCCAGTCCCATAGAACCGCTCTGGACCAAGCTATTTCCCAACCCCGGATGGGAAGTTGCTTCACGGTTTCTCGTTACACAGTATTGCCATGACAGCAAGAAGGTTAACTTAAGGATGAACCTGTTCAACTGAACTGAACCAACAAAAAACCTAAACCTAGGTCAGGATCCTGGTCTATTTCATGTACTCAAATGTGAGGCCTAATGAATTTTAGGTAATTAAAAAGAGTAATCTATCTTCCCCACTTAATTTTGTAACCAGAACAGCCTGACAAAGCCTGGAGAATGCTCTTATCTTATTGGAATGGATTCCCATCCCCATCCCTGCTGGGGCAAGACACAGTGGTAGAAACTCGGGGCTGCAGCTCTATTCAAGAAGGCTTCCCCCACCATCACCCGGAGCACCCACAGTGACTGTCATAGACTAACATTACACAATTAAAGGCACATTGCAGTTACTGATTGATGTAGGAGATAGGGGAGTACCTCTGTGTGGAAGCCATAAAGAAAAAAGGGAATGAAGACCAAGGTCCCACACCCCACACCCTCCCCAAGCAGCTCAGATATCCCAAGATAGTCCTTATTGTTTGAAAAATAGTTTGTAGACCATTTTATTTAAATATATGAACAACCAATGGGCTACTGCAATCCAAGTAAACTCTTCACATTTAGAACCTTTGTGAAGTATAGTAAGATAAAGTAAGACTGTTGGTCTTTTGTAGATTCCTCCTGCCCCCCAGACCGGGACATAGAGATACAGATAAATGTTTATGTAGTTAAAGAGCGGAGGCCCAGGTGAAATTCCCCACCCCAAGCTGGCTCCCCAACCCAAAAATTACCATTGGCCCCTGAGAACACCCAAAGACCACCCTCCCAGGTTTCACACAATATCAATTGCAGGAACAGTCGTGCATAGCAAAGTATAAGTTCTATGCATTTCACAGCACAGAAAACCCTTCTTTCAGAGGGCATGCAAGTTGCCGGAGATTACACCCCCAAGTCTGGTGCTCTTGTGATGAGCAACTTACTGGCAAACACATCTCCCAGTGTTGTAAAGCAGGCAAATACATTGAGCACATTTTGCTGTAATTCCATCTATTTGCAATGCCTGCACAGTGTCTGTCTCTGGCTGTTAACTTACTCATTCTTGACAGAACTCTGCTTTATTGATTGCACTTTTTAAAAAATGCCAAGGGCATTTTCACACTTGTTAGCTTGACCGCCACCACTAGGGTATAAGAGCAAGTGTTCTCTATGCCTTACTTGCTACAGTCTCCTCCTTCTTTGGAGAGGATTCCCGTAATGGTAACGGTGATGGGGGAGGCTGGTGCCAACGACACAAATACATTTCTGTGGTGGAAAGGTACGGCAAATCTTCTATCTCACTTGAGAAGGCTTTCTCCTTGGGATGGGTGCTGGGTCCCTTCTGGGGAGTGGAGAGTCTTGGCGGGGTGTCCACTGAAGACCGGGTCTTTTCTGGAGTTTCTTGGCTCCTCAATTCACGCTTACAAACAGTTTCAGATAAGGAACCACAGGGTTCCTCTTTAATGGGAGAGTGCTTAGGAGTTTTTGTTTTGACTTTTGAAAATTCAGGAGCCAGCTTTTTAACAGGAATCTTTCTTTCTGTACTTCCAAATGGGGATTTCCTATTAGGGGAGAAAACATAATACAATTCATTGATTCTTGGGTAAAACCTGATTTGATTTCATTTTGGGGTAAGAGAACTAGCTTGTGTTCGGGTATCTAAATATCTAGGTTCCTTTGGCAGTCATAAGCAGGAAGAGTCTCATGCTTAACAGTATATGTAATAGACCCTTAGTAAATGTTTATTGAACAAGTGAGTTTCCGTGCTTTAGTATTCTATTGCCTACTAAATCTAAAAAGGTCCCTATTTTATTCAAGACCCTTCAGCTAATATTAGGTGCCACTACCCTTTGGCTTATTTCATTACTGTCAACCAAAGACCAATCTCTTATTTCTCCTCCCACCCTCCTAATCCTATACTACGATAGTTACAATCTCTATTTCTGTTTTCTTGCTATCTGGCTCTCTTTCTCCTACCACTACTCCCCTCCACCCCCCACTACCCCACATTCCTAGAATGCCATCTCCTTTTCTTTTTAGCAACCTAAAGTCTATACTTCTTTTTCAAGATCCATCCCCTACTTAACTCAAAATAATCTTTACTATCCCTGAATCTTACAGAACTTGGTTCGTCTTACTGTTGTCTGTCTGCATATTTTATTGCAGTCGAATTCTTAGTTTTTAAAACTTACGCCATCCTTTCAGCGGAATCTCTTTGAGTCTAAGGACAGTTAGATCTTACTTTGTTTGGATCTTACTTTTTTATATCCACCAATACCTAACACAATGAAGGAATTTAACACTTCCTAACTTGAAGTGAACTGCTATAGTTTTCTTTAAGAAACTCAGCTGTCACATTTGTTGTCCATGCTCTTTATGATGTACTCTGCATTCTGTAATTACTACTGTGACCAAAATGTTCCTAACAGACTTTTATAGCATGCACAAAAATGTTTCAAGCTACTTTCTCAACACAGAAGACCTCATAATTCAGAATGTGGTTGTAGTAAAACTAATTTATAAGTCCCAATCCCCTACTGCCAGTCACTGGAAATAAGTGTCCTCATCATGTCCAGACAGCGTAACAAAGTTCTCAGCACACCTTTTGTGTCCCTTTCCACTCCGCCCACATGAGAAAGGCTTGGGAGGCAGAGTCTGGGATGTCTCAGAAAGCTCTGGCTGGCACTCCAGTTTAATTTTCTCAGATAGCTCCGTTTCCTCTCTCTCTTCAGTTTCATAGCCCTGAAACAGCTTATGCCTTTCTTTTTCGTTATCCTTCTTTACCAGCTGCATCCGCCTTTCCATACGTTCAATCCGAGCAAGGAGCTAAAAGAGAGTGGCAAAATGCAGACTTAATACACAAAAAATTAAATGCAGGTACTTAGGCCATGTAGGAATCCATATGGTCTTCTACCTCTTTCCATGGACCACAGCAATTCAACTTATTTTTAATAGGCAGACATTAATCTAAATAGTTTTCCTTAAACACAACAGAGAAGACAAGGGATATTACATTGCTTAATTTTAGGGGCTAACCTACAGACGTGGGGGAATTTGTAGTTCATTCTTCTGAAACAAGATCCTCTTCACTGGGAGGGGCCACAACATGCCTTTTAAATGGCATGGTCTCTGCTACTGCTAACCATGTGGCTCCAAGTCAGTTTGGTAGTTTCCAGAATTAACCTTAGGTTCTTTTAGGAGGCCCTAGGGTTCTCCAAATCCTAGCCTCTCTACCTATACTCAAGGGCAAAGTCCAAAGAGTACATTGAGAAGGAATTAAAAGCTCACACAGTCACAGTGCCAATAGGGATTGCAGTGTTATTTGAAAGGGGTCTGGTTGGGTGGATGGGTGTCGTCTAAACAATGAACATTTAATTTGGAAGAATTGAAATAGAAAGTATTACCCATAAATCCTATCAATGATGAAATATGCATACTGCTTTGCTGCTTTGCACTTGAGATAACAGAAGAAAATTATACCTATTTATCTGAATATTGACTAAAAGTAGTCTTTTAACTCTAAAGGGAGAACTACAGAATCAAATAGAAAATGGAAGTCTATTATCACTGAAAACGTCACATTAAAATGTTCTGAGAAAAGGTGCCAACTGTGCTACTTATACCCTATAAATAAGATCTTATTTGGGGTAGACAGTGATATTAATGTTGCCTCCGTTACATCTACTTAGCTGTACACAGATTTCAGTAGAGACCAAACAACTGGAAAAAGAGAAACAAGCTTAAACAACACTAAGACTGCAATACACAACAGAAGCAGTGAATGCCAAGTTCAGACTGACACTCTATCCTTAACTCACCTCACTTTTCCTGCCTAGGAAAATCTGCAAAGAGGCCATTACTTCAGGAACTGAGCAGAAACCTCCACAATCAGCAGAGCCCCTCTGTCACCATACTCTCATTCCATCCCCTTCTGTTTTGACTCGCAGGCTTAACATTACTTAACCATGGTTTGTGGGTGACATTTCCTTGATTTCTTCTCCTGCTCCCCCTCCCCCCAATGTAAGGATATGGTGTGTTGTAATTACAGTACCATCACACCCCTAGACTGCAGTACAGTAGCTGAGCAGTGCCACCTCCATGTTGAGTAACTTCCACAAATCAACACCATGAGGTATTTTAATGAAATCTACCCCAGTTCCCATTCCACCTTGCAGAATGCATTCTTCAATAAAACAGCCGCTGCCTAATGCAATTCATTTGGAAAGCAAACACAATGAATAGTCCTCTGCTCCCTTGCTCAGCCCTTGGCACAAATAGAGAGAGAGAGAGAGGGAGAGGGAGAGGGAGAGGGAGAGGGAGAGGGAGAGGGAGAGGGAGAGGGAGAGAGAGGGAGAGAGAGAGAGAGAGAGAGAACGCACGCAGAGACTGCTGCAACCTTAACACAATTGTAGAAACCATGTTTATTTTTAGGCAGCTGCAAGGTATGCTAGCACAGTAATACCCCATCATCACAGCTTTCCTGATATCTGAAGGAATATGTTTCAGCACATAAGGTGCCCTTAAGGCGGCTCAGAAGTACAAATAAATAATAAATGACTTCCCTACTACCTTAAGATTCTAAAATACAGAGACTTTGGGGGATGAGCTTATTAAATGTGTCCACATAACACATTTAATAAGCTCACTTTCCCCTGATGCCTTAAAATCTTCCAGCCTCTAAACACCATTCTTTTTTTTTTTTTTTAAATATATCTTTATTGATTTCTAGAGGAAGTGAGAGGGAAAGAGAGATAGAAACATCAATGATGAGAGAGAAACATTGACTGGCTGCCTCCCGCACATCCCCTACTGGGGTTCAATACGGCAACCTAGGCATGTGCCCTTGACCAGAATCGAACCTGGGAGCCTTTAGTCTGCAGGCTGACACTCTATCCACTGAGCCAAACCAGCCGGGCTAAATACCATTCTTATACAAGGGAGCCGGTCAGTGGGTCAGGTTTTAGAACAGATTCCTATTTTAAAAAAACTGAAATCGGAAGCAGTAATTCTCTTAATATCATTTAAGAGAACTGAAATAGGATTCCACTGTCAATCACCTCTACCCCTCTGCCAATTAACAGGCCTACCACTCTATCCAAAGATGCTACAGCAGTGGTTAGAGCAACAGCTGCTATGTCCCTCTCCTCCAGAATGCCTTGCTAACGCAGAAGCTCTTTAATTTAACCCCTTCCATAAAGCCACCACGGATGCATCCCACCATTTCATTTTCAACCCCTCACAAATCAGGTCTTTCCCCACTCTAAACATCTTTCCCACAAGTCTGGTGCTGTCATTTTAAATTAACCCTTTGGCACCTGCAACCTTCCCTTCCCACCCACCCCCACACCCTCAGGAGGGTGCCCTTTAACCCTTCCCTCCAACCCAACGTGTCTGGGAGCCTGGCTCCCAAGGACCCGGCACCTAAGGTACTCCTTTGCTGGTGGTCAACCTCCTTACCCCTAACCCAGGGATACCTTAACCTCCTACAGCCCCTTGCCCTGAGCATGCGCACAACTCGCCCCAAGGCCCGAACGCCGATTAACCCCTCCCGTACCGTGTCTCTCTCGGACTTCAGCTCCTCGATCTCCTTTTCCTTGGCCTGCAGCTGCTGTTGCTGCTGTTCGATGAGGTCCAATTGCAGCAGAAGTATCTGTTTGAGGCAGGCGGCCTGACTGGAGGCTCCCGAGCCGCCGCCACCCCCGAGAGGGCTCTTCCTCGTACTCTTCCATCTGCCCTCGCTGGCCGCCAGGGTCCCGGCGGCGGCGGTGGGCGCGAGGGGTGGCGGCCCGGGCAGAGGTAGTGGTGGGGGTCCCGCTGGGTCCGAGGCGGTGGCAGCTGGGGCAGCCGCCCCACCCTTGTCCCCGGCCCAGGGCGTAGGCTCTTTGGCCGCCGCCACGAGAGAGCCTGTCTGAATGGGCAGCACCGCCTGATACTTGGGCCGGGGACTGCAGCCGGCGCCGGCGACCGCGGGGTCCCCCCCGACGCCGGCTTGTTTGGTGGCCGGGGGCGGGCAGGGCAAGGGCACCGAGCCACCCCAGCTCTCTTCCTGCTGCCCGGGGGCCGCCCCGGCCGGGAGGAGCAAGCCGCGGCCCTTGCCGCCGCAGCCGGCCGGGGAGGGCGCGGGGCTGCCGCCCTGGGCGGAGGCCAGCGGCGGCCCCGGCTCCTTGAGCTTACGGTGCCGGGGGAGGAAGTGGGCTTCGGCCGCCCCGGCCTCGTCCTCGGGCCCGCCCAGCGCCGCGGCGCGCTCGTAGTCCAGGCGCTGCTCGGGGTTGCCGCCGGCAGGGGCCGCGGCCGCCTTGAACACGGCGGATCTCATGGTCATAGTGGTCCGGAGCGGCGCGGGGCCCGCGACTGGGAGGGGGCGGGGAAGGGGCGAGGTGCGGGGGGTCGAGGGCGGAGGGGGAGGGGAGTTGGCGGGCTCGCCTCAGCAGCGCGGCCGCGGGCCTCGGCTAGCGCGGCGCCTCCGGGGCCCGGGCGCCATCCCGCCGGCGTGCGGACGCGTGGAGGCCGCGGCTGAGGCCCGCCGCCGGCCCACGGGGGCCTCGCCGCCGCCTCTGCTGCCGTCGCCGCCGCCTCAGAGGCAGGAGCTCGCCCCGAGCCGCCCCCGAGCTCATCCCCGGCGCTCGCTGCGGCCCCCCCTGGCCCGGCCGGGCCCGCCTCGTCTCCCCACCCCGCACCCCCCGTCTCCGCCCGGCCCCCCGCCCCGAGCTCGCCTCAGCCGCCCCGAGCCTCCATTTCCCCCCCGCGCCTCCTCGGGAAGGGGTGGGAGGAATGGGTCCGCCCAAAGCCCTCCTACTCCGGGAGGGGGTCTGTCGCCTCCCTCGGGGGTCTCCGCAGCTCGGGGTCCCCTCCCCCACAGTCACCCCCGGCGCCTCAGCGTTTCCCTTTAAAAAAACGGAGCCGCTCGCAGCCGACTCTGCCGCAGCCGCCGCCGACCGGAGGGCGCATGCGCGGGGAGGGCCGCGGGCGGGAGCGAACCGGGAGCCGGGAGGAGGGAGGCGGGCGCGCTATTGTGCAAGGGGCTGCCGCCACCGCGAGGGGGCGGGAGGGGGCGCGGGGAGGCCGGGGATCGGGGGCGAGGACGGAGGAGCCCGCGGAGGAGCGGGGTGAAGGTGGGCTGCGGGGGAAGGGAAGAAAGGGCGAGGGCGGCGACGGTGGATGGGGCCTGCGGAGGCTCCCAGGGGAAAAGGAGCGCGAGAGAATGGAACTGAGAGGAAGGAAGGAAGGGGGCTGCGGGCGGCAGAGCCGCCCTTGGCGGGCGTGGACCCCTCGCCCCAAGTCCCCGGCCTGCGCTCGGCGGCCCCTTCCCCGGGCCAGCGGCCCCTGCAGCCCTGCCCGCCTCCTGGACCAGAACCTGACTCAGTCTCCCCGGGGAGCCTGTGGGTGTTTCCCGGGGTGGAATTCTAGCCCTGCCACCCCCTCCGCTCCCCATTAGCCCCACACTGGTGTGGGAGGAAATGAAGTCCTTTGTCTCTAAGGGATCCAGGTCAGAAACGGAC
Organism: Plecotus auritus; assembly: GCF_963455305.1. Classification (NCBI taxonomy): domain Eukaryota; kingdom Metazoa; phylum Chordata; class Mammalia; order Chiroptera; family Vespertilionidae; genus Plecotus; species Plecotus auritus. The sequence continues at coordinate 9,169,412 of NC_137774.1, forward strand.
GAACCTCTGGTTGTCACAGGGGGTACAATCCGTGATGTCCGCCCAGGGAGTTTGCCACAGCCTCCCTGGAATGAGTATTGCCAACTACCAACAGTTCTCTCCCAACGGCCATCTCCCAGCCTTCTTGTCACTTCCTTCCCGCATCTTGGAGGCTCATGAAGGAAGGATTGGAGCAAAAGAAGTCTCGGAAGGAATGTTTACCTTTCCTGGGGATGGGAACACGTTAGGGTATTCAACTTTGCTGAGCACTTCTTGTCATCTTTCAGGGTTCATTGTGTGTGTGTGTTCATTGTGTGTGTGTGTGTGTGTTCATTGTGTGTGTGTGTGTGTGTGTGTCTTAATTTCATTGTGTGTGTGTGTGTGTGTGTGTCTTAATTTCCAGGCAACTGTGTGTGTGTGTGTGTGTGTGTGTTCATTGTGTGTGTGTGTGTGTGTGTGTGTGTGTGTCTTAATTTCCAGGCAACTGTGTGTGTGTGTGTGTGTGTGTGTTCATTGTGTGTGTGTGTGTGTGTGTGTGTGTGTGTGTCTTAATTTCCAGGCAACTTTAGCCAATAAGTCCTCCCAGAATTCGTCGTGAAAAAGCTTTTAGTTTTAATTGTTGTTTTTTTTTTATTTTCTGTTGAGGTCTATATATTTTTTTTTCAACCCGTATGGAGATGAAGAAGACTAACATTCTTGGCCTAATGTGAAAACCTCTCATTAAAACTACGTCTCTGCCTTGTGGGTCCAAAGCATGGAGCACTGGAAATTTAAACACTGGGTGTGAATGGTTAAGAAGCCAGGAGAGCCCCAGTCCCCTTCCACCAGACTCTGTGGCCTCAGGTCTGCAAGGGAAGTATTGGGATGAGGAGGGGTACCGATGAAGGGGGATGTGATGTGGTGGGAGGTGATTTCAAATGCTGATCTCTTCCAGTATCAAAACTTTTTCAATACCACCTCTACACTGACCAACTCCCAAATGTATATCTTCTTCCTGGATGCATCCCCTAACTTCAAAATCATACATCCAACTCCCTAGGAGACATATCCACTTGGATGTCTAATAGGCATTTCAAACTTACATCTAAAAATACGCTCCTGAATTTCCCCCACCCAAATCTTGCTTTTTCTTCAGCCTTCCTCTCCTTCTTTCTCTCCTTATATCCAATCAGTCTTCAACTCCACTCGCCTTCAAAATGTATACCCAGAATCACATACCTTAGCAACACCTCAACAACCTTGGTCTAGGTCCTAACCATATCTCACTTTTTTATTGCAGTAACCTTGTAATTAGTCTCTCAGTTTCAACCTTTGCCTTCCCCTACTTAAATCTGTTCTCAGCACAACAGCCATAGCGATCATGAGTGAGATCATGTTTTTTTTCTCTTCTAAACTCATGGCGATGGTGCCCTAGCTGGTTTTCTCAGTGGTTAGAGCATCGGCCCACAGACTGAAGGGTCTCAGGTTCAGTTCCGGACAAGGGCACGTACCTTGGTTGCAGGCTTAATCCCACCTCTCCCTTCTACTTTCTCTGAAGTCAAATGGAAAAAACATCCTCAGGTGAGGATTAACAACAACAAAAAACTCATGGCTTCCCATCTTACTTGGAGTGAAAATAAAATTATCATTTTTATGGCCTACATAGGATCTGGCCCCTGGTACTGCTCTCTGACTTCCACTCCTAAGCTCTCCCTTTCTTTACTGCCCCCTGCCACGCTCACCTCTTCGCTGTTTTTCAAACACACCTGCCATATGTCTGCTTCGGTCTTTCCACTTGTTCCCTCCACCTGGTTCATTCCTTCAGATATCCTCTCTAAATACCTTTTCATCAGATCTTTTCTAGCCACCCTGTGTAAACTCACAGCTCCCCTCCAAACCCCTCTCCCCTTTTCTGCTTTATTTTAATCCATAGAACTTATTACCATCTAACATGTAATTTACCTTATTTATTGTTCTGTTCTTAAGCTTCATGTTTTATTCACTGCTGTATCCTCAGCACTTAGAACCATACCTGGCGCATAGTAGGCACTTAATAAATATTCAGTGAATGAGTAAATGAGCTGTTTAGTTATATTAAAGACAAAGCATCTACCCTTGACCTTGAGAGTGAGTCATAGAACAGTAGCATAAAAAAGTGAAACGTGAGGAAGAACATACTATCTTGGAAGGAATTGAGGAAATGACAACGGAGGTGGGTCTTAAAGATTCAGACTGTAGGAGGACATTTCAGACAGATGAGGATATTGTGAAGGCATGAGGTAAAAGAATATATTGGAGCAAATGGGAGAAGTTGGCTGGTGTTTAGCTTGGATAGTAAGGAATATAGGGGACAAAGCAGGTCAAGTGGGTTTTGAGACCAGATTATGAAGGTATGAAGGCCCAATTAAGGAATGGATAATTTATTAGCCAAGCTGTACCATCAAAGGTTGGCATTGCTCAGTGGCCCATGAACCCAAAGGTTATGGGTTCAATTCTGGTCAAGGGCACATACCTGGGTTGCAGGTTCTCTGCCCCAGTTAGGGCACGTGCGGGAAGCAATGGATTGATGTGGCTCTCTCACATTGATGTTTCTCTCTCTCCTCTCTCCCTCTCCCCCCTCCTTTCTACTCTAAAATCAATGGAAAAGATATCCTCCAGTGAGGATTAACACCAAATAATCCAGATAGTAGATATTTTAGGCTTTGACAGCCCTTCGGGTCTCCTGCACTATTTAACTTGGTCATTGTAGCAAAAAGAAATAGTGTATGAATGAGTATGGCTGATGGTGAGTGGTTAATGTACTAGTAGTATGGCAATAGAGGGAATGACAGATGAGAAACTCAGTGGTTAAAAGCAAAGGCTCTGGTGTGAGAGGAAGCAGGATATTTTTCCCATTGAAGAGGGTGGGAGGAGGGGAGAGAGAGAAACATCGATGTAAGAGAGACACGTCGACTGGGTTGCCTTTCACACATGCCCAAACTAGGGCTGGGAATGAACCTGCAGCGCAGGTAAATGCCTTTGACCTGGATTTGAACCCACGACCCTTCGGTGTAAGGGCCAACGCTCTAACCACTGAGATCACTGGCCAGGGTTAGATTTCATTTACTTCATGTGTCAAGGAATACTGTTCTAGATTTTTCAAGTATTAAAAAAATTCTGAGCTTATTCTTAGCTTGTAGCACATACAAAAACAGGCATTGGGCTGGATTTGGCACTCAGGTCTAAAGACCCATAGACCAAACTAGAATCTATTTTCTTTTTTTTAATATATTTTATTGATATTTTACAGAGAGGAAGGGAGAGGGATAGTTAGAAACATCGATGAGAGAGAAACATCGATCAGCTGCCTCTTGCACACCCCCCACTGGGGATGTGCCCGCAATCAAGGCACGTGCCCTTGACCGGAATCGAACCCCGGACCCTTCAGTCCACAGGCCGACGCTCTATCCACTGAGCCAAACCGGTTTCGGCTAGAATCTATTTTCAACAAAATGGGGGGGGGGGTGCATTATAGTACCCATGTCAGTCAATGCAGGAAGGCCTATGACTGTTTTTTATTCTGAGATTACATGCTTCCTAGTGTGTGTGTGTTAAAATGTACTTTCTTTTGTGAAATGATGGTGATAGTAAGTAGCAACTAGTGAAGGTAGTTTTTTTAATGTCCTTACTTGGCAAAATAAAAAGCTGGCAATCTTACATCTGTCCCCCACTTTTTTTTTTTTATTTCCTGGAACCTTAATAGCTCTAAAGTCCAGTCTAGGATTTCACTGCTCAAGACAAAGAAAACATGCTTTTCTCCCCCAAAGCCAAAAGGCTGGCATTTGGGGATTGGAATTTTGGTCTTAATTCACAGGATGAGATGGATAATCCACCCAAAAACTGAAACCTGGTAAGAGAAGATCTTCTAGCAAGGAAAGAGAAATCTTGCTTCCAAACCGTGAGGTTTGAAGCTGTAGTAATCCTTGAACTAAGACATACAAAAACATTAGACAGCCAAGAGTAAAGGCCAAGAGGGAGAAAGTGGAGCTGCCAGCTGTGAGGGAACCTAGGAAACGTGCAGGACCCATAAATCAAGTTCCTAAACAATTCTCTGCCTATTTATCTTTAATGGGATAATGATCATTCCCTTTTGCCCTCTGGCTAAAGGTATGGAGTTGAAGACAACACTTTTACCATTCCTCTAGGGCAGTGGTTGGCAAACCACGTTGTGAGCCGCATGTGGCTCTCGAGCCGAGCCGCTGGTTTGCTGCTCTGTTGACAAATGACTTTGCCGACCACTGCTCTAGGGCTTTTAGAAAGGTGGAGTACACTTTCTTTGACCTACATTCTTTGAAGGGAATGCCTATGGTATGAAAAGAGCACGCAGCAAGCCCTTTACCTGTCTGGGTCTTGGCTTCCCCAGACCATCTTTAAAGCTCCTCTGGCTCAAAGGCTGCATGAAGCTGTGTTTTCCTGCTAACAGTGAGGCAGAACTAGGTAGTGAAAAGAGGAGGCTTGGCCCCGCCTTCATGGCTCAGTGGTTGAACATCGACCTATGAACCAGGAGGCCACAGTTCCATTCTGCTTGGAGCACATGCCTGGGTTGCAGGCTTGATCTCCAGTAGGGGGCCTGCAGGAGTCAGCCCATCCATGTTTCTCTCTCATCACTGATGCTTCTATCTCTCTGTCCTTTCCTCTCTAAAATCAATAAAAAAATATTTTTTTTAAAAGGAGGCTTGTTTTGGCTTTTTCCCAGGGAGAGAGGATTCATCTGAGCGGCTTCCTGAGTCTCTTGGAAAGGTAAACACGGGTTGCCTGGCTGGCATTAGCCCAGCCCCACATGGCACCAAAATGAGACCATGGGTGGAGAGGCCACTTTTCCCTTCTCCGGAGGATGGGGGATGGGGAACCAGCATGAAGCCACAGAGGTTTCCGGCTCCGAAGCTCGGCCCCTGCTCCAGAATTCTTTTTCCCAGACACCCTGCCCTGCATTCCAGGCATCCACAAGCAAGATGCTCATGTGCCATTCTCCTTCCTCCTCCTGCTAGGCCTCTCCGAGGGCAGCACACACCCTCCCTGCTGATTGTTGTTTTTTTTTAATCACAACTCAAATTTAGGTATTTTTCTTCCTTTGCCAGCCCCGCCAAAACTTTCAGTGAGCTCCACCTACTCCACGTGGACCTCCCTTCCCTGTCCCAGCAACCCCTGCGAGAACCCCCACCCCCAGCACGTGACCAATTGTTATGTTTCCTTCCTGGGGCTCCCTTTTGGCTGGCACCAACTAAGGATTGAACAAAAGTGCCCCCTTCAGGGTTAATGTGGAGCAGCAGCCTGGGGAGAAGAGGAAATCTGATTGAGGGCTGGAGTACAATAGGGGAAATGGGTGTTTCTGCTTAAAATGATTTCATATCCACGTAGCTTCCTAGTTAATAACATTAAGGATCACACAAAAGATGAGGCAAATTCAAGAGAAGGGAGATCATCAAAGATCTCCCTCACCTTCTTCTTGTCCCTGGCTGGGTAGCTCAGTTGGTTAGAGCAGGGGTCGGCAAACTCATTAGTCAACAGAGCGGCAAACCGCGGCTCGTGAGCCGCAGTTTGCTGACCACTGGGTTAGAGCATCCTCCCAATATACCAAGGTTGAGGAGTTGATCCCCAGTCAGGCACATGAATCAACCAATGAATACATAAATAAGTGGAACAGCAAATCAATCTTTCTCAAGTCAATTTAAAAATTGACTTGGGGTCAAGTTGGATAAAATGTTAATCCCTAGTTGCAAAGTTGGTTACCTCTACTCCACCTCCATTTCCCCTAGAGTTCTTCAGGATGTTGGCAGAGAGAGCTGTCTGAGAACCCAGAGTTCTTTAATTAGGGGCTGGATAGCGGGAACACAGCCTCTCCTGGGGTGAGTGTTCTGCTTTTTGCCTCCTTCACTACCTTCCCTTCCCCCCAACAACACAAAGTAGTTCTCCCTCTATGGGCTCATACTCCCGAAGCTGACATAAATTATTTCCAAAACGGAGAATCCTCTTCGCATTGAGAACAGTTGCTCTGGATGGGAAGAACCCCAGGTGATCATGTTGGAGGAAAGGGGAGTGGGCAGGACAGCAAAAATTAGTCTAGTGGGAAGGCTTGGTGCACAGAACAAGGGGACTAACCAGGAAAAGCTAGAAAATAGGTCAAGTGAAGCCAAAGGGAGGGAACCGGTTTCCTTGGGGAAAAATTCTGACCTAGGCTTTGCTGATTTCCTCCCCACTCCTTTTCCCCACATGAGATAGGGGGTTGAGAGACTGGGTAGGGAATTGGGGTGATGGAAGGTATGTGGTTGGAGGCTGACTGGGAGGAAGAGTTGTATGTACATCTGACAGTGCTCAGAGAAGGAAGGAATTTAAAATCAGAATGATCCCTGGGCTAGTTGTCCCTCCAAAGTCATAGAAGTCATGAATAGCAAACAGCCCAAGAACTACAAAACTTGGGGTGCAAGGAGGAGACCTCATTGTTGCCAATAAACACGCTACTTCTGGGGCATTTGTGGAAGAAAATGAAAGGAATCCTAGAGCAAATAGGGAAATAGTGTCCTATTTTCCAGGGAAACAGCCCAAAAGCAATCCAGCTAGAACGTTAAGGACTAGGGAAGACGCTTGCTTTCCTACAACTCAGCCTCTGTCAGCGCTCCCATTATCAGGTGCTATTTCCAGAGTCCTGGGCCCAGGGGAGGAAAGGGAGGGGGCCTGGTGGAGAGACAGAGGGAGACCCTATGAGCTCCTCCCTCAGCCCAGCTGCAGTTCCACATATTCACCACTCGGGGGCTCCCGAGCTCAACCACAGCCCCAGGGTGAGGGAGGGAGGGAGAGCGCGAGCGAGTCCAGAGGACAGTGTGAGACCTCAGTAATGACCCTGAGCAGAGAGGTGACCTAGGGGTCATCTGCTCTGAAACTGCAGACCTTTCTTGTGGTCGTTGAGAAGCATTCGGCCTCCACTTTCTCTCTAATAGGAACTCGTGGCAGAGAACCAGCTTCCCACCTCTTACCCTCACCCTCTTCTCTGTGGTCATTTCCTCCCCTGCGCGCTTCCTTCCCCTCCCCCATCCTCGCGGTGGGAACAACAGCACCATCCCCCCAGCCTGTCAGAGTCCTGAGGAATGCTCTCACCCTGGCTGGGTGCCAAGCTGTGGACTTCCTGGGCTTTGGGGTGGAGCTTGGCTAAGGGAAAGCCCTTTGGACAGTGAGAGCCACCCTTTGCACAGCTTGCTCACCAGCTCGGGCTCATTCTCTCTCTTTCTCTCTCTCTCTCTCTCTCTCTCTCTCTCTCTCTCTCTCTCTCTCTCTCTCTCTCTCTCTCGGCTCATCTATTATTCTCTGTCACCACCACCTAATTTCTTGCCCCCACAATAGGATTTCCTTGCCAGGGCAAAACATCCACAATCTGCAGGCAGTGGCCATCCTAAACACGGTGGTTCATAGAGAGAAAAAGCACCTATTTCAGGACCTGCCTTCCCTGTTCCAGAAGGCCTGTAGCTAGAAGGAAAGGTTCCGCTGCCAGGGTACCGAAGTCAGGGGTTTATGAATAGTAATTAGTAATGGGGTTCCTTATGAATCCTTTTCACAATCTGTGGATCTAAGGAAGCACGTGTGTCTCTATATAGTAAAGCCTGGGAGTGGATTTCTGCATATCTGACCACCTCTACTCAGCCTCCATGTCCACGAAATAAATCAGCTGAAATCTGATTCACTGGTTCCTATCAAGCCCAAGGAAACCTTTCCAGCAGCTGCAGCAGACTGGGGTGGATTCAGCAGGAATGGGGAGCAGCAGAAACCACTCCCAAATCTAATGAATAGAGACCAGGCCTGTCAAAGACCTCGGGCACCTATGCAAGGGGCTGTGCTCAGAAATGTTTTTGCATTTGGGGGTCAGAGAGTCTTCTGATATCATCTGCACTCAGTTCACTGGTGCCCCCTGAGTTGATCTTTCTTCGTGCGGCTTTTCAAACTGAGGGTCCTTATGACTTACTACATGTTTTAAATTCCATAAATCCTCTCTCTCTTCTCCCACCCTGCCCCAGACATGGCCTTTCCCCTGAAAATCAGCAGCCCTCCAGGCACCAAACAGTGGTCCAGATCTGACCAATGATCACATAGTCTGGACCTCTGGCAGGCTAAAGATAACATCTTGACCTAAGTTATGTTTCAGTTCCTGATCCCTAAGGTGGAACTATTCCCTGGCTACTTTCCCATGAAACTGGACAAAAGGACCCTGGAAAAGGCCTCAGAACTGCCCTTAAGACCTGAAGAAATGATTTATTACCTTTACCTTACCTCCAACCAATCAATGGCCAGCACAACCCCTAACCCACGAGTCTTATGACTTTGCCCTGTGTAATCTATAACCTACATGCCATTTTTTTTTTTTTTTTAGCATTATCTCCCCTTTCTTCTGGGGTGGTGCCATTCATCAATAAAATAGCCAATATTTCTCCACTGCAATTCTTGATGTTTAGTGTTTGGCTCTGCTGGCGCCAGGTGGACGAACTCTTTCTGGCCCATAACACTTTTGCAGCCTGCCTTTCTGACGTCATCATCTGCAGACCTGTGCCAGATCCCCCAGTTCCTATCTTGAGACCTCAGCCCCCGTCCCCTGGGCCTGGGGAGAGCTGATGTAGGTCACTACAGCTGAGCCTGCAGGGATGTCTGCTCCTTGAGCCCAGAGCCTCTCAGGCAGAGAGGAAACCTTGCAGAGAAGCATAAGAAAGGGCATTAGGAGAATCACAGGAAAGTCTATTCCTCAAAAAAATGAGCAGGGAGAGGCCAGGCGTCAACGGGTCACACTTGAGACAGGCAGTAAGGAGAGCTGTGCTCCTGAGGGGCTTCATGTGATGGGGGAGGGAAGGCCTGAGGAGAGGGCTGAGCAAGGCTCCCATCCCTAGCTTCCTCCACCCCCCTGAACCCACCAACCCCCCTGCCACCCATGCCCACCCTTGTTCTGTTTGCTTGTGTCAGGGAACCCTTCTGATCCCCAATTCAGCACTCTCCAGTCACTTAGCTGTCCAGGCTCAGGTCTCCTTCTCAGGGGCCTTTGTGATTTGCCTTAGGGACCCTCTGCTGCTGCTGGTCACAGTTTCTGGGTCTCAGGAAGCTGGAAAAGGCCAGGATTGTCCCCACCCTCCCCCATTGAAAGACTTTTTCCTGCTTGTTATCTGTTAAACTCATTTTGTGGGGTACTTCCAACCCTCTGGGACCTCATTCCTATTCTTGGCTCTCCCTAGCCCTGCCTCAGAGATCCCAGGGAGTGTGTGTGTGTGTGTGGGGGGGGGGGGTATGTTGTTCATATCTTTTTAGTTGTGCATGGGAAGCAAGGACCTATGGCTGCAACTAGCTTGGGTTCTCCATGCCAGCAAAAATAGACAAGGGACCAACTTCTACCTCCAATCTCAAAACCATTTAAACCACAATCCATTGCTCTAACAGGAGCTTCAGGGCAGGAAGAAAAATAGGTAAGGTGGAAAAAAGATAAACAATTACAACTCACAATTACAACCCTAGCCTTCTCTTCCCCTTATTTTCTCTTCCCCTCCCCCCCTGCCCCCAATACCTTCCCTTTCCCTTTCAGATCTCAGCTATTCCTCTTCCTACTACTCATTTCCAGAATCCTTGCACATGGTAGGTAGACACTCGATAAATGCTTTTTTCACTGATTCTAACTGTATCCAGTTATTCCCTCTGGCCAAACTTTATTATTTTTTAAAATTTATTTTAGAGAGAGGAAGGGAGATAGGGAAATCTGAGAGAGAGACATTGATTGGTTGCCTCCAGTACCGGGGATCAAACCCCAACCCGCAACCTGGGTATGTACCCTCACTGGAAATCAAACCCACTACCTGGAGGACTTCTTAAAACTCAGATTGCTGGACCTGGCAGCGTGGCTCAGTGGTTGAGCGTAGACCTATGAACCAGAAGGTCATGGTTCCAATTCCTGGTTAGGGCACATGGTTAGCACACATGCCTGGGTTGTGGGCTTGATCCCCAGTGGGGGACATGCAGGAGGCATCTGATCAATGATTCTCTCTCATCATTAATGTTTCTCTCTCTCTCCCTCTCTCCCTTCCTCTCTGAAATCAATAAAAATATATATTTTTTAAAACTCAGATTGCTGGGCTCTACTGCTGTGTCTGATTCAAGGGGGTCTGACAATTTACATTTCTAATAGGTTCTCAGTTGCTGCTGCCCCTGCTACTAGTCCTGGGGCCACCATCTTAGGGAATTCTGTTCCTCACCCCAACACTCACCATGGAGACCTTGCTGGTCCCGCTTTTATATAGGTTTAGAAGGAAGAAACAGGTAAGGCTTAGCAACACCTGCCTCCTGCTCAGCCCTCCACCCCAACCAGTACAGGGATCTAAGAAAGGACAAGCGTGAGAAGTCGCTCCCCGACTAATTACCCGTTCTATCTCTTTTTTCATAGCCCATTGACTCCATCCTTATTGAAAGTCACTTCCCAAAAACATGTTTTGCTGCAGCAAGGGAGCACTAGGAATTTCCTGTGGCGAGGCAGCCCCAGTGGGGGAGGGCGGGGCAGTGCTGAGCGAGCGCCTTCCCTTGGCTCGGGCAGGGCCACGTGCCCCACCCCCTCGCTTGCACATGTCTCTACCGCCACCGCCAGCAGCAGCCCGGCTGTTTATGAGCGAGTTGTTGTGGTAGAAATGGAGCAGGCTGCACATGCCCAGCCCATGTGACCCCGGCAGCCCGCGTGAGCCTCTAGCCGGCACAAACACACTGGGCCCTGTCCTCTGCTGGCCCGGGAAACAGGAGGAAAGATGGGGAAGGAGTGAAGGGCACTGGGTGCCCTTCTGCTCCTCTCCTGCCTCTTTATCCTGCTACTGTCTCCTCTTGTCTCTCTTGAGCCACCAGGGGAGCAAACACTCGGGAAGGAAACATGGTTTTTCCAGGCATAGACTCTTCCCAGGCAGCCCCTTGGCCTTGACACAACCCAGAGCCCTAGGTCCCAAATGAACAACGGGCCTCCCCAAGCCAAGAGCACAGACTGGTCCAGGCCAGCCCTTGAGCTGATGTGCTCATGTCAGCCCAGAGTCAAGACTTGGGTTTCCCTGCAGCCCAAGCTCCCCAAGTAAGGCTGCCTGGTCCCCCCTTTGTAGGAAGGAGGACACCCCGCAGAGATGCAAGTGCCCATTCCAGATTAGAACAAGGAGAGTTCAGGGACCCGTGGGGTCAGGGAATGAAGCACGGGCTCTTTCATAGGGTGGGTCTTTGGAGTCAGTGGACAGGAAGGAGAAAGTCCTTTGCCAACTGGGGATAGGGAGGAGCTGGGAGTAGGGTGGGGGTTGGGGGGAGGAGATCTGGAAGAACTTCACACTAACCCGGTTCCCGCTGGAGAACAAACAGGGTGCAAACGGCAAGTTCAGCCTCCATCCCTCAGGCCAGTGTCCCCTCCCACCCGTCTGGCCCTCCCAGCCCCCTGGAATCCTCTCAGCACATTAACCCCTGACTCCCCCTTCCTGCCCTCGGCTTCAGCCCCTTGCCCATGACCCTGGTTCTGAGCAGCAGTGCCTCTGACTGAGATGTGAGACTGCTGGAGTCAGGCGGACAGTAGGTTAGCAGGAACAAGCAAATGAAATGAGCACGACCCACATTTCCTCGTGGCACCAAAACTTCGCAGATCCTGCATTGCAGAGCTAGCGCTTTTTTTTTTTTTTTTTTTTAAATCCCCGCTGGGCCCCCACACACGTCTGAATTTTTGCAACCAGCACAGATTTTTTTTTCCAGGGTGCAAATGTGCATTCTAATGAGACAAAGCTCCTTCCTGTGGCATTGAAAATCTCTTTGGCAAATTGCTTCTCCCCTTCCTCCCCCCCCCAATTTAGAAGAAGGGGAGGGATCCCAAATTGGTCTCTCTCTCTCCTTCCCCCGCCCCTCTCCCCCATGATACTGCAGTCTTTCCAGCCCAACTAACAGCTGCAGACCAGGGGGGAGAGGGATGAGAGGAGGGAAAATTAGCCTTGTTCCTTCTTTCCATGCAGGCTGAGCTGGCGGGGCTGGGGTTGCTTTATTTCCTGGGCAGCCCATTGCACCCCCCCCTCCCCTCCCCATCCCAGCCAGTGTTTATGTAAGCCTCCCAGAAGCTACACACGCCTGCCCAGGCCATGGCTCCTCCAAGGTCCATCCTGCTCACGAGGACTGTCATGAGCCTCCGGCCTCCCCAGGCAGCTGCATGAAGAGCCGCAGAGGCCAAGGGACTGGGGAGAGATGCTGGATAAGGAGAGGGTTTGAGACAGATCTCATCTCGGTGTAAGGAATGGGAAAGGAGGCAGGGACACAGGCGCCTCCCCTCCTCCCCCCACACCCCTGCACACTCCCCACACACATTCTCCTGCATCTCAGTCCTACAGAGGCTCAAGGGCAGCCAATGGCAGGTGCAGGGACCTGGAAGATGACACCAACAGTAGCAGCATAGCAAAGGCTGGACAGGATGGCCCTGGCATAGCATGTAATGGGTGCCCTTGTCCCCCAACCAGGAGGAGGAACCCATTCCAGAAAGAGGGCAATCTGGGGTTTGATTAGCCTGCCACTGCCAAGGACAGGCCATGCCACCTCTTGGATCCTGTGATGTAGGTAGGATCCTGGGCTCTGAGAGGGGGACCCTCCTTCAGGTTCCCCAAATGATTTGCTGAAGAACCATTAGCCAGGAGGGTAGGTGGCTTTTGAAAGGGTTTTTAGAGGTACACGCCTCTCAGCCAGGTGAATGGGGAAGTGAGGTGTTTTTTCCTTAGGGCTTGTTAAGACAAACAACCACTGTCTGTCCTTGGTGGCTTTCAACACTCTCACTGAATCAATCCATTCTTAATACATACCTTGGAAGGAGGCACCACGGCTCTTTAAAGGGCCTGGACCTACCTGCCCCTCTCCCCTCATCACCAGATCCCAAAGTCTGGGAGAGGGGAGAATTCAGACGCCTGCCTCAGTTACCTCTGTAGCAGTCTATGTGGAAGTTTGTTTGTTGCATCCTATGCTGGCCACCTTCTTCCTTTATTTTTTTAAAATATATTTTATTGATTTTTACAGAGAGGAAGGGAGAGGGATAGAGAGTTAGAAACATCGATGAGAGAGAAACATCGATCAGCTGCCTCCTGCACACTCACCACTGGGGATATGCCCGCAACCAAGGTACATGCCCTTGACCGGAATCGAACTTGGGACCCCTCAGTCCACAGGCTGACGCTCTATCCACTGAGCCAAACCAGTTAGGGCCACCTTCTTCCTTTAGCACTAGCCCAGGAGAAGGTAGGAGGGAGGGAGGGAGGAGTTTAGGGAAGAGGAAATGTGGTTGGAATTAAAACAGAGCTTCTGGGAAGCTGAGGTCCTGTGGGGGCAGGAGCAGAGTGCTTCAGGCTTCTCTTCTTGGAGACACACCTCACTTCCAAGCACCATCGTTGCGCAGGAAACACCAGGATGAGCCTGCTGCTCAGACATTCCGCCAGAAGTAATCATTCTCTTCAGGAAGGGCAGTCTTGCTGGTGGAAGGAGTTTCATCCTCGTGCCTGGGGTGGAATTCCCGACATTTCCCATTTTCTTCGTGCTGTTGAGAGGGGTAGTTCCAAAAGATAGCTGGGAGAGTGTTAGCCCCTCCAATAATCTCCATCAACTCCGCCATCCTTTGATGCGACATCCTTTTTTGTTTTAGAATTGATTTTAGGGAGGGAGCGGGGGAAGAGAGAGAGAGAGAGAGAGAGAAACTGAACATCAATTTGTTGTTCTACTTAGTTGCTTCTTGTATGTGCCCTGACTGGAGATCGAACCTGCAACCTTGGTGTATCAGGGCGACGCTCTAACCAACTGAGCCACCCAGCCACATGATGTGACACCTTCTTAATCTTAAGTAAAATGCTATGCAAATACACTTCCAGACAAATTGCCCAGTCTTTGGAGCATTCTGGGCAAGTTAATTAATATCCCTAAGTCTCTGATTCCCCATCTCTAAAATAAGAACGAGACCTATAGCACAGGGTTGTTTTGGATATTAACCGAGGTAATAGCACAGTACCTGACATACAGTTGGTACTTAATACATATTATTTCCTTTCCTTGAAAAAAGTAGTGAGGTAGGGATAGAATTTGAGGCAAAGCACATCCATGGGACCCAGCCCTCACTCTTGCCTCACCCTCTCTGTCTCCCATCGCTCCCAAATAACAAATTAGCTCAGACTTTCACCCTTCCCAAGACATCAAGGCTCTGGGAAGGTTAGGGCAAGCTAGCTGGCCTTTCAGAGAATCAGAGAAGGCGCTAGGAAGGCTGGGTCCCTGATTCTGGGACATCCCAGGTTGTCCCAGGTTTGTGTCACCTGGGCGGGCAGGTTTTCCCCCTGGGCTATGGTTTGCTTGGTGAGAAAGGAGGGGGAAGGGAAGGCACCTACTGAAGCTTGACCTGGTTTGCAGCAAGGACCCACCCTCAGTCAGTCCGTCAACGCTGGCCCAAGATTTAGGCCACCCAGGATTTGCACAGGGCGTTGCCCTGTTACCTGGAACAACCTGCTAACAAGGAGAATAGTTCTTGGATTAAACACACACATCCACACACACTCACACCATTCACACTTACACACCGGCAATCACAATCATGTGATCACACACACACTCTCTCTGGCCAGAACTGAAAAGCTCTCAGTCCACTGCCTTCTCTATCTTTGCATCCTCCCAGTCCAAAGAAATACAGGAGAATTCAAAAGACATATTTGGAAACACACAGGCGCAGGGTACAACCCTGGCCCTAAATGGTGAGGTCAGTCCCCAGAATCCTGGACTCTGAGGAATCTGAGTAGAAGTGTGTGCAACCTGGAGCCAGGGCTGTGCCTTGCTGTGCCAAGTCTTGGACATGTATCCATTTCCCACGGTTCCAATCTGAGCAGTGTTTATTAAAGGTCCAGTTCCTTCTTGGGCCGAATTTGGTTATGGGAGGAATGGTGTGTGTATGTGTGTGTGTATAAGGGAACTGGAATGTCTAGCTAGCAGGAGGGGTGGGAGGCTGTGTTGAGATGCACCTGTTATTGAAGGTCAAGATTGAGGTCAAAGAGAGGCCAAAGCTAAATTCTACCCCAGGTACCCAAAAAGCCAGACAACCAAGCCTTTTCTCCATCCTTTTGGTGGCTCTGGGTCCCTTAGTTTCTGTCCTATCCCAGCGGCTGTTGGCAGAGAGAGGAGCCAGGTGAATAGATTAGAAGCTTCTGGAGCCAAGGGCAAGTCCTATCTCTCATTATTCTGTATCCTCTACAATTGTAGAAGGAAGATCCCAAAGGTCCTTCTTTGTCAGGGAGAAAAGGAGAGCCCTCTAAGAAGTGCAGAGGAAGCAGCGAGCAGAGGTAATCCCCATCTTATGCCTCCTCCCTCCCAGCCTCCACCTTCATACCTCACACAGATTGCAAAACAACCCAGCTTCTTGCCAAGTGTTAGGCTGACTGAATTTCAGCTCTAGCTGCCTCTGCTTCCTCTTCCCTCTCACTTGTTGCAGAGTCAGGGAGGGAGCCTTGACCCCTGGACCGCCCCCCTCCAACAGGGATAAACACGAGCAAGTAGAACAGAGGGTGGGCCAGATCACCAGAGCAGCACACAGCTGTGGGCCTTGGGGAGGATCCAGGGCAACTAAAGGGAGTGTGCTAGGGGTGGTACTGGGGCTGGTAGAGAGCTAGAGGTCATGCCAAGGGCTCTGACTTTGAGTACAGCCCTGGCAGATCCTTGGGCTGTGGCCCTGGCTCTGAAGGAGAGTCAGAAAGGAGGCACAGAGAGCATGCAGGGCCAGACATGGCAGCTCACCTTCCAGCTTTCCCTCCGGAGCCCAAGGGGAGGAGAGAGAGGAGGTGGAGGCTGAGTTCTGAACCAAGTTTTCCTGAAAAGCCTCTTTCCTTGTTTGTCCTTGCCCCTCCCAGGCCCTCCCACGCTCTGCTGCAGCTTCCCAGCTCTGGGCCAAAGGGCCAGGGCAGGACAAAGAAGGGGCCAGGGCAGGACAAAGAAGGGGCCAGGGCAGGACAAGGAAGAGATCACTGCCTTCTCTCTCCCACTTTCCTTAGGGGCTTGGGAACAAAGCTAAAGCCCCAGCCATTCTAGTGAGCCATTTTAGGGGGCCCATCTTTTACTGGGAGTCAAAATCTACTGGGATCAGTGGTAAGGCCAGCTGCCCAGCCACCACCCCTTCAGTCAACCTCACAGTCCTCTCAGCTTACTCACTCACTTCCTTACTGCCCAGCTATTTTCTTCCTGGTGCCCACACTCCTTTTCTCTACCTCTTTGGCGGCTGTCATGTTCCTGAGCATCCATCAATGCTACCCCAGGGGCTGCTTGTGAACAAGTGGAGGCGGGGGGGGGGGGGCGGGGGGGGGAAGTCTCCCTAGAATCACTGGGTCTGCGGAGGAATTAGCAGGAAGCAGCAGGTGGGCCAGGTTCCCTTGGCTGCCTGAAGAGGCTCTTATCTCTCCCCGTAACCCAAACCCTCAAACAGCATAGACCTCTACTTGAGACCTGTTTTTACCAACTGGGTAATTGCTGCTTTGAAGGAAGATGCTGGCTGTTCCTAACCTCGATTCAGTGTTTCACTTGCACACCTGTCCATCTCCCAGTGTTTAGGGTGGGCAGATGAAATTAGCAATAGATGTCTGACCATGGGCCAGTCACTTCACAGCCTCACTTTCCTCATCAGTAGAGGAGGGAGGGTAAGATGCTCTTAACCTTGGGTGTTCCCTTCTGAGTTACCTTCTGTGGAATCCACAAATTACCCTCAAACACTGGGGGTGGTGGAGTGGGAGTGTCACTGTGCTCCCAGGCCCCTGCCTCACCTCTGGCCTTGTTACTTTAGGTCCTCAAAGCACTTTCACCATAAAGTTCCCCTTCCTTGTCCTTTTTATTGCACAAATAAAGGGAAATGACTCATCCCAAAGTCACCTCAAATGGGTGGGAAGGTATCATACAAGCAAACAGGGAGTCCCAAGGGGCATCTTCACCCCCACTGCAACTCCTTTCCCTAGGGGTGCTCTCCCTAAGGGGAGTAGAAGGGGGAAGGGGTCATATTTCCTTTTAATTTTAGGACTTGGCCCTGCAGCAGAAGTTCAGCTTAAGCTGCTAACTCAGGGATATCTCCCTCCCCTACTTGTCTTCTCTCCCCGTGTCACCAGTAACCTCAAGGCGAGGTCAGTTCTGCAATCACGTGAAACACTCACGTTTGCAAGGTTTGCAGAAAAGGCCTATTAGTTTTGAACTCCCAGGGAGCAGCGAAGCTTGCCAGTCCCTCCCCAGGAATTCACATGCCTCTGCCATACAGGCTTTCCAAACACGCCACCCTGACTCTTCAGCACACCCCACCCACCCGGCTCTCAGCTCCTCCCCGTCCCAGCAAGAGCGTTTGCTAGGCAGAAAGGGGAAAATGTACGCAGTCCGCCCACTTTACCAGTGGACCACAAATCCCGGCAGCCTTGGCGCTACGCATGCGCACGGAGCTCAACGTGCCTGCTGCTAGAAAAGTGTGTCACTGGGGCACGAGGCGCTCCCTGGGATCACATGGTACCTGCTCCAGTGCCGCGTGCGGCCCGGGAATCCTGGGTTGCTGGCGCGTGCGCAGAGCCTTCGGTCCCAGGGAAAAAGGCTGGGGCAAAAGGCAGCTGAGATTGGCAGAGTGAAATATTGCTGCCGAGGGAACGTAGCAGGGCACACGTCTCGCTTCTTTGCGCCTGGGTGCCCTGTTTCTCCCCATCACCTACTTACTTCCTGACTGCAACCTCTCCCCCTCCGGGACTTTTGCACCGGGAGTTCCCGATTCGCTATCCTGCGGCGCTGCGGAGCCGTCGGGCAGTGGCACCGGTGCACTGCGGAGACCCGACCCTCCTTGCTACCTGCCTTCTAGCCAGAACTGCAGGCTAATTCTCTCCAGCCCCCTTCCCCCACACTCTCTCTGCTCTTCCCATGCAAAGCAGACCTCCGTTGCCTCAGCGTCCTCCCCTTCTGCAGGGCTGCAGTCCGGCCACCCCAAGACTTTGCTGCAGGGTGCCTCCACTCCCTGCGCTCAGTCAGTGCCCAGGGGGAGACAGCGGCAATTGCGACCTCCAGTTTGTGTCAAGGTCCAGTTTGAATGACCGCTCTCAACCGGTGAAGACATGACGACCCTGGACTCCAACAACAACACAGGTACTGAGATTACTACCATCATCCTTTCTTTGTCACTTCTCCTCACTTCTATGTCTTAGAACAAGAGGAACTTTGTAAGGGACTGGGGACTCCCTTTTCTCCCGGGGATTTACTAGTGTAATGGGGGCCATAGACTAGGATTTCAAGAGGGTTTTGGTCTGGGAATGTGTCCGGAGTCGCCCTACCCCCACGGGCCCTCAGGGTCCTAAAGCTCTCATTAGCCTGAAGGATCCCGGGCCGAAGGAAATGGAGAAGGGGTTACGTGTGGTGAGATGAACAGTTTAGAAGGACTGGGAGCGGAGCTTTGGAGCAGTGCCCCTGAACGCCCCCATCTACCCGCCCCCTGTCGCTGTAGCCTGGCCTTCTCGGAAAGAAGGTCCCCTCCTTCGTCTCTTCCTCTTCCCCTAGTTCCGCAGGCAGGAAGAAACCTAAGAAGCACTGGGGTGATCGGGACGCCAAGGCAGGAGGGGCTGGGGAATGGGTCAGGTCTCACTGGGGAATCCTCAGCGGCAGTAGGGAGCGGTACTTGAGAAGCTGGGCGAGTGGCGCTGGGCCCCAGGAGGACACCCACAGTGCCCGGGTGGCCAGGAGGGCTCACATGGCTGCAGAGCCGGGCCCACGTGCTGCGTTTGTTTTCATTCAGCAGAAGCCGTGGCCACCACCTCATTGGTCGTTGCCTCCCGGCCCTGTTACATAATGAGCTCCGCCCCTCGGTCGCCCCGGCAACGCGTGTTCCCTTTTCCCCTCCCCTCTGTAGTCCCCGCCCATCTCGCGTTCGCTGCCCAGCCCAGGACCAGGACCCGGGGAGGGGCGGGACAGAGGCGGTGCTCCTGCTGTCGATTGACGGGAAGCGGAGAGGGCGGGCCCTCGAGTTCCGGGGTTCCTCGTTGGGGAGCCACGTGCAAGAGGCACACGTGGAGCGGAGACGTGAGGCCGGCTGAGGGCCCGACTCCCGCCCCGCCCCGCTGAGATCTGGGTGAAGCTGGGCTGACTCACCGCACCCGCCTGCCTCCTTTTCCTGTCCGCCTGCCCGGTTTCCCCCTCCTCCCCATCACCAAAGCAGACCTTGCTTGGCCTCCTGTTTACACTCCTCAGGAGGACCTCACATTTAGCCACCCTTCTCCCCTCACTCCTTTCCTCTTTATTCTTGTTGCACCTACTCACTGCACTGCCTTTAGACTCAGCTTCTCCGCATTCCAAGTTCTTTCTGTTCCCCAAGCATCTCTTTCCGTAGTCCTGCAAACATTATCTTATTCCTCACCCCACCAGACAAGCAGCAGTTTGCTTCCTAAGGACTTCCCCAGCTACAACTACATTCCGGAATAATAACTGGAAGGATATTAAGTCTCTCTCATCTTTTTGTTTGTTTGTTTGTTTTACAGAAAGGAAAACAGACCTAGAGAAGGGACTTGATTTTCTCTAGATCACAAATCAATTTGGTGGTGATAGATCTAGAACTAGACTCTTTTGAATGTGCCCCTCACTTCCAGGTTAGAAGGAAGTCTTTTTAGTGAGTCTTACTCCTCTTTGGGGGATGGGTGAACTAGGTCAGGTTCATTTACCATCAACTAAATACCCCATCCCCCCGCATCAGCCTTGAAACTATAGGAGCTGATCTGTTGTGCAACTATTTTACAGGGAGCTGGGTTCACCCTGGCCAACCTTGAGCTATTTTAGGGTTGCCCTGCCCAGCTTAGTGTGTGTCAGTGGGTGAGCAAGACATGTGCCTCTGGAGACACAGTAGCATAGCCTGTGTTGGCTTACACGTGTCCTGGGATCCTCCCTTCTCTCACCCCGCCCATGGCCAGCCAAACTAGGTGCTTGGCAAAGGTGTGGCAGGCAAGTCACCTTTTTCTCCTGCTGATACCACGGGAACACAGCCACCTGGTTAGCAAGTAATCAGATGGCCAAAGTCCTGGAGTGGCCAGAGAGCCAAGGTCATTGTCACCAGGCTGAGAGATCTGGAAGGCTGGACAACTTGTCCTTCACACCCACCTCCTGCAATTTGCACTGCTGTTTCCTGGACTCAGAGGAAGAGTCCACTCAGACTAGGGCTATTGGAGGCCAGGGGAACCAGACTGGGCAGGTTTGGTACCTTTGGAGAATACATCTTCCACTTTGGGGGGAATGTGACTTTAAATTTTCACATTCCCCCACTCTCCTCACCGTTGGCTAGCTGCCCCTCCATGGCCTCATCCCTGGAATGGTCTTCTGTTAAAATCGGCAGCTGTTTATTTTGGAAGACTGGGCCTTATGAATGGGTCTCAGCTGCTCATCCCATCCTTAGGTCTGCCCCGGACAAGTCAGTAGCTGCAGCCAGTATTTCCAAGGCAGGCTTCCAGGGCAGGGGGAGGGGGCACATATGTGAGATGACCACAGGGGTCGTGCTTCTAGGGAGGTACCTCACACCCAAGGCAGAAGCTGAGTGTACCCTGCAAAGGGTCGTGGTTGTTGATTGGCTATGCCATATCTAGTATGTGTTGGGGGTTGCCTATTGTGGCTCTTCTGGGGTGCCACACGGTTAACTTCTGGTTTGGGGGAGGCAGGGGGGTGATGAGCAGGGTGGTGCCCCAAGACCATAGACATACGGCAGCTGACATCCCCTCCCCTTGTGTTCTATTGCCAGGTGGCGTCATCACCTACATTGGTTCCAGTGGCTCTTCCCCGAGCCGCACCAGCCCTGAGTCCCTCTACAGTGACAGCTCGAATGGAAGCTTCCAGTCCCTGACCCAAGGCTGCCCCACCTACTTCCCACCATCACCCACTGGCTCCCTCACCCAGGACCCAGCTCGCTCCTTTGGGAGCATTCCACCCAGCTTGAGTGATGATGGCCCTCCCTCTTCATCATCTTCATCGTCCTCTTCCTCCTCCTTCTATAACGGGAGCCCCCCGGGTGGTCTACAAGTGGCCCTGGAGGACACCAGCCGAGTGTCCCCCAGCAAGAGCACCAGCAGCATCACCAGTGAGTACATTTCCAGATGATGGGGGAAAGGAAGGTGGCAGACCTAGGCTGGGAGTTGGTGTCCAGGTGAAAGTTATTCGCAGAGCCTACCCTGGCCTTGGAGATTTCTCCTAGAGTTGTATCAGTTGCTGTTGAGCCCAGTCTGGTCATTTGAGTCCCCCCTAGATACCTGGGCTCCTCCTCCGTTTTCCCCCCAGAATCTCCAGCCCAGAAAACCTCCATCTCTGACCACTCAGACATCTCTCTTGCTCACCTGCTGCCCCTCTCTTCCCACAGAGCTCAACGGCATGGTGCTACTGTGTAAAGTGTGTGGAGACGTTGCCTCGGGCTTCCACTACGGTGTGCATGCCTGTGAGGGCTGTAAGGTGAGGCAGGTTGGGGGTGAGGGCAGGGGCAGGTGACCCCCTCCCCCAGGACGCATAGGCCTGGCCTAGATGGAGATGCTCACTAGCTGCCCCTGCCTTCTAGGGCTTTTTCCGTCGGAGCATCCAGCAGAACATCCAGTACAAAAGGTGTCTGAAAAATGAGAGCTGCTCCATCGTCCGCATAAATCGCAACCGCTGCCAGCAGTGTCGTTTCAAAAAGTGTCTCTCCGTGGGCATGTCCAGAGATGGTGAGGCAGCACTGTTGCCCCTCGAGCATTCCCCTTCCGATTCTGAATTAACCCCTCCCTGTAAAAAGTCCTAAACTGAGACACATTATACCGGGAGTCTCATTTGCATAGGGGATGCCCATACTTCATCCTCTTGGGTAAACCCAGTTCTTTCGCATTAGTCCCTCTGGTCACCTCCTATCGAAATCCCTACTTGGAAAACCCCCTCCATGGGTGTGGCCTTGCTGGTTTTAGTTTTGATGTGGAACCCCAAGCCTTCAGGGTCTCGCCCTTTCAGGAGGAAGGAAGGAAGAGAAGCATGTGAGTGTGTATGAAAACTTCCTGACACTGCTCTCATCCTGTCACAGCTGTGCGTTTTGGGCGCATACCCAAACGGGAGAAGCAGCGGATGCTCGCTGAGATGCAGAGCGCCATGAACCTGGCCAACAACCAATTGAGCAGCCAGTGCCCAATGGAGACCTCGCCCGCCCAGCACCCAACCCCAGGCCCCATGGGCCCCTCACCACCCCCCGCTCCAGCCCCCTCACCCCTGGTGGGCTTCTCCCAGTTCCCACAACAGCTGACGCCTCCCCGATCTCCAAGTCCCGAGCCCAAAGTGGAAGATGTGATATCCCAGGTGGCCCGGGCCCACCGAGAGATCTTTACCTATGCCCATGACAAGCTGAGTTCACCTGGCAACTTTAATGCCAACCATGTATCAGCCAACCCTCCGGCCACTACCCCACATCGCTGGGAAAGTCAAGGCTGCCCGCCTGTTCCCAATGACAACAACATCATGGCCGCGCAACGTCATAACGAGGCCCTGAATGGTTTACACCAGGCTCCCTCCTACCCTCCTGCCTGGCCCCCTGGCCCTGCCCAGCACAGCTGCCACCAGCCCAACAGCAATGGGCACCGTCTATGCCCCACCCACGTGTACCCAGCCCCAGAAGGCGAAGCACCTGCCAACAGTCCATGGCAGGGCAACTCCAAGAACGTTCTGCTGGTGAGGGCACCAGGGGTGAAATGGGCAGGGGGCCTGCAAGACTGGATTTAGCATAGGGCAGCTGGGTGTGCCTGGAGGCTAACACAAGAATAGCCTCTTCCCAGGGGAGGATGCTGAGCCCTGTAGCAAGGGCTCTGCTTGGGGAATCTCTGATCTCCACCTGGCACCTGACGGCTACTTTACCTGAAAGAGCCATCCTCCCGGGCCACAGCCTCTCACCCAGGCCAAATCATGGGCCCAGACCTGTGCGGGGAGCTCATCTGAGGTAGCCTGGCTGATCCTCCCCTCCCCAAATCCCTTCCTCCTCCAGGCATGTCCAATGAACATGTACCCACATGGATGCAGTGGGCGAACCGTGCAAGAGATCTGGGAGGACTTCTCCATGAGTTTCACACCCGCTGTGCGGGAGGTGGTAGAGTTTGCCAAGCACATCCCAGGCTTCCGTGACCTTTCTCAGCACGACCAGGTCACTCTGCTTAAGGCCGGCACCTTTGAGGTGAGTGACCCTTTGTGCTCCCCACTCTTGACCTTGGGAAGCACCCAGCAGAAACTTTGGCTTCTGGGGCAGGCAGTGTCTCTGAAAGGCTTTGGAACCTCAGTCAGTACCTTTGTCCTTAGACTCTGACTGAGGAAGGAGGGGGCAGAACGTCTCTCACTCCTGCCTCAGGAGGCTGGGCCTTCTCACATCCCATTGCCTTACAATAACACTTTGGGGCACATTGCTACCCCCGTTCCAGGCCTGAGCAAATTAGTTTTGGTGAAGTGACTTGCCCAGGGTCACAGGTAGTGACTAAGTTGTGGCTCAGATTTAGGCCTGTTGGATTTCAAAGCCAGTGTGGGATGTTCTCCAGCCTTCCACCTGGTCTCCCACCTCCCATTACCCATTTGGAAATTATCCCCACTCTTTACTGGGAAATCCAGTAAACCCTTCAGAAAACTGTAGGGGTGATTCGGCAAGTGCTCCCGCCACCTCACCCAGGATGACTTCCCGCTTTAGGTGCTGATGGTGCGCTTTGCGTCGCTGTTCAACGTGAAGGACCAGACAGTGATGTTCCTGAGCCGCACCACCTACAGCCTGCAGGAGCTCAGCGCCATGGGCATGGGCGACCTGCTCAACGCCATGTTCGACTTCAGCGAGAAGCTCAACTCCCTGGCGCTCACGGAGGAGGAGCTGGGCCTCTTCACCGCGGTGGTGCTTGTCTCTGCAGGTAAGTCAAGCTTTCGCCTGCACCTGACCCCGGGGAGGAGGCGGACGCAGTTCAGTTGAACACACCTTTTATGGAGTACCTACTCTATGCCAGGCCCTGCACTGGGCTCTGGCGAAACAGACATGATTCAGACACAGTCTAGCTTGGGAGACAGACTCATGCCCGACTAATTATAAAACAGTGAAATAAGTGTCACAGTAGAAGCATGAACCAAGGGCTTAGGAAGCACACACAGCTATTTCTGCCCGGGGAGCTGGGGAAGGAGGTGACACTTGAGTGGGGCCTCAAAGGGACAAGTGAGCTATTGCCAGGCAGGGGTGGGGGTGGGAGCGTGGAGGTGGGGTAGGCATTCAAGTGGAGGGAACTACCGAGCAAAAAGCAAGGGAGCCTGGATAGGTTTGGCCTGTTTAGGGGAGGAGAGCGGCCTTGTGGGCTGGGAGGTGCCCAGCCCTGCTGAGCCCATGCTCCCAGCTCTGGGGCACCTCCTGCTCTGGGGCAGAGGCCTGGGGGGAGGAGTAATGCTTCCCTCCTCCTCCTTCCCCTGGGCCCTCCGAGGGGCTTCAGGGAGAGGCTGAATTGCCCACGGCATCCTCCTGGCAGACCTCGGGGTCCTCCTGGCAGACCTCGGGGTCCTCCTGGCAGACCTCGGGGGGGTCCTGGCAGACCTCGGGGTCCTCCTGGCAGACCTCGGGGGGGTCCTGGCAGACCTCGGGGTCCTCGTCAGAGGAGCTCAGGGAGCTCGTCTCACTGCTGTCGTCTTCCCCACAGACCGCTCGGGCACGGAGAATTCCGCTTCGGTGGAGCAGCTCCAGGAGACGCTGCTGCGGGCTCTTCGGGCTCTGGTGCTGAAGAACCGGCCCTCGGAGACTTCCCGCTTCACCAAGCTGCTGCTCAAGCTGCCGGACCTGCGGACCCTGAACAACATGCATTCCGAGAAGCTGCTGTCCTTCCGGGTGGACGCCCAGTGACCCGCCCGGCCGGCCTTCCGCCGCTGCCCCCTTGTACAGAATCGAACTCTGCACTTCTCTCTCCTTTACGAGACGAAAAGGAAAAGCAAACCAGAATCTTATTTATATTGTTATAAAATATTCCAAGATGAGCCTCTGGCCCCCCCGAGCCTTCTTGTAAATACCTGCCTCCCTCCCCCATCACTGAACCTCCCGCCCCCCCCCTATTTAAACCACTTTCTCCCCTCTAATTCTCTCGCCCCCCAATTTGTTCTATTCCTGTCTCAAATCCAATAGTTCACAGCTGAGCTGGCTCCTGTGGTGTGTGCTTGTTGGGGGCGGGGTGGGGAGGAAATAATGCCAAGGCTGGGGGCACACCTCTCCATCTGGTCAGTTTGTGGGGTGGGTCCTCTGCCAGCAGATGGGAGGATACAGGGAAACAGCACACAAGTCTAAGGGGGGCGCCCACGGGGGTTATTTTCATCATATATTTATTACATAAATATATAGTAAAATAGACGAGCAACAATTACCATAAAAATATCTTTCTTTAAAATCCTGACCCAAAACACAACGGGGTGAAAAATCGCACATAACAGACATACTGATTGTCAACATGGGGCAGGAGTAGGAGCCCCCCAAGTCACTCCTACTGGCCCCACCCCTGGGGAAGGGAACTACCTCCTTCCCTGTTTCTGGCCACAACCCCCCTCCCCCCACCCCAGCACCAGCTTCTCATACATTCAGTAGCGCCTCCAGGGAAGTCTCCCCCTCCCCCCACCCAGGAGTTCCCAGGGCAGGAATTACTGTCCCTATGGAAGGTGTCTGTCACACGCCCTGCCCTCTCCCAGCCCTGTAGACCCGCCACCGGGAGAAGGCATAGGGGCTCCCCCACCCCCACCCTCCCCAAGTCTGAGCAGGGAGGAGGCTGGATGAGGTATGTGTGTTATGAGTGATAGGACGGGGAATACTGAGATGGAGAGGCGATGGTGGGGGTGGGGTAGTGGTCATGGCTCTGGCACCCCCTTGTCCTGGCCTGGACCCCTCATTCTATTCTCAGCAGCCCCTCCTCCCACCAATACTGCACCTGCTGCCCCACCCTGCCTGCCCTAGTGCCCCGGGCCAATACTGGGGGAGGCATGCTAAGCACCCACGTCAAAGCCATCCCCCTCATTAGCACCAATGGCCCCCAGGAGAGGGCCCTGTCCCCCACTTCCAAAGCAGGGACTGGGACAGCTGCCTCTCTAGAGCAGGTTTGTGGCACTCCTGAGTCCCCCCCAGCTCCTCCCCCACCACATGTACTCACACATTCACACAGAGAAATGCACACGTACACCCCACATCACAGAGTGAGGGGGAAGGGTCAGGGGAGGAGTGGGGGATCACAGCTCATATGATGGGGGTGGGGTAGGGGGATTCCCAAGTGCCTGTAAGAGGCCAAGCCTCTTCAAGGCCTTTTCTCCACCATGTCCATGGCTGAGAATGGGGAATGAGGGGGAGAGGGGGCGCTGGAGGGATGGGGGAGACAGCAGACAGGTCAGGAATTCCACTGGGCCCCCAGGGGTAGGAAGGGGGTACAAGAGGGCTTGCCTATAGGACAGGAGGAATACAGGAAACAGAGCCCCAGGAGAGAAAGGGGGAGACAAGACAGCATGTGCAGCCCACAAGCCCCAGGGGGCGGGGCAGGCACGTGCACAGGTGACAGCACAGGTGACAGCCGATGCTCTTCTAGGCCCTCCCCTCTGCCCAACACCTGAACAGCAGGGGAAGGACATGCCCTGGTGGGCAGCATAGCATTGCGTGTGTGTGTGTGTGTGTGTGTGTGTGTGTGTGTGTGTGTGTGTGTGTAGGGGGCTGTGGCAGGCTGAGGGTCAGGGTGGGGTGGCAGGTTCCCCACAGCTTAAGACATTTCTGCCCCAGTAGTGCAAAGTGCAGGAAGCCCTGGCACCCCTCCCCCTCCCCCATTCCCCATGGCTTCCGGGGGCATCTATGTCCACCCATCCATCCCTGCCGACATGCAGCCCTGAGCCCAGGGCCCTCTGGTCTGCTCTGCCCCTCCCCACCCTCCCCCTTGCCCCACCCACGGGAGAGCTACCTCCTCGTCCCTCTCCCCTGCAGGGTGGGCAAGAACCAAGGGGAGGAGGAGGGTAACGGACGCAAATGCAGACCAACAGAGCACTCCTCCCCGCGAAGGTGGGAGGTGGCTCAAGCCAAAGTCCCTGAATTAGAGAAAAGAAGAGGGGAAGTGGGTCCCTGGCGGGTGGAGGGGCTGGCCGGCCTAAAGAGCTTCAAAGGAAAAAGGAGGAGCACCAACCGCCCCCTCCCCAGGGGCCCCAACTAAGTGCTATTAATCTAAGCATCCCAGTCCTAGGTGCCTGCCCACCCGGAGTCTGGGTTAGTGCGTAGACGTGGGAGGAGGGACGGAGGAGGGCAGAGGTTAGAGAGAGCCCAGAAGACATGTGGGAAACAGAGTCCTGAGGGGGTGGAGGCCCTGGGAGAAGCCCGGAGCGCGCACACCCTCCTCGCCCTAGTGCAGAGCATCTGGATTGGAGCTAGTACAGCAGGATGTGAGGAGGGCGGGAGCTGGAGCCACAGTTTTTCCTGTGTGGGTGCCAAGGTGCAGAAGGAGTGGTGGTGGGGGGGACGGTCAGGGAGAGGCCCCTGGGGCTGGGCACTTGAAAGGGGGAGCTGTGCGGGCAGCAGGGCAGGCTGGTGAGGGGCCAGCTGGCATCCAGCGTGAGAGGTAGATGGAACTCAGCGGGCACGAGTGGCAGAGAGCAGAGGAGGTACTGGGGTGGGGGTGCCAAAGGGGCACAGAGGGAGGGGCAAGGCAAGGGGTGGGTGGCCAGGACCCTGTTGTGTTAACTCACAGCTCTGATCGGCAGCCCTACCTTTAGGGACCTTGTGTGGGGGGCAGTTCTCTGATTTGGGGGGAGGAGGGGGAGTTCTCAAAGTGCATGGGGATGGTAGGGGGGTCCTCCCCTCTGGCCAGCCTCAGTTAATAACTTAATATTATCTCTCTCTCTCTCTCTCTCTCTCTCTAGCAATCGTTCGCTCTCTCTTTTTTTTCTTTTTCTCTCTGTCTAGTTTTTCTTCATTTATCTTCTCCCTTTGCCTGGTTTCCAAAGTGCAGTTAGAATGACTATAATTTTTAACCTCCGGGGAGGAGCCACGCCAAGCCCTTCTTTGCACCCAGGCATCTGGGGAAGCGAGAGGCCCTTAGCCTGGAGGGGGAATCTAGGCCAAGGAACTAGACGGGGCCTCTCTCTTGTGTGTGTGTAGGGGGTGAGCTGAGGGCCTCTCCCCCGACTCCACATTCCTGTCCCCTACAGTCAAGATAGCTTGTCCCCTCTCGGTTCTCCCTTCCTTCCCCTACCTTCTTAGAGGACGGGGCGCACGGTCCCTCCCAGCCTCCCACACTGTCCTTTCCATAGCAAGTTCATCTGTGGCCCTGTCCCAGGGCTGGAGGCTCTGAGGAGGGACGGGGTGGTGCGGGTGTGTGTGGGAGCTGCATCTATCCGAGGACGAGAGGGAGGAGAGAAGAGGTGTGGGGGGTCTCCCTCAGCACCCAGCTCTGCCCCTTCTCTCCAGGCTCCTCCCCACCAGCTCCGCACACCCTCTGGCCGCCTGAGGCTTTAGACTTCCTGATCCTCAAAGACCTCGAGGAAGAGTGGGGGGAAGAGTTCGGTGGGGCACTCGACTTTCATGTGGAGGAAGCGGCTGGCGTGGCAGGCCCCGATCATGCGGAGGTCAGTCACCTTCATCAGCAGCTTGGGCCAGAAGTGCGGAATGTTGTGTTTGCGGTGGTTGACGTAGTGCTCGAACGCCAGCAGGTACGCCTCCTGACTCTTCTCGATCTTGTCCACGCACAGCAGGCCCGAGCGGTCTGCGGGAAAGGAGAGGCAGGAGGGTGAGAGGGTGAAGGGAGACAGAGGGGAGGGGCGGTGCGTGGAGGAAAACACACGGGGGTGGGGGCGGGGAGAAGACGGGTATGGGAGGAACAACTCCAAGGCAGAGAGAGGGTGACGGAAGGGATGAGGACAGAGGGACAGACAGGTGGGGAGGGAGGAAACTCAGCAATAGGGCAGGACTGGGGGCAGAGAGAAGGGCTGGGGGGGCAGAGAGGTGGGGTGGGAATAAGGGTAGAGAAAGGATGAGGGGGCAGAGAGCGGGGATGGGGCAAAGATGGGAAAGGAGCAGAAGAGGGATCCGGAGGCAAGAGCTGGGCCTGGGGAACAGAACAGACGGGGATGGGTGACAGAGCAGGGCACAGGGCACAGAGGATGGGCTGGGTGATGGAGATGGCAGAGGTGAGCTTGTGGGACCCAGAGGTGGGCCTGGGGGCAGCACAGAGAAGCTGATGAATGGAGCGAGACCGGGGTGAGGAAAGGGGAAGCAGAACAGCCCTCCCAGCCAGCCGGCAGGTACCTGTTGACATTAGCAGCACGGCCTGCAGCAGAGCCACTTCCGTGTCGTCCAGGTTAAAGGCAGAGAGTGACTTGCCCAATTCAAAGATGGCGTCGGAGACGACGCCCAGGCCGCCATTCTTGAGCTGCTCCCGCTTGACAGCCATCTCCCCGCTCAGCGTCAGGGTGTCGCTCTCGGGGTCATAGCGGACGGCAGCCCGCAGGGACATGATCTCCATGCAGCACCCCTTCAGGAGGATGATCTGGTCTTCACAAGGCAGCTGTGGGGTGGCAGGGCCAGGGAAGACTCAGCTCGCCCTCGCCAAGAGTGTCCCCCCCCACCCCCCCGGGGGTGGCCCCTGGAGCTGCGAGGCCACGCCTGGCTTCAGCCAGTAACAGGTACTCTGCACAGCTCCCCTTGCGCTGGGCCCCAGACTCGCCCTATTTCATGAAACCTCACAATTACCCAATTACATCTCCAACCCCACTGCAGATGAGGAAACAGATGCGAGGGAGTTAGGTGACATGGCCAAGGTCATTCAGCTGGTTCAGCAGCCTGTCCCCAGCTAGTGCTCTTTAAGACGAGAACTTGCGGGCTGCCTGGAGTTGGGATGGCCACGTAGAGATCGGGGGGAGGGGCTGGGAGGGCTGGGAGGGCTTGAGAGGAGCGGTGGGAACCGACTGGTTCCATAGGGACCAGGTAGCCTAGAGTGTGTGTGAGTGTGTGTGTGGGGAGGGGGGGCGGTTGGTGGAGGGTGCGGGGGGGGGTGTGTTGATCTGAAGGAACTGTTCCCTGTCCAGAGAAACTCAGATGAGCAAGTGCCAGGACTGAGTGACCTGGGGAGCAGGTCTAGGTTTCCCTCGTTTGTCCCCTCCCATCTGCCACTCACCTCGGAGAACATGGGCAGTTTTTTGGCAAAGTCCACCACACGGGTGATGGCCGGGGTGATGATCTTGGTAAACTCGCTGAAGGCCTCTAGGTCCACCTTGTCTCCGTCCGGCATGGAGACGATGGGTGACTGGCCAATGTCATCCGGCTGGAGGGAGGGAGAGAGCGGGGGTCAGCCGGGGTTGCAGACCCCTTCCAACCTCTGAGGCTCCCTGCCCACCAGGGGGAGCTCCAAGGCAGCTTGGGGAAGAGGGGCCGCCGGTACCTGGGACTGCTATATCCCCGGCCCAAGGCTTCTCCTTCACCTTGGGGCCGAGAACAGACCAGAGCCAGAGCTCCAAGTCTGCTAATAATAACAACGATCATCACAGTAGCAGAAGTAATGTCATAAGAATAGAAGCTATATTTACTGAGTATTGAAGATGTGGCCAGGCATGAGGCTAAGTGTTTTACACATAGTATCTCATTTAATCCTCACCACAACCCTGTAAAGAAGGTATTATAGTTATCCCCATTGCCTCAGATGAGGAAACTGAGGCACAGGGCCGCTAACTGATAAGCCCAAGGTCACGACTAGTAAGTTGTAGAACCAGGCAGTCTGATTCCTGACCATTACGGCACTCTGTTCCACCCACTGGCATACCTTACCAGGAACCAGACCGCCCGCTTCCTGCTGCCTTCCACAATAGACAGCCGCCTGACCATTCACTTGGTACCCGGTTTTGCCAGGGCCTCACACAGTGCCCGGCACCCAGCAGATGCCCCATAATACTGTTCCATGACTGTGTCCTCCCCCACTCCTCCCTGTTGCTGTGAGCAAAGAAAAGAGGAGAGGTCAGCCCTGCCGGGAATCTGATGAGGAAGGGAAGACCCTGTCCTCACGTAGCTCCTAATCACGTGGAACAGGCAGGACCCAGATGGCAGTCATACACATACACGTGTTCAAACCAAAACCACCAAGGTCTGGGGAGTACCAGCTTTGTGCTAGAGCAAACCAAGAGGGCTTCCTGGAGGAGGCAAGACTCTGAGCTAGTTCTCCTCCCCCTGGCACCTCGCTGCCCCTCCTCTCCTCCCCCTCTCTCCTTACCAGGAATTTCCGCCGCTGCTTCCAGTGGCTGCCCTGGGCATTTGTGCTGCGGTGGGCCTCCGTGGCAACATGGATCAGATCCCACTCTTCCGGAGTGGGCTCTGGTCGCTGCTGCAGTGATCGGATCATCTCCTCCTTCCGCCGCCGCTCCCGGTTCTGCTCGATCAGCTTGCGCTTGGCCACCCGCTTCGAGTCATCTAGAACCACTGTCAACAGGAAGACACAGGCCCTTTGCATGGCACCTCTCCACAACCCTCTCAGAAACTGCTCTTCCCAGTGTACAGGGTGGGGAAACGGAGGGCCAGAGAGGTTGAACGACTTCCGAGCCACCTAGCAGCTGCGTGGCACAACTGGATCATGAGAATCACTGGGACATCACCTCCACTTTGGGCTGATCCAGAGGCACAGCAGGTTCTGGTCTAGAGGGTTATGGCGACAGCAGTTACTAGCAGACCCTGCCACCCAACCCCTAGGCAATGAAAGACATCCTCTCTCACCCAGAAGTGGGGTGTCCTCTCGGGATGGGGTGCTCGGGACTTCTTTCTACCCAAGAACTCCCTCTAAGGCCTGGAGTGGTGAAAGGCAGGTGAGCGCCGGGTTCATGCGCAGGACCCAGAGAGGAACGTTCCTGTCCCCAGGGATGAGGGCAGCAGGGACCAAGACTCGGCACATTCATTTCACCATCGGCCTGACCTGCACTGTCACTTTGCCCTGTGGGCCCTGCGCGTACCTTGGGAGGGAGCTGGCCTATCTGAACTCACCCCCACCCCCAGCCGCCTGGCCCAACTCCCCCCGCACCCCCCCCATCCCCTTACAGTCCATGGCCATGCCCACGGCGATGCACTTCTTAAAGCGGCACAGCTGGCACTGGTTGCGGGTGATCTTATCGATGACACAGCAGCTGTCATACTTGCAGGAGTAGGTGGGATGGAGGTTCTTCTGGATTGTGCGGCGAAAGAAGCCCTGGGGTGGGAGGGAGACGGAGCGCGTTGTCATTCTGGCCTCCCCTCCCTGCACTGACCATGCAGCACACTGCGGGGTGGGGGGTTCGTGAGGGAACCTGGCACGCTCCTGACGCAGCGGGCCCAGGACCCCTGGGCTCTGTGAGGACTGAGGAGGACCTTAGGAACGCACGCCCTCAGCTCCTCCAGCTTTTTGGGGGAGGCGGGTGGTATGTGGGTAGGGGATGGCAGAGGTAGGGGTGATGACTGAAGTATGGAGATCTGGGCCTGGGGGAGGGGGGGCGTGAGGTCCTGCGAAGCCTGAGTAAGAGCAGCATTGGCAGTGCAGGGAATACCCGATCCCCATCGTGTTGCTCAATGACCCTGACCCCAAGACCCTCTCATGCACGCTGCCTGTTGACCATGCAGGTGGCGTTCATGAAATAAGGAGAAGTGGGGGGGGGGGTGGTCCAAACGCCGAAAGAAGGCATTGTGTATGAATTCTAGCAGCTTTCACACAACGTTTTCAGTTCTACAGATTACGACGAACGCCCACTATGTGCCACGCCTTTTCTCTGGGGCCCCGTCACACTGAACGCTGGTGTCCATCCCACAGGGTAGGCGCTGTCCCTATCTCCATTTTGCTGGCTAGAAAACTGAAGCTTGGAGAGATTTAGCAATTTGTCCAAAGTCCCTTCATTTGCTTAAATTGCCCAAATGGCTGAATGGGTGTCAGAGCCAGGACTGGTCCTGAGGCATGGGATACCAAGGTCTGAGCTCTCAGATTCTAGGGTGCATTAAAATCACCTAGGGTGCTCCAGGTCCCTGGACCTCGCTCTGACCTACATCAGACCCTCTAGGGGCGGGGTCAGGCACCCCTGTCCTTTGAGATGCTCTTCTGGAACTCAGGTCTGGGTCCCTGGTCTAGGTCACACTGCGTGTGTCGCCTCCAGGGATACTGCCCTGGGACTCTGCATCCCTGGCGGTCTTGGTTTGGTTGACACCAAGAAAGAAAGGAACCTTCCTGTTTCTTGGAAGGTTTACATTTTCAGGAGGTGATGATCCCAGAAAAAACCATGCAGGTTGAATGTCCGAAGTGAAATCTAATGAAGCCCCCCACCCCGCCCCGACCCCCAAGTCTATGAACTTGTTCCCTCTGCCCGGGGAGACCCTGCCATCCTCTTCTCTCCTGCCCCCCCACCATACTTTCCCACCCAGCTCTGATTCTCACCCTTTCAAGTGCAGTAGAAGCAACTGGGGGACTTGTTCCAAGGCGGATTCCTGGGCTCCACCATAAAAGGTTCTGCTTGGCTAAGGTTGGCATGAGGCCTGGGGATCTGAGTGTAACTAGGACTGCAGGTGGTCCATGAGCCACGTTTTGAAAAGCACTGATGTTGGTTTCAACTGATGTCTGTCTCTCTCTCTGGTAGGCTGTGAGCAGCTTGAGGACAGGGCATAGACTATCCTCCTCACACCTAATACACTGAATGGGTGACTGCGGCTGACATTGACTGAGTGCTTCTTTTGCGTCTGTTACTGTTTTAAATACTCTATGTGGATGATCGCCTTTCATTCTCCCAATAACTCTGTGAGGTAGGTAGCATGATCATTCCCACTTTATAGATGAAGAAACCGAGGCTCAGAGAGATTAGGCATCTTACCGATGAGGGGCGGAGCAGGGATTATGAATGGACAAACGGATGAATGAATAAGAGAGATGATGATGTAATAGGTGAGCTTTAGGTTACATGTTTATAGAGCCATCTGTTGTGCTGGGTGCTGAGAGCCTTGAAAAGCGTGAGATGGGGGCTCAGGCAGTGGGGGAGGGGCAGGAGCTGGCTGGTCCATACCTTGCAGCCCTCACAAGTGATGCAGCGGTAGTGATAACCGGTTGCCTTGTCCCCACACACGACACACTGCTCGTCTTTGTCCAGGTAACTAGGGATATACCCTGGGAGGGAGGAAGGGAGGCAGGCAGGCAGGCATGGCTTGGGCCCCTAGCAGGGAGGCTCTTACACTTTCTGCATTCCCCGACTTCTCTTTCCTGGCCCATCCCCTAGCCCAGCCTCCCTGAAGGGTAGAATCCTGGAGACACATCAGAGGTTATCTTGTCCATCCCCTTCCCTAAGAACATGGAGAATCCCAGAGTTCTTCTGTTTGCCCATTCAGGGCCTTCCTCTCGCTGCGCCCCAGGGGCAAGGGGGTGCAGGAGAAGCAGCAGCAAATGTCAGCAGCTCATCTCGGGGGGGAATACAGCCCCTCAGCTCTTTAGCCCAGGCTCTGATTTTGGGGTGGGGTAGGGGTCTCAGGCAAGAAGGTTATGGGAGAAGGGAAGAGGTCCTTTCTGACCTAATCCGTCTTCAAGGCTGGGGCATGCCCACATCACCCTTCTCACCTTCAGACAAGTCCATCCCAAGCCCTCCAGGAGGCTCTCCCCATGGGACACAGCAGCTGCTGGCACACGCCAGGCGCCAGAAGAGCCCTGGTCTGGCTTGGTGGCGTTCAGGGCAGGGAGGAAGGGCACACACCGCCAGGCTCACCTGACATGCTGGTTTTCAGGGAACATTGGCCGTTCTTTCTTTTTCGCTTTCCATCTGGTGACCTGGCACTGGATGGGGGCAAAGTGGGCAGAATCACAGAGCAGTCTTTGGGCAGCCCCCTTTTCATCCAATAGGCTCAGATAACCCCCCAGGCCCGACTCCCTGCCCCTCATGTCCTCATTCTACCTCCCACCCCTAGGTCAGCTGACAAAACTGACAAGGGTCCAGCTATCTAGAAGCTTCAGAGAGAGATAAGGGGCTTGGCTGGGGCACAAGCATGTTCTAGGGCACACACACACACACACACACACACACACACAGCATTATAGAACCTTAAACAGCCATAATCTACAATATCCACATATTTAAGCCTTCAGTGCATGAGACATGCAGAAAGAATCTTCAGGACATGCTTAAAGTTACATAACCTTTAGAACACACACACACACACACACACACACACACACACACACAACACAAGACCACTAGATATGAATCACGATGCAGCCTTCAGTATAAACCCAAGCATGGTAAATAAGCACCAGGATCTACATAACTAACAATTTTTAGGGCGTTCTCAAATGTGACCTCTAGGATATGCCCATGTGTTACACAACCCTCTGGACAGACACCTAATAATACTCCTCCCTTCCCCCAGTAAACATGTTGCTTGATTTGCAGGTCATACACACATGCTACCTAACCACAGTGACGGAAAACATACAGCGCCCAGCAACTAGAACCCAGAACGAAGAATATGAGAATACGAAAGGACTTCCGAGTCACCCTGTCCCCTCAGCTCTTTTAACAGAGCAGCAGACAGAGGCCCCCCACTTGTGCTTGGTGACCCTGAGCACTGAAACCAGCCGGGACAAGGACCCTGAGCCCCTCCATGCAAGGTATGAGCAACCCACAGCCACGGCACACATGTCACCAGCCTCTCCACATACATGTTACATAACCTCAGCACACACAGGTTACATAAGCCTTCCACATGCATGCACGGATTGTATAACCGCCCACACCCACTCTCCGTGTGGCATGTTGCAGGGCCCCTCCCCTGATGCAGCTCCCAACATACTGACACAGTGACCTTGGTCAGGGTCATAGTCAAAGACATCTCTGTGCGCCACACTCCCGGGAGACTACCCCTGTCTGATTACTACAATGTTTGGAAGGTCAGATCTCCCTCCCCGCTCCAGGAGGGGAGGGTGTCGGGGAACTCTGAGCCACCTAGGGCCCCGGTTGAGCGGCCCGGTTTTCAGCAATTATTAGATTTACAGCCTTTGGGTGCAGTCCCAGGGACAGCCACAAGGTGGCGCAGGGACATGGGGGAGGGGAGGATAACGGGTAGGGGTGCAGCTCTGGGGACTGGGAACCGGGATTCCAGCCTTTCCCTGCTTAGAAGCAGACTCTTCCAGATTCACGAGGTCTGGGCAGGGAAGTACAGAGGTTGCCAGTGAGAGCTACGCAGTGACACGGACACGCCCGATCTTTTTCAGAGCCCACCCCCCACCCCCGCCCTGGGGTGAGTCTTTCGGGAGGGGAAACTCTGGTGCCCTACCCAACTGACAGCCCCATCCATTTCCCCCACCCCTCCAGAGACCCAGTCTTGGGCCCCAGGGCTTTGCCTGGCCAGGCTTCTGGCCTCCTGGCTCAGAATCTGGTCTCCTAGGCAACGGCCACTCTGCTCCCCAGAACAACCCATCCCCCACCCTCTCCCTGGCCATAGACACAAGCTGTACCCAGCTCCAGGGGCACCACGCCAACTGGCACAAAGTTCTGTGCCACTTGGAGTTAATGGGAGAGGTAGAGACCCTCTGGGCTCAAGGGTAACGCCGATCACAGGTAGCCATTCCCAGCTATGTGTGTGGGGCTCATGCCTCCACCGGTAAGCAAAACCTTCGCAGTTGGCATTCACTTCCAGTTCCTGGGAGGGGCCCCATGGCAGCGCCTGCCCTTGCCCATGAACAAGGAAGAGCTTGTGGGGCTCCCAAAAGGTTCCAAATATAAGCATGGGCTAACGAGAGTTACTGGTGCACGTGCCCTGAACGGTCACGTCACGTGCACCACGGCCTGTGGACTGCACACGGGTGGCGATGTGAACAGGCTGGCAGGGAGAGGAGGCAAATGGCGAGACTGTTTGCATTCCACATGCTCAGGTGAGGGCGGCGGAGGGGACACGGGGGGCGGGGGTGGGCATGGGAGCCTGCCCAGTACTGTCCAGGGAGGGGCCATGTGCCTGCCTCGTGTGATTTCTCTGCTCCTTGTCACTTCCCCACTCCAAAATGGGCATCTCGCCTCCAGGAGCCCAATTCCCGTCACATGTGAACATGACCTCATCTCCTGGGCAAAGGTAGGCAGCAGGCTTGCTGGCCTCGCGTCCATTCCCCCAAAGGCCCAAGCTCAGCTCGCTTTTGCCCAACCAGGTGACCGTGCCTGCCGGCTAAGAGTTGGCAAGACCCACTTGCCGGACCCATTACCTGTTCTCCTCTGGGTCTGACCCACACTCCACCTTGCTTGGCTTCTGTTCCATTCACTTTAATTCCATCCAGGATGCCCTCCAGCACGCCAAGAGACTGGGTGGGCACAATGGCCCCCCCCGGCACACCCACAGACTGCCCACCCCCTGCCACCCAGGCCTAGGGCACAGCACCCATGGTGCCCGCCTCAGCACTTGGCCTTTCACACCATGCCCTGCGCCCCAAGGGGGGTGGGCGGTGAGATAGGCCAGGGAGTGGCAGGTGGTAGTGTTGGGGGGAAAGCTGGGTCCGTGGGGGAGACCTGGGCTGGGGGAGTAGCTTCGGAGTCTTGTCCTGTCGAGGTCCCTGCAGAGAGAGGAGAGAGGCAGGGATGAGGTGGCACCATGGTGGAAAGCAGGCTTTTGGTGGCAACATTTGGGGCTCTTTGAGCTCATAACAAGATGGCGGTGGGCATGGAGGGCGGGCACAGGGAGAGAAGCAGGAGAGCCCCTCCGACGGACAGGTCTTAGCAGGCAAAACTGGAGATCCATGTCCTAAGCCCCAGACACGGAAAGGGGTGGAGGGAAAGAATGAGATCATCCATGTACCATGTCTCAGTCCTCACATTCAATCAAGTATCTGGCCCCTAACAATGTCTAATAAATGCTCTTGTTACCACTCATCTAGCCAAGTTTTTATAAAACTCACCATACTATAGGGCGAGAGGGGACCAGAGATGAGCAATTTACAGCCGAGGCATGGGCGGGGGGGGACTTGTGAAGGAAGGATGGGGTGTGGGGATGGGGGCAGGAATGCCCACCTGAGTGCCTTAATGGAGAGAGATACCCAAGACCGTGGGGCGCCGACCTCCCCTGCTGCTGGCCGACTTGTGACTCCACCCCAGCCTCCCAAGGACTCCAGAGCTGTCCAGAGAAGGCCCCAAATCACACTTGCCCAGTCTGAGGACCAGACACCCCAGCTGGTTTAGCTGAGCTGCCACCCACCAGGATGGCAAGGGGTAAAGGAAAGGAAACTAACACGCGTTAACGTCACAGACGAGGAAACTGAGTCTCAGAAAGCTGGTCATGCCCTCAGAGTCACAAAGCTAGTGAGCAGGTGGCTCAGGGCTTAGAACCTCGACGCCTGGCTTGAATGCTTGTCTCGTTCCAATACCTTGGGGGCCAGGGCCGTGCCAGTCTGGGCCCACCGTTCCCTCCACATGCGCCTCTGACCACAGGCTCCCGACCTGAGGCTTACTGTCTGCGCACACAGGCAGGTGTGGGCATGTTCAAGGGGGACAAAGGGTGCAGTTCCCAACACACAACCAACCTTCATCCAGTAGCTGCTGCACCAGAGACCTCGCCCCTGGGCCCTCCGCCCCACCCCGGGAGCTGATAAGGAGCCAGAGTAGGAGGGGATGGGGAGATAAGTCAGGCCATTGGGCAGGGCAGTGGGGCAGGGCTCCTGCATTCAGGTGAGCCCTCAGTGTAGGCAGCGTGGCAGGAGGACAGAAGGGTGGCCCATTCTGCCTTGGATCCCCCCACAAACCAGGACTGGGCACTGGGGGCTAAACAGGAGACGGGGGGGACGGGGGGGTTGTGAGCGGGGAGCCTTAGCCCAGAGAGCCGTCAAG
This sequence comes from Plecotus auritus, assembly GCF_963455305.1. Taxonomy (NCBI): domain Eukaryota; kingdom Metazoa; phylum Chordata; class Mammalia; order Chiroptera; family Vespertilionidae; genus Plecotus; species Plecotus auritus. The sequence continues at coordinate 9,208,196 of NC_137774.1, forward strand.
AAAGTAGGTCAAGTTTTTCTTGGCTTGTGGAGAAATTCCTGTTATAAATTTATAATGGCGTAGCCAGCCCTGAGGGGTGGAGGTGGGGGGAGAAGTAGGAGTGGGTGGGGATGCCCAGGGACTGGGCACTGGGGCCTGCCGCTCTCAGCCAGGGCAGTGAGGGGAAGGGGCCAGGGCAGTTGTGGGGTTGGGCTGGACAATAGAGGGCTATTTTCTGTCGCCTGTTTCCACTTCTCTCTGTGCCCAACAAGGCTTCCTTGGGTCTGTCTGTCTGCATCTGAATGTCTCTCTCTCTCTCTGGGTGTCTCCCCATCTCCCCCCCAGGCTGTGCCTCGGTGCTTGGCACACCCTGGCTGCAGTGCTGCCCCCGCCTGTCTCCTGCCCACCTGGCACGCTGCCACCACTTGTTTACAGAGGCTGGAAAAATCCACTCGCCAGCAGGAGGCCCAAGTGCCCCTGGGGAGGGGAGGAGGCAGGCGCAGGAGTGGGCATGCTGAGAGAGGGGCAGCCCTGGGGAGCAGGCCCTGGGGGCAGACGAAGAGGGCCGGGGTGTGTGCAAGTGGGTGTGAGCAGCTGTGGGCCAGGCCAGGCGGAGTACACCAGCAGCAGCCACATGCCATGGGCAATTCCTGCCCCAGGCCATAGCTCTGGAGGACCCCTCCTCCCTCACCTCTGCCACTGCCAGTTGCTACAGGGCACACCTGGGGCAGTGCCAACCTAAGCCACCATGTTTATTTTCCCTTCCCCCTCCCCAGCCCAGCCTTAACTCCACATGTGTCTGGGCACTGCCAAGGGCTAGCACGTGCCCGCCGCGGGAGGGAAGCCTCCTTCTCTGCCTCAACTCCGTGCTGTGCTGAAGGGTGCCTGTCAGCGCGACCAGGCTACACTGCGCCCCTGGCAGTGGGCAGAGGAGAAAGACACTGTCCTCACGGCTTAAGGCACCGTGGCCTGGCATCTAGCAAGAAGCTGGGGATTCCTTGTCATCTCTCTAGGGACACACCTGCGTCTCTGAGGTGACACAGCTAAAGGGCCCAACATTCAGAGAGGCTCATGCCACAGCACATGCCACGTGAGCCTGTGTTAGCTGTGGGCAGAGGAGGGTCAGTGGGGCAGGGGGAGTGGGGCAGGGATACCCACCCTGAAGGGCAGCCCCTCTCCCCTCCCCCCAGAGTCCTTTTTTCTTTTTCTTTTTCTAACCTGGAGTCCTGCTTAATTCCCCCAGCTCCTTCCTGGCACCCAGGCTCAGTCCCAAGGAGGCGGAGGGGGTGGAGCTATGGGGTTCTGAGTCTAGGCTGGACAGTCGGACAGCAAGACCCACCTATCGGCCGGCCTGGCCACCCACTCCCTTTGTCAGATAAGAGCTGCCGGGTGGCAGTGTGGGCAAGGTGCCCGTGGAGGGGGAAGCATTTCATTCAGCTTAAGTGTTTCTGCAACGGGGGGACAGACAAGGCCCCAAGGCGGCACCCGCAGGCACCGTGCCAGGTGCCACTGGCAGACTGTCCCACTCCGCAGTCCTGCGGACCCAAGGAATCTTCCTAAAGGACCCCTGGGGCTGCCAAAGGGGACCCTCTGCGCCCGGAAGCTAGCCCCCAATTCTGTGCACATTACTCTCCTGGGTGTCTGCTCTTGGCTTTGGCCCCACCTGTCTGGGGCCCCTAAACTTTGTCCTTAATGCTCTGAAGGAAGCCCGGCCCTCCTCCTTGCCAAGAAGGAAAGACACACTCACAGAGAGGGGGCCCAGAAAAGGGGAGAAAGAGGAGGAAGACTGGGGAGAAAGAGGAGGAAGACTGGGGTGAAAGAGATGATGGGGGAGAGGGGGAGAAAGATGAGGAGGGGTAAGAACAAAGAGCGGAGCAGGGATGGGGTAGAGGGGGGACGCCTAGGAAGTACAGGGAAAGGAAGAAAGGCAGCAATGAGATGAGGTGGGGGATGGGGAGAGAGGGAGGGAGGGAGAGAGAGGGGCGAGGTGGAGAGGAGGACAGATATGGGGAGGAGAGACAAATGGAGGGGGAGACAAAGAAAGAAAGGTAACAAAGAAAGATGGGGGGGGGGGTTGATTCATGCCCTGCCTAAGTCCCACCCCATGGAGGCTGGGGGAGGGGGAGTAGAAATGGTTTCCACGGTGACAGCTGGTTCTTGGTGGCCTGGCATGTGGGCTATTAATAGTGCCGTGGGTAGGTTCACACCTCCCTCTCCCCTTCCCCTTTGCCTGCTGCTAGGGTGGGGGGAGATACTATCCCCCCCCCCGACTCCTAATGATCTGGCATTGATGCGCTGACCCCATACCACAGGAGTCAAGAAGGGTGATGCTAAGGGGCCCAGGTGACTACGGAACCCAAACATACACACAGGCATGCACAGGCAGACACAGGCATCTGTGTGCAGACCCGCAGTCCCTGGGAGTCTGGCGAAGGTGGAGGCTGCAGCAGCAACACAAGCCCCCCCCACATTGAGGGGTAAATGCCCCTCAGGGGTGGGACCTCGTTTTCCTTTCCCAGGTCCCCCCTGTTCTACTCCCAGGTATGAACTGAGCAGGATTGCCCCACCCAACTCACTACGATCCTAGTTCCAGGAAGGAGAGGAGTGAAGGCGGGGAGGAAGGCACTGTTTGGCAGGTGTGAGATGGCAGAGGAGTACACAGACACAGGCACCGGCTTGGCAAGCGCGAGGGAGGGGGGGATGGAGGGAGGGAGGCCCAGGAGGCAGCACTGCTTGGTGGGCTCCCTCTGGGCACCCATGCGATGGGGTTCTGGGATCTAAAGGCAGTGACCCTTAAGTCTGATCTCCTAGCCACTGTGGGACCCTGGAGGCTAGAGAATGGGAAATGGGGGTGGAGGGGATTGGATCAACAAAGGATCCTGTCCCCCAAAAGAATAGAACAGGAAACTCCCCCCTGGAGGTCAGAGACAGAAGGACATAAACAGCAGCCTTGACTTGGGCCAGATGCCCAGTATTAACATCAAAGACTGTGCTCCCCCCAACATAACCTCACCCACCTGCTGATCCACCCTCCCTCCTCCTAACCAAGCCCAGCTCCAGTCAGGCATCAAGGTGGGTGCCCAGGTCTAGAGGTCACCCCCATGCCCCATGCCCAGCTCCTTGCCTGCCAATCCCTAGAACTGTGTGTCCCCTGACCCAGGTCCCCTCGGGAATGGAAGTGGAAAATGCAAGTAGCCCAGAAAGCAGAGCTAGGAGCACCCCCAGCTGGGCATGGCACACTCTCCCCACCCTCCCCCAGCAGCCAGGGGTAATTGGAGCTGGGCGCTGGGGCAGCTGAAGGCTGGAGGCATGAGTGTCACGGGGCCAAGGCGTTCGCTGGCATCGTGGGCACAGGGCTTGGGGTCCTCCCTTCCCCACTCCCCTCTTCCAAGGAGAGAGGAAGAGGCCAGAGAAAGGAATTGTCACCAAGCCCCGGGGAGCACCGCCCAGGAGGGAAGGAAATGGTGGAAGGGAAAGGCAGGGATGTTCTTCTCCCAGGCACCCCAGGGAGGGGGAAGCTGGCCCCTCCGAGGGAGGGCGGGAGGGAAAGATCGAGGGAGGGGAAAGAGGGAGGAAGGGAAAGGGAGGGAGAGAGAGGAAGAGCGAGAGAGGGAGGGAGAGAGGGGAAAGAGAAGGGGGGAGTGGGAGGGAAGAAATGGGGAGAGAGAGATTAAAAAGTGTGTGTGTGTGTGTGTGTGTGTGTGTGTGTGTGTGTGTGTGTGTCTCGCGCGCACGGCATGCAGGCTGTGCATGCAGTTGGGTCTCAGGCACACACACGGACACGTGCAGACACACACTCACCCCGCATGCGCAGAGCGGCGGCTCCTGTGCTATTCCACAGATATTCAGAGCCCTCCCCAACCCACACATGCACAAAACACGCACACATGGACGCGCGCACAACACACCCACTCACGGATGTGTACAGAAACGCCAATAGCCACCAAAATCTCGTCCCGTTTCCCTTTCCCCGCCCACGCGCCCGGGGAAAAGAGAAAATGAAACAGGCAGCTGAAGCTCGCTGAGCACAGAGCTCACCTCTGCCTGGCAAGAGGAGAGGAGGAGGAGGAGGAAGAGGGGATGGGCTGGGGTTTTGGCCCAGCCATGCCGCCCTTGGCTACTGCTGGAGGGTGTGGCTGTGCCTTCGGCCCTAATCTTTAAGTCCAGCCCGGGGTCCACAGAGCGAATGCTCCCCCCTCAAGGCGAGGGAGCAATGGTAGCATTTTCTGGGCACCGGTAAGTTCCATTTTGCTACCCTTGTCTACCCAGACACGGTCTGACCCCTCCCTCTGGACCACCTCACACAAAGTAAACAAAAGTTAGTTCCTCTTTGGCAGCCCTACCCTGGCCTGCCAAGGAGGAGGACTGCACCATATGCTCAAAAACCAACCGTAAGCCCTCCGCCACACACCAGCCCCAGAGGCCTCCATGAGCCCCTGAGAACCGTCTCTGGTTCTGGCGGCAAGTGTATCCCCACCCTGGAGTGGGCCAGGCCCTGGGAGGGCTGGAGAGTCCACAGGTGTTACTCATGGAGCACAGGTGTCATCCATGTGCATTATTCACCCTCACTCAGAGTGCGGCAGGCACCATTGTCTGGAGATGATGAAAACTCAGGCCCAAATTCAGCAACTGGTGGATGGCAAACACCCAGCTGCCAACTCCCAGCCGGTTCTCTTTCTACTGTGGTCACGCTCGCCTCCCCCACCAACATCTAAACCGTCCCCCAAGCACCTCTGCAGCCATGAGAGCTGGAGTTGAGATTGGCTCCCCAGTGGCTCCCCATAGGGCATCCCCCCGACTCCCCGATATTCTTGCTGCACCTTGGAGGGGAAGAGCTGAATAAAAGGAATTTGGAGGAGAGAGAGGAGTCTTATCACCGGCTTCACAGAGGGAAAAGGCAACCCTGGATCTCAAGGCACCATGCCTACCACACTGAGCCTTCTCAGCGCCACCCCCATTCACATAAATGCCCCCTCCATGCCAGGGCGGGGAATCTGGTGTCTGTCAGCCAGGGTGGGTCCTGGTTGCTCAGTCAATGGTAGGTAGCTGGGCTGCTGGGTCCCCAGGAGAGAGGAAGGGCGTTATACTCTATAAGTAAGGAGGGTTACGGAGAGGAGCCTGCTTTCCTTGTTATTCTCCCTCCTGGTCCTCCCCGCCACCCCCATTCCCAGTGCTCAGACTTGCCCCAACAGAGATGCAGTGATGCCCAAACATTCATGCATGTGCCCCTGACTGGGGAGGTGTGTCCCAGGCTGAGATGCCAAGGACTCCTTTTAAGCAGCAGCTATAAGTCGAGGTTCAGAGAAGCTTGAGGTTGCAGAAACTTGTAGAGGGGAAAATGGTGACACAAAGGCTGAGGAGTCTAGAGATTAGGGACCCATTCTGCCCACGGACCCCACCCTCTCTCATTCCTGCTCCTGTGATGTCCAGGAGCTTCTCCAAGAAATCCAGGGGACCCCAGGCCCACAGGCTTCCCCACTGTAACAGCTAACACATACAGTGCTTGTGAGCACCAGGCACTTTTTAGAGCATTTTTATATATTCTAAATCCTCTGATCCTCAAAAAGCTGAATGAAGTAGGTACTATCATCTCCAAGTTACAGCTAATGCAAGGGGTAGGTTAAATCACTTGCCCAAGGTTATGCAACCAGCAAGTGGCAGAGCTGGGATTCAAACCCAGGCAACCTGGCTCCCAACAAGTCTGTGCTCTTAACCATTATAGGATATTTATTAGCTGCTGGAGGAATAATACCTTGGTCCCTGTGACCAAGCCTCCGTTTTCCCTTCTGTAGCAACCCATGGCTTCTCTGTGGTAGAATCACTACCAGTGCTTCCTCGCCCAAACAGGCCACAGCCAGAGGGGAGCAAAGCAGACATGCCTGGTGTCCCCCGTTCAGATTCACTCTCTGGAAAAGTTGCCCATTCTGCTGCCCTGGGCTGGAGCCTGCACCTCATTCAGCCCTGCGCACAGTCTGGGCAGCTGTACCCTCAGAAACACACTCGGAGGCTGGGCAAAGAGGACACAGCTGTTGGGCATCTCTGAGGTGGGTCTCAGCTGCCAGGGGTGTGGAGAAAGGCCACTGGAGGTCCTGCCAACTCTTGCCACTGCCCATGGGGGTGAGTCTCTTCCAGTGGGTGAGTGAGGTGAGGGGCTCCTCACTGGCCTGGTTGGAGCTAGCCGCCTGCTTGGCGTGCATACCGGGGGGCTTCCACCCATCTGGTGTCTCCTGGCTGAGCCTGGCAGCCTGAGAGGTCAGCATGGGCAGTAGGTAACCCCCTTCCCTATCCCCCGTTCCCAGCCCCCAAAACTTGCTGGCCTGCAGCTGCAGCATTGAGGAAGTGCAGGATGTCCTGAGCAGCCCCCTGCCCCCACCCCCCACCCCAACCTTTCCATGACCCCAGAGGCAGGGCAGGCAGGGACTGAGGAGCGGGGTTTGAGTATTAACAACCGGAAAACTATGAAGACCATCAATGCCAGTTCCCAGCTCTGAGAAAGGAGGTTGTGGCAAAAACAGACAAGAACAGGGGTAGACGGGAGTAGTGACAGGGTGAGAGTTACAGTCTGGCAGACACACAAGGAGAGAGAATCAGACACAGCAAGACAGAGCAACGGAGAGATGGCGTTAGAGAGAAATTCCAAGTCAAAAATACACATCACTCACCCAGACACTCACCAGCATGCAGCCTAAGGAAGGCTTCCAAGTTTAGACAGGAGGGCAGAGGTGGAAAAAGGGGCCAGACTCAGGCTGAGAGGCAGGAACTCCGCTGGGGGAGAGTGAACTGCCCCAGGAAAGGCTCAGACAAAAAATCCCAGCAGGGGCAGCTAGATCCCCCCACCATTCGCTTTTAGGGTGGGGAGGGAGATTCTAGAAGCTCCTTCTCTCAGCAGCCAGGACAACCCCAGCTGCTGGAAGTCACTGGACACTGCTTCAGGCCCATGACTCCGCTCTCTGGAACCCCCACCCCCACCCCCTGTCCCTACTCTCTGCTCTAGTTTCTCTGTCCCTCAAAAAAAAAAAAAAAGAAAGAAAGAAAAGGAAAGAAAAGCTAAACCTGGAGGAAGAAAATAGAAGGAAGCTTAAGGGAAAGAGTCCATGACTATGTGTACATCTGGGGATGGCCTGACTGCAGTCACAGTGTATTTGCTTCTGGGGTTGTCTAGGCACAGCTGTTGGTGTGGACCTGGGCCTGGTGAATGCCTTCTGCACCTGAGTCCCTGGGACAGTGTGTACCTGAGTGCACCTGTGACTGGAGTTCCCACAGTCAATCAATTAACAAGTATTTACAGAGCACTTCCTGTGGCAGGCTCTGGGCGGGATCCTGAACTCTTGGAGTAATTCTGCCAGGTCTCACGCTCATTATCTAGTGCCGTGGGATGACAAGCGATAGAGACCTAGAACGTTATCACGAATGCATTCCTTGCACCATTATGCAGAAAAGTCCTTTCACGCAAACACATTTAATTTTCTTGGGAGCAGGGGTTTTGTTGTATACAGAACCTCAGAGATCCACAGTAGGAGTCCAAGAAAATACTTGTTGCTACATTGTGTATACATGTGTTGATGTGTAACCACGTTTGCTTTGACTGAGTGACAGCCACTGTTACGGCAGGCGATAATGCCTATGTGACTGGGCTCATGAGAGCACGTGTGTGCCTGTGAGTGACAGGGTCTTTTGTAACGTGTGGCTGCGTGCAATTGCCCCGTGTTCATGCATGCGTGCGATAGAGACTTTTTTATGTGGGTGACGGAGACTCCTCCTTGCCCCTGTGTGTGACAGCATCTCCGTGTGACCCTGTGCGTGAGAACGTGCATGGGTCGGTCTCCCGTGGGTGTGTCCCACCCCTCTGAGCTCCCCAGTGCAGCAGCAGCCTGCCTTTTCCCTTGTCCCCATGTGGGTGTGTCCAGCAGCTCCTGTCCTTGAGTCTGCCTGGGTGTCCCTGGCCGTGCATGTGGCTGTCTGTGCGGGCATATCTCAGTGTCTGCATGTCACATTTGCTCCCCCCTCATCTTGGAAAACAGCCCTGTTCATTCCTTCCCCCTCCTAGGGCCAGAGCCATCATTGCGAGGTGGGTTCCCATCCCACTGGCTGTCCTACTGGGACCTCCACCCTGGAAATGGTGGCTCTCTCCATTGCCCGCCAGCCCCAGGCCTTTCTTTCACACCGGACAAGGGAGGGCCCCAGGCAGAGAAGGGGCACCAGAGGAGACACGTTGCAAGGGGAGGGAATAAAAAAGGGGGGGGCACGCACAACACAGGTCCATTCCTCCCTCTTTCTCCAACAACCCTGGCTTGCAATTCCCCTAATCATCTTGGGACCCTCAAATACACTCCCCCACCCCCAGCCACGTTTGTTGCAATTAGGAGTGTTGCACCCGGAGAGCCATGCTCAATTGGGGAGGCGGGTGAAGTTGGGGGGGGGGGAACTTCCCTCTCCGGGGCCCTGCAAGCTCACCAATCCACCCCACTATTACTAGTCTCCGCAACTGGAGGCAGCTTTGCAAAGGCCACTCGGCCTCAGAGGCTAGGGGTGGGGGCCGAGGGGGGGCAGGCCTCCGGCGCACCGTAAACAAACCGCGGCGCGGCGGGCGGGCGGGGGCGCTCGGGCGGCCGGCAGCGGGGCCGGGCCCGGGAATGCGCAGCAGACGGGCCGGACAGAGGCCAGGCGGGCCCTCGAGGGGGAGGCCTGGACGCCATCTCCGCTGGCAAATCCCGGGGCCCACCGACCTCCTAGCAACACCTCCCTTCCCAAGGGCGTAAATTGCAAGCTCCCGGGCTGTGACACGGTCACCGGGGCGTCGGGGTAGGCTGAGGCTGGCGGCGGGTACCCCCCGGGCGCCCCCAGATCGCCGGGGAACTGGCCACAGAGCCCCGCGGCTTTGCATAATCAATCGCGAGGTATTTGCATATTAATGCCCCCTCGCTCCCTCCCTCTTACCTCGGCGTGGCGCGCTGGACCGGGCTGGGCAGCGACGCGGGGTCTCAGCGCCCCGTGCGGGGGGCGTCCATGGGGGGCCGGTAGGGCCCGGGCCGCCCGCCTCCTGCGCCCGGGTGTGAGTGCGAGTGAGCGCGGGGGGGCGGGGGGCGAGTGTGGCGGCCCCGCGGCTCCTCCGGCAGAGGCGGCGGCCGCTCTTGGCTCCTCCCTTCCCCGCCCCGCTCCGGCTGGGGCTCTCGCTCGCGCGCCGGGCCGGCTCGCGGCTGCTCCCTGCAGGCCGCCTCGCCGCCGCCGGCCCGCGCCCCCCGCTCCCTGCCGCGCCCCGGGACCCGGGCCAGCCAGCCGCCCGGCCGCCCCTCTCCTGCCCCCGCCCCCGCCCGGCTCGGACTCGCCGTCCCCACTCCACGGCAGGAGTGGTACTTGGTGACATATTTCGAAAAAGATGTCATTTAAAGAATAGCCTTTGCTCGTTGAAAGAATGGGAGGTTTGGGGGTTTGCATTGTGGGGATGGAGAAGGGAGTATCGACGAGCCTGCCCCTTGTAAGAAGGGAGAGAGATTAAATACCAAACCCTGGGGGTTCAGAGTTTGCTTCTGAGTTCGAGTCCTCTGCCGGTAACTCACTGTGTGACCTTGAGCAATCACCCCCGCTCTCGCGCGGGGGGGGCGGGGGGGGGAGGACGGGGGCAGAGCTTCCTCGACCTGAAAATGCGAGGGTTGGGCAGGTGAACCCTGAGGTCCTTTTCACTTCACTCATCCTGTTTTTAATCCTTCTGGAGGTTTATTTGCCGTTACCTCCCTTCCTCGCTAATTTCTAAGATCCATTGCCTCCCCTTTCCAATGTCGCCCTCTTCCAATACAGGATTTCTCCTCACGGTCACCAGCCATTTCCTCAACCATCTGGCCCCCTACCTGAGCTGAGGAGGGGGCAAGACTTGCCCTACCCCCTCAACTCTCAGCTTCACAGAGGTGGTATTTCCCCCCTCGTTTGCCCCCACCGAAATCCAAATGGTACAGGGGCCAATCTGAGGGGGAGGGCAGGCTGCATAAAAATGGATTCTCTTCCCCACAGGAGAGGTCTCCACCATGGAGCCCCACCACCCATGCACACACACACACACACACACACCTGCGTTCATGGACATAAAACCAACCCAGTGACGCCAGAGCCCCTTTCATCTCGGGATCTCCCAGCGCCAGGTAGAGCTTTAATTACTCCAGCACCCCCCCTGGCCCCGCCGGTTCCCCTGCTGTCATTAGCGGAGTTTACCAGCGGGAGCCACAGCCTTCCCACGGCTTTCGGGGCGAGGCACTGTCTCTAAGGTCTGCCCTTGGAGGGGTGTGTGTGTGTGCTAAGGAGGTCTGTTCCACTGGAAAAAAAAAAAATCACTTGCTAAGTGTGGGGTTCTGGCCGACAGCCTATCCGAGTTGGGCTGCCCTGGCTCATCTTAGTCTCAGCCACCTGCATCTTCACTCTGTTGCAGCCCCTTCTCTTACAGGGAGCAGTGGGGTTTGCAAAGCATGGGAGAGAGAAGGGTACCTCTCTTGGGACCACCCTGCAATCGTGAGGAATGAGAAGGGCGCCTGGGATGCATCCCCCCAGCTGCAGAGTGGAGAGGTGGTGTTGAGGGTCTGCGGGGTGGGGGTGGGGGGGGCGGGAAGTAGCCTGCAGTGTGCGGTAGCGGTAGCTGCAGTGGGGAACCGAGGCTGCAGTGTGCAGAGTCAGCATGCAGTAAGTGAACCTGTGGGTTTGGCCTGGGCGCGCCTCAGTGGACATGCAACAGCTGAGGGTGGAGCAGGAGGCTGCACTGTCCAGTCAGAGCAGTGTGCATGCAGAGCAGAACAGCAAGGTGCACTGAGGGTGGCTGTTGGACATCTATGCCACCTCCTCGATGATCCGGTTTGGCTGAAACCCTTCGGAGCAAGGCTGTGGTGTGCAGGGTGCAGGGTGCATGCTCTACCCTGTATGGAAATAAGTCTTTTGGGATAGGGCTGCCCAAGGAGTTGGGAGAGAGTCCCAAAGTATGGGATAGATTTATGAGATGAGCTTCATTTATACTCTGCATCAACCAGGCAGAACCAGGAGGCAGTGGAGAGGTCTAGCAGAGATTTGGATTAGGGGAGGATGACAGAATCAAGAGGGGGAAGATAAAAGAAAATTGCTATGGTTTTGTCTCCCCTCCATTCTGGCTTCCCCCACCACACTCTCAAGACAAAAGGCCTTACAGATATTGAGCGAGATAGACTTTTAGACATTCTAGACCCAGAGCCATAGAAAATGAAGTGAAGAAGAAAAAAAAAGTTAAAAATATGAACAATAAAATGGCAATAAATACATATCTATCAACAATTGAATCTAAAAATCAAATGAACAGGAAATCTAATGAACAAATTAAACTGGTGAATGAAATAGAATCAGAGGCATGGAAACATGGAACAGACGGATGAATCTCAGAGGGAAGGGGGGTGGGCAGTGGGAAGAGATTAACCAAAGATCTTATGTATGGGCACAGACAGTGGGGTAGTGGAACCGGGTGGAGGGGAGGGATGGGGGGGGGGAAGGGGGACATCTGTAATACTCTCAACAATAAAGATTTAAAAAAGAAAAATGAAGTGCTTCCTGATCCACTTTTTTCCCCCTTCAGGGGCAGAGTGGGACCCCTTGAACTCAAAGACAAGAGTTCACCATTTGGGGAGAGATCAACCAAAGGACTTGTATGCATGCAGATAAGCCTAACCAATGGACACAGACAACAGGGGGGTGAGGGCATGAGTGGGGGGATGGGGAGTAATGGGGGAATAAGGACACATATGTAACACCTTAATCAATAAAGAAATTTTTAAAAAAAGAGTTCACCATTCCTATCTTCTCCTTACCTCTCTCCCTTCCCTTGGCTCCCACTACGGGCTGCTAACAGACCTGGGCAAGGGCAGAGTGAAGGGCACACTGCCTCCCAAGCAGATGCCAGGATCCAGCCCGGGTTTGGGCTCATAGCCCCTGCCTCTGTGTGGTGTCAGCACCCTTTCCACCCCACTCAACCTGCCTACCCCCAACTCCTCTAGCCCTTGTCAGAGCTGGTTCATCACCAGCTCCTGTTTTCTCTTTGCTATGAAACCGCCCCCTGTCTGTCTCTTCCATCCCCCACCTCTACCTCAGGACCGAGACTAGAGGGGAGAGAAGGAGGGTGGGGCCTAGGTGAGGAGGATAGAGACCCTCCAAAGGGACATGCCTGGCAGTCCCTTTGCGCTTAGATGTTGGTTGCCATGGAGGCAGCAGGAACAGCCTGTTCTCTGGGATCCGGTGGCAGCAGCTATACCCAGGCCGCTCCCTCTTTTCTTTCTTTCTTCCCTCCCTCTCAGATTGTTGCTAGGAAGCACCCCAAGATTTCTTGAGGGTCCCACCCCTAGAAACCAGGGATCCAGATATCTTTCTGAAGAGCTTCCCCTAGAAGCCTTGAAGCCAAGACCCCACATAGCACACTCCACCCTGCTAAGAAGCCTCAGGCTATTGGAGGGAACAGGGCATATAGGACCTGCCCTGAGAGGAGCTCTGTGTCTTGGCCTCAGCAGTTCCCCTGCCCCACCTCATCATGACCTCCTGGGCTCTGGGTGACGGCAGCAAGCGATGAGGTGTCCAGCAGAGACCCCTGACTCTGCAGACACAGCCCAACTTTGGGGGAGTTCTGGGAAAACCACCAGCTAAAAGAACCTAAAACCCAGGTGCTTCTTCCCCCTTAGTGATCTTTCAATCAAGAAAAGATGGAAATAGAGGAAAGAAAGAGGGGACGGTTTACGGGAGTTGATCAGGCAGCATAGACGAGAGACGGGGAAATTAGCAAACCATTGTCCTGCTAAAAATAAAGTGGGCATTATCAATCACCTTCGTCCAATCAGGTTCCCTGGTTATGGGTCACAAACAAGGGAATCAAAGGGATTCTGGCCAGGTTGAGCCTTGCTTTGGACAGCTGAGGCAAGTGGAAAAAACGCCTACACCTTCTCCAGCTTGTCTTTCAGGGTCCATCCTGCTTTTATTCATTGATTTGACACTCTTTTTTTTTTTTTTTTTTTTTTTTTTGAGAGAGAGAGAAGAAGGGGGAGAGAGATAGAGTTAGCTAGATGGAGAGAGAGGGAGAGAGAAAGAGAGAGAGATGTGCCCTAATCGGTTTGGCTCAGTGGATAGAGCGTCGGCCTGGGGACTCAAGGGTCCCAGGTTCGATTCTGGCCAAGGGCATGTACTGTGGTTGCAGGCACATACCCAGTAGGGAGTGTGCAGGAGGCAGCTGATCGATGTTTCTTTCTCATCGATGTTTCTAACTCTCTATCCCTCTCCCTTCCTCTCTGTAAAAAATCAATAAAATATATTTAAAAAAAAAAAAAGAGAGAGAGATGTGAGAAACATAGATTGATTGCCTCCCATACGCACCCCCACCAGGGATTGAACCCACAACCTCGTATGTGCCCTGACTGGGAATCAAACTCACCACCTTTTGGTGTAGGGGATGATGCTCCAACCAACTGAGCCACCCACACCAGCCAGGGCAACACTTTTTTTTTTTTTTAACATGTAATATGTAGCAGGTATTCGCTCCCCTAAAGTTCCCAGCTCCTGGTTTCACTCCCATATAGGACCCCCTCATCCTGCCTTTGCCAGGAGGAAAGAGAAGAGGAGGGAGGGGTAGGGGGCGGTCTCCTTTACCATAGAGTTTGGGTCTTACCATACAGCAGCCTCCCCTTTCAGTTAAAGGCTGGTGTGGAGGCCAAGAGTACAGAGTGGCACTTACAGTGCGGAGAGGGAAGGCCTTCTTCGGGGTGTGAGAGAGGAAACCGCTCGGAGGATGGTTCAAATTCTGCCTTTTACTGTTCTGGTTGGTCTCTCTCTGGACCTCTGGTGAGGTCAATGGGAAGGCAGAGGCAGCGAAGTGGGGGGGATCCAGGAGCTGTCCTGAGGTGGGCCCACCATATAGGCTCCTTCCCTATTCTCCCCTCCCCCCCATAGATAAAAAGCAGGCAGTTTGATTCGGGGACTGGTGAGGACAGGAAACTGGTTTGGAGCCAGCTGTGTATGAGTATGTGGGAACAGCTCCCTCTCTTTCCCTATCCACCAGTTGCCAATGAACTCTCCATAGTGGGGGGACCCAAGCAAGCTTCCAGAAGGAGATATTCCATTAGGGGAGGGGAATGACTCAGTTTCCCTCTGTGCCTTATATCCTTACCGAGTATTTCAGTGTTCCTGGGCCTAGACTCTTACCCATTTTCCTTCTACTTCTTTCTAACCTAGATAACGAATGCCCCTGTCCCATTGGGTACCCAAAACCTTGTTCCTCACAACCACTTACCTCACTCCAAGCCCCCATTCTGGCCTAGCTCCTTTTCTGCCACTGCTCCAGGGTTACCATGCCACTCTGCCTGGCTGGCTTCCACCTGCCCCTCTTCTCTGCAGCCAGACCCAGCCAACAGGATGAAGAGGTTGGGGCTTAGGGCTAAGAGAGCAGAGGTGGGAGCTCAGGCCCTATCAGTGCTGATGGAGAAGAAACAGACAGCAAGAGAAAGTGGAGCAAGAAGAGTTTTTGAGAAGGGCTGTGTGGGGGAGGGTTTCCTTGTACACTCAAAGGGATCGTCAGCATCTCTTCTTTCACATGTTGGAGGGTTATCATGGAGTCCTGTCCTTACAGTCGGGAAGCCAGAGAGCTTGTGGGTCCTCGGAAGCTACTGTGATGTGGGGAGAAGAAGTGATGTATGGGAAGGCTATTTCTGATATTCACAGACTAGGAGACAGGACCAAGTAGAGAAGCGGAAGACAGCCCTTGCCCAGAACTAAAGGAGTCCTTATGTTCCCGTGGGAGTCCAATCCTTGGCGAAACCCTGCCACGCCTAGAGAAAGGGCTGCTGGTGAAAGTTGGGGGGTCAGGGAAGGCAGCTGGCCAGACTGCAAAAGCCACCTTGCGATTGTGAAGTGGGAAGGAGCACCCCCTCTCCCTCAACTCGGATCTGCCAGGCTTCTTGCCAGAGGGAGGTGGTTTGAGCTTAGAACATGACTATCCTCAGGACCCAAATATTCCCCACTTGCACGTGGACTGGATCCAACACCCACTAGTCCAGTCAGGAGCAGTCACAAAGTTGACAGCTTCTTTCCCAGAGGGGCTGTTTGGCTATGAGGGAGGGGACAGGAGCTGCAGGATCCAGGGATGGCTCAAGGAGGGGTTCCTTGGCTGTAGTAACAGGAAAGGAATGAGAGGAGGGCAGCAGGCCGAGGCAGAGTGAGGGGCCTGGGAGAGAAAGGGATTCCAGGTAACTGAGAGACTAAAGACAAACAGGGTTTGAGGCCATCTCAAGTGTGTGGGTATGGCTGGGGGGAGTCTGGAGGTTAAGTGTGAGGAGTCTGGGTTCTTCCTCCTTCCTGCTTTGGAAGCTTTGGCTACACATATTTGGCAGTTGTTCCCCAATGGTATCACTTGGGCAGGTGCAAAAGGAAGCAGAATGGAGGGTGTGTGGGTGGGTGCATTGGGAGGTAGAAAGGCCATAAGCATCCCTAGCCAGTTTGGCTCAGCAGACAGAGCATCAGCCTGTGGACTGAAGGGCCCCAGGTTTGATTCTGGTCAAGGGCACATGCCTATGTTATGGGCTCGATCCTCAGTGTGGGGTGTGCAGGAGGCAGCCGATCTATGATTCTCTCTCATCATTGATGTTTCTATCTCTCTCTCTCCCTTCTGCCTTCCTCTCGGAAATCAATAAAAATATATTAAAAAAATAAAAAGGTGATATATAAAGAAACAAACAAAGAAGAAGAAAAGAAAGGGCATAAGCAGTAATGACCTTAGAGGGGTGTGATCTGGCCCTCCTCCAGCTGCACTCTCCTCTTCAGAACAGGAGTCCTTGTCTCCCTGTTTACACTACACTCCAGATACCCAGGATCCTGTTCTTTCTTAAGGCCCACACGTTTGCTTCCAGAGCCTGGGTGGGCTGCTCCCCCAGATTCACTTTCCTGAGAACTGATTGACCACTGAAAGGGTGGTCAAAGAATGGCTGTTGGGAAATATGAATGGAGCTTGGACTCACGGACTAGGATATCAAGTTCCTCAGGCTATGAGATGGAGAGCTGAAAATAGGAGTGGGGGACACTGGGCTGTTTATTCTTGTCCCTCATTGTAAACATTAGGGACAACCTGTTCACAGGACAGAGCAAGGATGAGGGCTGTGTATAGGAAGACTCAGACATTGGAGCCAGAAGTAGGTAGCATTTGTTTTTTGACTTTTCACTGAGTGGGACAGAAGGGCCAATGCTGGAAGCCATGGACATAATTATCTACAATATGGTTCCATAGGATAAGCAAGACAGCACGTTTTTTAATAAACTTAAAAAAAATTAGCTCTAGCTGGTTTGGCTCAGTGGATAGAGCATTGGCCTACGAACCGAAGGGTCCCAGGTTCGATTTCGGTCAAGGGCATGTACCTTGGTTGCAGGCTCCTCCCTGGCCGGGGTCCTTGTCAGTGTGTTTCTCTCACATCAGTATTTCTCTCTGTCTTTCCCTCTCTCTTCCACTCTCCCTAAAAATCAATGGAAAAATATCCTTGGGCAAGGATTAAAAATGTATGTATATTTTTATTGCTCAGCTGGCATGGCTCAGTGGTTGAGTATTGACCTATGAACTAGGAGGTTGAGGTTTGATTTCCAGTCGGGGCGCATGCCTGGGTTTCGGGCTCGATCCACTGTGTTTGGTGTGCAGAAGGCAGCCGATCAATGATTCTCTCTCATCATTGATGTTTTTCTATCTCTATCTCTCCCTCTTTCTTCATCTCTGAAATCAGAACCTCGACCTCCTGGTTCATAGGTCAACACTCAACCATTGAGAAACACCAGCTGGGCTAATAAACTTTTTTAAAAGAATAGTTTTAAATATATAGGGGGAAAAAATTGAAGATAGTAGTGGGTCTCCACACACCCCAAGCCCAATTTCCCCTTTTGTTAACACCTTACATTAGTATGGTACATTTGTTACAATTACAATTGAACCAATACTGATACATTATTATTTACCAATGTCCATGCCTTATTCAGATTTCTTAGTTTTCTCTTAATGTGCTTTTTCTGCTCCAGGGTCACACCCAGATTACCAAGTTACATTTAGTCATCATGTCTCCTAAGGCCCTCTTGGCTATGACAATTTCTCAGACTTTCCTTATTTTTGATAACCTTAACCTCAGTTTCCTCCTACGTCTCCTGGTATTCAAGTAGTCTGCAAAGCCAGGAGATTCTGGGAGGACTGCCAGATTTGGGGGTGAAGTGGTGATGTGTGTAACTGACGAAGCCTCAATGTGGCCTCTGGAACATAAGTGTGGTAATGAGAACAACTCTGGTAGTAGACTCAGAGGTTTAGGAAATAATTTTTGTTTAAATATGCCAGGAAAGAAGAAACATATTGCTAAGAGAACGCCACCCCCTTGCTGTGCCTACTAACTAGCGGGTAATGAAGGAGTGGCAGAATATTTAAATAACGAGTCAGCAGTGACGTCATTGGGCGAGGTCTAATTGCGAGCGACCTTTCGAGAGCCCTCTCCCCTCACCCCCCTGAGCCCCTGTGATGCCTTAGCTCCTACAAGTCCTTCTCTAAAGGAGAGAAACTAGGCGGGCTGACTGCTTATCTTCCACGCTAGCTCAGTCCGAGAAACTACAATTCCCAGAAGACCTCGCGGCGTGACCTGTCTCTTGCGGCATTGGCTCCTGTATGTTGCGCCCAGCCAATAGAAAACTAGCTCTTTGATAAGTGCCAAAATGGCGATGCTTAGGTCTTAGAACTAGATTGTCCGGTAGGCTTAATTTGGGGCGGTGGTGGATGAAAAGGAAACGGGATTATAGTGTCAGGGTTGTGGAAGATGGAGGAAATGGGGGTGTTGTCTAGATTTGGAGTGGTGATGCCTGCTGAGGGACGGAGCCAGAGCTGAGGGAATAATTAGGCAACCAGAACTGGCTTAACCCTTTGCTGTCCTCTTCACTCTTTGTATTAAGCCCCTTTGACACCCTCGTTAGCTTAAGAAAGGGTGGTCCAGGAGGGAAGAACCTGGCAGGATCCTTACCACCCTCTCCCCCATCTTTTCCTTTTTGGTTCTGTCTCCCTTAAATCTTCCTGTAGCTTCTCCATTTCATTCAAGTCTGCTCTTCCCCGTTCTTTCCCTCAGCATCTCCTCTCCCCTTCTCTAGCTCGATTTCTCCCGCCTCCCAGCTGACCGCCACCGGCCCCGGCTTCCTGAGAGTGCAATCATGAAGGTGGTGAACCTGAAGCAAGCCATTTTGCAAGCCTGGAAGGAGCGATGGAGTGACTACCAGTGGGCAATCAACATGAAGAAATTCTTCCCCAAAGGAGCCACGTGGGACATTCTCAACCTAGCAGGTCTCCAGTGAAATAGGAAGGAAGGATGGGAGGGCTACACCGGAAAAGTTGTGACCACACGGTCTTACTTTGTGATTCCCCTTGCAGAAGCACTGCTGGAGCAGGCCATGATTGGACCTTCCCCCAATCCTCTCATCCTGTCCTACCTGAAGTATGCCATTAGCTCGCAGGTAAACTGCCCCACCGGTTCCAGAGGGTGAGGGTGTGAAAATATAAAAGGCGTAGAGTATCGTTGTGGGCTCATACACCGTCCAGGTGAATTTGTTGGAACATATCACTTCTCCGAGCCGCAGTTTTCTCATGGAAAGAATAATAGTTCATTAACTTATTCTACAATAAATATTCACGAATGTTTGTATGTGCCAGACGGTGCTGTAGGCCCTGGGGATATGGCTCTGAACAAGGTCTGTTCCCAGCACCCAAAGAATTTAGTGGGTAACGCAGATATAATAAGCCGTCAGTCACAGGATAGGCTTATGATAGTGGCTGGGATAGGGTACTGTGGGAGTACATGGAAGGGGCACCTAATCCATTATGAGCAATCAGAGGGATGCGATGTTTAAACCAAAACATGAATGTTGAGTTAGCCAGGCAGATTGATAAGACTGTACATAGTGTTTGACAGTATTTCCACACATCTTTGCCAATGCTGGATAGAATCTTACAGATTTATTTCCAGAGAAGCAAAAAATAACATCATGTTATATTACGTATTTCCATGATTGTGATGTTGAGCATATTTTTATATGCATATCTTCTGTGAATTACTTATGTATACCATTTGCCCATTTTTCTATTGTTTGAATGTTTTCTTTATTTTTTTGGTAACAGCTTAATTGAGCTATAGATCACGTACTATATAAATAGTTTACCGATTAAAGATATACACTGAGTGGCCAGATTATTATGATCTCTGAACGCATAATAATCTGGCCACTCAGTGTATATCCTATACAATAAAAGGCTAATATGCAAATTGTCCCCTCGACCAGGAGTTCAACCAGCAGGCAGGTGGGCCAACCGCCCATGTCCCCTCGCCCTGGCCAGGCTGGCCAGACCCCACCCATGCACGAATTCATGCACCAGGCCTCTAATATGTGTATATATATATATACACACACACATACACACACTGAGTGGCCAGATTATTATGCGTTCAGAGATCATAATAATCTGGCCACTCAGTTTATATCTCAATAGTTTTTAAAATATTCAGAGTTGTACAACTATCACCACAATCAGTTTGGAACATTTTCATCATTCCAAGCATTCCTACTGATTTTTAAGTGTCTTTTAAAATAATCTATCTTGCCCTAGCTAGTTTGACTCAGTGGATAAGAGTGTCAGCCTGTTAGCTGAAACCAGTTTGGCTCAGCGGATAGAGCGTCGGCCTGCGGACTGAAGGGTCCCGGGTTCGATTCCGGTCAAGGGCATGTACCTTGGTTGCGGGCACATCCCCAGTGGGAGGTGTGCAGGAGGCAGCTGATCGATGTTTCTCTCTCATCGATGTTTCTAGCTCTCTGTCCCTCTCCCTTCCTCTCTGTAAAATATCAATAAAATATATTAAAAAAAAAAAAAAAAAGAGTGTCAGCCTGTGGACTGAAAGGTCCCAGGTTCTATTCCGGTCAAGGGCATATGCCCGGGTTGTGGGCTTGATCCCCAATAGGGGTGTGGAGGAGGCAGCCAATCAGTGATTCTCTCTCATCATTGATGTTTCTATCTCTCTCTCCCTCTCCCTTCCTCTCTGAAATCAATAAAAATATATTAAAAAAATAATCTATCTTTTAACCCTTATCTGTTATTTATGTTTTCAATTTTCTTTGTCACATTTTTTTAAGTTTGTGATTTTTATTTTCTTAGCATGCAGAAGTTTTTAAAAAAATATTTTTATTGATTTCAGAGAGGAAGGGAGAAGGGTGAGAGAGATAGAAACATCATTGATAAGAGAGAATCACTGATCGGCTGCCTCCTGCACACCCTCCTCCCCCACTGGGGATCGAGCCTGCAACCTGGGCATGTGCCCCTGACAAGAATCGAACCCAGGATCCCTCAGTCTGCAGGCCAATGCTCTGTCCACTGAGCCAAATCAGCCAGGGCAGCATGCAGAAGTTTTTAATGTTTCTGTTGCCAGATTTAGCCTTTTTTTTTTTTTTTTCCCTTTGGGGCTTTTGTTTTGCATACGGGGTTGCCTGCTCTAAGGATCAAAATATATTTTTCTCTAATTTTTGCCAACACTTCACTTTTATTTTTTTATATTTCTTTTCTCTGACACAGTTAAAATTTATTGCAGTGTGAAACAGAGATTCAAATTTATTTATATATTTTTTTCAGACAGATGGACAGTTGGCTCAACTACCTCTGTTGAATAGACCATTATTTGTCCTATCCTAAATTTTCTTATAGGCAAGATTCCATATCTTGACAGTCTAGTTTATTTTATTGATATATTGGTCTTTTCTTGCACCAGTACTTTATTGTTTTAATTACTGTACCTTTATAGTATGTTTGATACCTGGCTAGACAAGTCTTCCCATAGTTTTATCTCTCAAAAATTTCTTGACCCAGGCATTTTCATTTCTAGACAAATTTTAGAATCCACCTAAGTTCTTTTTAAAATCCTGTTATATTTTGATTGGGATTTTCTTGACTTTGTGGATTTGGGGAATTTGTGGATTAACTTTAGAAAAATTACTCTGATTATAGTTTGAAGAATGGGTTGAAAGGGGGTAAGACAGAAGGCAAGGACACAATTTAGTCTGGAATATTTTTGCTGTAAAGAACCAGACAGTAAATACTTTCTGTTTTGCAGGCCATATAGTTTCTGTCACTACTGTTCTGTCATAGCTTGAAAGCAGATCTAGATAATATGTAAATAAGTGGGCATGCATGTGTTCTGATAAAACTTTATTTACAAAAATGGTGGATAAGCCAGATTTAGGTTGTAAGCCATAGTTTTCCGACTCCTGATTTAAGCTATTGTAGTAATTCAGGAAAGAGATGATACTAGCATAAACTTGGGAAGTGCCAACCCTGGCTGTTAGAGCATTGGCCCAAAAACCAAAGGATCTTGAGTTCGACCTGGTCATGGGCACCTGGGTTGCAGGTTCAATCCCAGGTCCCAGTTGGAATGAATGTAGGAGGCAACCAATGGATCTCTCTCTCTCTCTCTCTCCCTCTCCCTCCTTCCCTTCCTCCCACTATCTCTAAAAATCAATGAAAAAATATCCTTGGGTGAAGATTAACAAAAAATAAAATAAAATTTAAAAAAAACTTGGGAAATGGCAGCAGCAAAAAAAAGATGAATTCAAGTGCAGTGTAGCGCAGTTGGTTGGGCATCGTCCCATGCAACGAGAGGTTACCAGTTTGATTCCTGGTTGGGGCACATGCCTGGGTTTCAGACTTAATCCCCCATAGAGGGTGTGCATCCATGTTTCACTCTCCCATTGATGTTTCTCTCTCTCCCTCTCCCTCTAAAAATCAACAAAACATATTAAAAGAAGGTAAATTCAAGAACAAGTTAGGAAATGACATTGAGAGAGGATTTGGTGATAGACTGGAGGAGAAGTGTGAAAGAGAGGAAAAAAATCCAAGTTAGTGTCTAGGTTTCTGGTTTGGAGGAGTGGCTGAATGATGGGATCGTAAGATGAATGATGGGATCGTAGGAAGACAGTGGGAGTAGAGTAGGACTGTTAGGTTTGGGGTGCAGATGAGTGGTGGGGATGGCATGTTTGATTTTGGCCTTGTTACATTTAAGGTGCCTCTGTGGGCTATCAAAGAGAAGATACTGAGTAGGCAGTTGAACATACATGTCTGGAACTTAGAAGGAGAGGCCTAGACTAGAGCTGTTGATTTAGAGTCATCGTCTGCAGATGGTAACTGAAACTATGGGCATGGGTGAGATTGCCCGGAGAGTATGGAGTGTGAGAAAGGAAGGGAGTGACGAAGCCACATTCCTGAGGAACCAAACACATTTAAGGAACATACACAGGAAAAGAATTCCTTATAGGAGCCCAAAAGGAAGGGGTCAGCGAGGAGAGAAGAAAAGAAAAGTGAGAGAGCGGGGTATCAAGAAAAGTCACAGGAGGAAGGAGTGGAATGAAGAATGAGGAGGTGTTTCCTGGTGTTTGATGCTGCTGGGAGGTCATTGAGATCAGAACTGAGAACTGTCCATGGGGTGTAACAACAAGAGTTTGCTGATGAGCTTAATGAGAGGATTCATGCCGTGGGAAGGACAGAAGTGATTGGAATGGGTTGAATTGCCAACGGGAGGTGGGGAGGTAGTCAGTGAGTATAGAGAACTCTTATGCCTGTGAAGAGCAGACAAGAGGATGATGGTTAATTGGAAGTGTGAGGTCTGCGGGAAGTTCCTTTAAAAATAGAAGAATCTTGAGATGTGTAAACACTGATGGGGAAAGCAAGAGGGATAAAGAGGCTGAAGTAACAGTGAGAGAAATAAATATACATGGAAGACCTTCATGACTTCCAAAGTGCTGTGCAAAATTAGTCATTTATTTTTCCTTCAGAGTCAAGAGGCTCTTTGGCCCAGTGCTGTGCTCATAGAGGTACTCAGGAGCAGTTGGGGTGTCGACTATGAAGAGCAGAGGAGATCAGAGAGCAGCGGTGGGGTCAGTCTGGGCTGGCGAGGTGTGTAGTGGCCACATAGACGGTCTCCATCCTTGGGCTGCTGGTAGTTTAGCGCTCCTGCTTTGATGGATATATTATGACTGGAATAGGTTAAATCCTGCTGTTAAAACAGTTCACCATGTGGAAAGTATTTTTAGGTCTCTAGAGTAGGAGTGCTTTATTGATACTGTTGGCAAAAATTTACTGAACAGAATCCTGAATTTGGAGACCATATAAACATATAACCAATGACATCCTTCAGAACGTACAGAATTGCGGGTGTCTCTTCTGGTAGTTTGGGGTTTGTTTCTAGTGGGGACATCCAGCTCCCCCTTCAGGTTGGTATCCAGCAAGGTTCTGTTCTCTGCCAAGCTCTTGCTATGGGGACATCAGTTATAAATAAACAAAACACTCGCCTGGAACGTTACGGTCATCCCGCCCAGGCAGGCACCCAACTTCCTGATCACTGTCAGACACTAGCATTGGCTTCCCAGTGCGTCCTGCTGAGAGTGGCACTAAACACTCACTGTGTATTTAAGTCTTCTGTGTGTTTTGCACCTGTTTAATCCAAGAATATTCGTTAAAGATGTCTGAACAGATAGCAGTCTGTGCACATGATGGGAAAATAAGACGTGAAAGGTATTGCCATGCATGTAAAGTTCACCCGACTAAGGTCATCGCGGCTGACTTAGCTTTCTTCTTAAATCTTTGGAAAGTTCTGTTTTTCTAGTGAAGAAAACCCACAAGGCAGGTAATTAATTATCTTGACAGTTTCTGTCATTGTATTTTGCTTTTTCATTTGGTGTATTGTGCCACTAATTTTGAGTATACGATTGTGACTGTTTTCTGTAGTATTACTCATTTTCATCAGCATGCTATATTATTATTTTTTTAGACTATGACAACTTAAAAGATTTTTTGTAGGGTTTAATTTCATTCAGGACAAATTATTTCTTTTGAATTATATCTCTGATCTTATGGTGATAAGTAGGTTTTACTAATAGAAATTTGTTTTAAGGTAAATCCCCCCCCCCCAGAACATTAGTTACCTGACATCTTAGATATCATAATGAAAGACACATCAGTGACGAAAGAGAATTCATCGATCCAAAGCCATAAAAACTTACGGAGGACCTACTACCTGCTGGGCCCCAGGGTGGGTTCTAGAGAAACAGATAATACATTTTAAAATTCTGTTTAACTTTAAAAAGCCGCATGTGGCTAATGGCATCGCTATTGTCCAGTGCAGCTTTAGAAGCTACTTTGGGAAATGCTGATCTAAGGGTGTGTTCTTACTTATTCATTCCACAGACATTGTCAACAAGTTCATGGGTCGCCGCGTAAAAGCATCCTTATCCTCAAGGAGCTTCTAGTTCGGTGTGTGTGTGTGAGGGGGCGGGGTGCGGCAGACACCAGCTGTGCAGTGATGGGCACAAGGGGATTACTTGGACACAGAGGCGGATTTCAGCTTTGGGTGGGAGGTTGGGGTTGATCAGAGAAGGTGTCCTGGAGGAATCCTCGAGAATAACGCCTGGAAAAATGAGTAAGAGGTGAATAGTGGAATTCACTACCTGTGTCAGGGTGCAGTTACTCCCTAGTCACTGCAAGAAATGTGTGCTTGTCTCCAGTTCTTTTTTATTGTATTGATTTCAGAGAGTAAGGGAGGGAGAGAGGGAGAAACATCAGTGATGAAAGAGATTCATTGATTGGCTGCCTCCTGCACGCCCCCCACTGGGAGTCAAGTTCACAACCCCACATGTGCACTGACCAGGAATCAAACCGTGACCTCCTGGTTCATAGGTCAACGCTCAACCACTGAGCCATGCCAGTCGGGCTGTTCTTGTACAAACAAAATCACTCTTGATAGAAGTTGTAGGAGTAAAGGAACACAACCATGCTTCTGTCCACTGGCAGTCAGTTAAACTCTCTATAGTGGACCGTGAAACATGGCACCTTTGAATACCCCAAATCATCTTCTGAATGGGTTCATGCTTATGATGTCATTTGCGGTGAGTCTGATAGAGGGAAGAATGGAGACAATGCCTGGTGTTCTGTCCATTTAGTGGGTTGAGGAAGGCCTCTTGAGAGGTTGAGGTTTCAGGAGAGCTGCAGCAACTTGAAGTATCAGCGCTTGTCCGCTCCGCTGCGGAACACCAGTTGTCTGAACTTTATCTTTCTTCTTTCCCTCCAGATGGTGTCCTACTCCTCTGTCCTCACAGCTATCAGTAAGGTATGATCATAGCTACTCACAAGCTGGGTGGGGGCAGGGGAAAAGATATGGTCATGACGGAGGGGGCCCCACCTCCTTGAATGCTCTGATCATGTGACCACTGAGGCTGGACAGGATGCCTCTGAATGGCATAGCTGCCTTTCCCTGGAAGGGAGAGCATCCTGGGAAGCGGGGGCTGGCAATTAGCCAATCTCCAATGTTGAAAGGGTGCCCATTCTTAAACCTGAGGTGGGAGGAAAGATGAGTGTTCCATCTGCCTCGTGTGAGACCAGGGGTTGACTGTAGCATCACCTCTGTTCTTTCCACAGTTTGATGACTTTTCCCGGGACCTGTGTGTCCAGGCTTTGCTAGATATCATGGACATGTTTTGTGACCGACTAAGGTAATAGGGGTGAGAGGCTCACAACCTCCAGCACTAGCTTAGTGTAAAGTATAGAGACTCTGTGGCTTCCCACACTTCTCCCCCCCTGCTCACCCACACCCACCATCCCCATCCTTTTCTACTTGGTCCTTAGGACAAAAATGCCTCTTCTCGATTTGGAGTAGCTCATTTGAAATCTTGTCCAGGGCTGTCTTCCCTAGGACTTTGCTAACTTCCCAACTCTCTTCCCTAGTAAGGGAGTGCCAGGCACTCTGGGGAACGTTGGTGTGGGTCAGATTTCAGCCTTTGGAGCAGAGACAGATTTTGCATCCTTTCCCGTAGCTGTCATGGCAAAGCGGAGGAGTGCATCGGGCTGTGCCGGGCCCTTCTCAGCGCCCTCCACTGGCTGCTGCGCTGCACTGCAGCCTCTGCCGAGCGGCTCCAGGAGGGGCTGGAGGCTGGCACTCCAGCTGCGGGGGAGAAGCAGCTTGCCATGTGCCTGCAACGCCTGGAGAAGACCCTCGGCAGCACCAAGAACCGGGCCCTGCTCCACATCGCCAAACTAGAGGAGGCCTGTATGTCCCCTCGTCCCCCTGAGCCCCACCTGCCACTGCTCCCATATCTGGTTCTTTAATTGAGAGGGGAGAGGCAGGATGGCATCCCACTTTTTTCCAGGAGGATCTGAAATCATCCCACTTCCTTTTTTTTCTCCCCATAAGCATTGCATACATCCCAGGGACTTGGGCAGGGTGGCACCCGAGCCAATCAACCAACAGGTATTTACTGAGCCTTATTGTATGCCCAGCACTCTGCCAGGTGCTGGGGGCGGGAGGGAGGGGGGCTGCTGAAGGAGCATGTGGCAGGGTCCCTGCCTTCAACCAGTATACATGCCCGTGGGGAGCAAGACTAGTGTGCAGTATACTTGGAAAAAATTAGAGGGCAAGGCAAGCACACGATCCATCCTTGTGTTTGTCTCCATGTTACTGATCATCTGAGAAACAGATGACTGTGTGAGCATTGCCTAACACGTCCTTTAGACACGATGCCTGTCCGCTGCCAGGCCTACTGGGCCACGCACCTCTCGACTCAAGGGCACATGTTAAGCATCGGAACTCTCCAGAGCCTGTGACCAGACAGATCACCCAGTGGGAGGGAGGGCTCTGATATTCCGGACGTGGGGCCTGAAGGCCGCAGTCTGGCTGCGGCTTGGGACTACTGAGGATCTGTATTTCTCCAACAGTGAAAAACGCTGGAATGGGTTACCTCCAGGTCTTCAAGGCCTGGTTGAAAGACTTGTTGTAGAATTAGTATATTTATTACTTTCCAAAACATGTTTTATTGCCTGTGTAAAGTACAGGAAGGTGACCACGATGTAAAAATAGGCTATGCTGACAGGTTCTTACCTATCTTGAGCACTTGGCAAATGTTTATTGGCTGCAAAATGAATGAATATTTAACTTAATGGATCTCAGGTCTCACCTCCCCCATGCTAGTTGGTGCCATTCTTCATCATTTGACCCTCTGGAATTATAACTAGGATAAGCGACTTATAATTAAGTGCTAAATCATGCAGTATAGACCATGAATTCAGGCATTTAGGAGAGATCAGTGCGTTGGACCAGTTGGGTAAGTTGTTAAAGCAGCTGGGGCTTGAACAGAGGCTTGAAGGCTAGAGAGAGTTGGCGAGGTGATGAGTGGGAGGGGCATTTCCGAAGGGAGGACAGCTAGAGCCCAGGCCCAGACGGGGTGGAGGATACGGAAGGTGGTGCAGGAGTCCAGCTTGACTGAGTTGGAGAGTGTTGGCTATTTGCAAGGCTGGCACACTCCGGAAGTGACCTGTGGCCACGTCCCTGTTCCAGCCTCTGGACTCCCCTCCCCTGCCCCACCCCTGCCTCTCTGCCACTGCCTGTCTCTGAAGTCAGCTGGACGCATCCCTACCAGGCAGGCTTCTGGGATTAGTTTCCAGGGGCTTCACGGTTGGTGTGCAGCCTCCTTCTAGAAACAGCACACGCTGCCCCCAGGCCCCCAGCCTCCATGTCACCCTCAGGGAAGCCTCCTTGCGTGGTTTTGTGGGCCCAGGGGGTGCCAAAGTTGAGGATTTGGGGGCTACTCTCCTCTGTTTCCCATCATGTTCCTGCATTTCCTTTTCTCCGCCAGCCTCCTGGACAGCTATTGAACATTCTCTCTTGAAGCTTGGGGAGATCCTGGCCAATCTCAGCAACCCCCAGCTCCGGAGCCAGGCTGAGCAGTGCGGCACACTCATTAGGAGGTACCCAGCTCCCAGGTCGATGGTGGTGAAGGGAGAGGGGAAAGGCCCTGGGTGGGGGTGGGTGGTGTGGCACCTGGCCCCAACCCTTTTGCTCTCCCCTGCTCTCCAACGCTTCCCAGCTCACCAAATACCACCCCTGTGTATCTGTCCCCTCAGCATCCCCATGATGCTGTCCGTGCACTCCGAGCAGCCGAACAAAACTGGCTTCCCCACAGTCCACGCGCTGGTCCTGCTCGAGGGCACTATGAACCTGACAGGCGAGACCCAGCCGCTGGTGGAACAGCTGATGATGGTGAAGCGCAT
Source organism: Plecotus auritus (assembly GCF_963455305.1). Classification (NCBI taxonomy): domain Eukaryota; kingdom Metazoa; phylum Chordata; class Mammalia; order Chiroptera; family Vespertilionidae; genus Plecotus; species Plecotus auritus. The sequence goes on from NC_137774.1 coordinate 9,236,280, forward strand.
GCAGGTGGGCGGGCCACAGTTGCTTCTCTGTCCCCCAGGCGGCGACCGTTTGTGTGCAAGAGGGAGGATTCTTCTGGTCGTTCTGGGGGACATGGCGTTTCTTCTGTTCATGGTGGAAAGTGAATCCCTGTCTTGTACGCTTCTGCCATCTCACCTCACATCCCCGGCTCTCATATTCTGTGTTTCCCAGTCTGTAACCCAGCCTGATCCCCAGGGGCCTGCAGAGGTGAAGGGGGGAATGGGGCCCCTCTAATGCCTTGCCCTTGGATCTTCCTGCAGCATATCCCCACCCCACTTTTTGTCCTGGAGATCTGGAAAGCTTGCCTTGTGGGGCTCATCGAGTCTCCCGAGGGTACGGAGGAGCTCAAGTGGACGGCTTTCACCTTCCTCAAGGTACCTGGGACATGGAGCAGCAGGAGAGCCAGTCTAGGGATGGTTCTCGGGAAAAGCAGCGACTCCCTGGGCCTTTGCCCTGCATTTCTCCCGCTGGCGCCATGCCCAGCCTGCCAGGTCCCCCAGCACTAGTTCCCATTGATTCTTTTCTCTGAGAGTCCCAGGGCCATAGTTAGCTCGCTGGCAGGCTCCTGCTGTTTCTTAGCACACAGGTGCTCTTCAGCTCTGTCTCCAGCCAGATTCCTGCAGGGCAGTCACGGGAGCCAGGGAAGCAGGCCTTGGTCCTTGAAGTGGGGACTCCACTTTTGCTTAGGGCATTTCCTCGCTGGGCCAGCCGACGAAGGGTCCCTGTGTCCTGTAGGCTGAGGGCACCGGGGACGTAGGCACCATTGCTTTCTGATTTGGCTTCTAGAATGCTTTCCCCTTCAGGGCAGGGGTGTTCCTGTCTCTCTGCCCAGAGCAGGGGCCGGAGGGGGTGCCTTCAGTTCTGGGTGGAAGAGAAGAACTTGTGCTTCCTGTTTTCCCCTGCCTCATCCTCTAGATCCCACAGGTTTTGGTGAAGTTGAAGAAATACTCTCATGGAGACAAGGTGAGTAGAAGAAATGAGACGGAGGGAGCATAGGAGCAGATAGATCCTCGTCTCTGCCCTGGAGAAGCCAGAGCAAGGGGAGGGTCACTTAACTGGGCAGGAGTGTGTCCTTGTTCCTGTGGGAAGGGGAGTGTGTATGTACCTGAGCATCTGTGTGCACCACACACGTGCACCCAGTCTCCAGAGAGAAGGCAGCTAGGCTGCTCAGGAGGCAGGGTTGCCCGAGATGATCAGGACCCGGGTGGCCATGGAGGGCGATGCCCCAACCCCCCCCTCCCCCCCCGCCATCCCATAGTCACTGGAAGTCAGTGGGTAGGCACGGCTGACTTGTAGGCTTTATATCCAGCGGTGTCCTTGTGAGCCTGCAACGCAGGCTGTGGTGGGGGGGTGGGGGGGCGGAAAGACTGAGGAGCCAGATGGCATTCCTGGCTCTCTAGGACTTTACCGAAGATGTCAATTGTGCCTTTGAGTTCCTGCTGAAGCTCACACCCTTGCTGGACAAAGCTGACCAGCGCTGCAAGTATGAACTCCGCTGCTCTCGACTGGGAAGTGTCCCGGGCTCTCCCACTGCTCTTCCTGCCAGATACGCCTCAGAGGGCTGTGTTACTGTTCACCCGCCGGGCAGGAGCAGGAGGCAGCTGCCTCTTAGTTACCGAGTGCCCAAGCCCCTCTCCCCTCTCCCTTCCCTCTGGCCCTCCAAACGTTCTTCATCCTGAGGGAGGGAGGACCCGGGCTGGGACCCTTGCTCCTGCCCCTCTGGAATCCCTGCTCTGGGCCCAGTCCCCTCATCATCTTTCTCCCTCACAGCTGTGACTTCACAGACTTCCTCCTTCAGGAATGTAGGAAGCAGGGGCTTCTGTCTGAGGCCAGTGTGAACAACCTTATGGCCAAGCGGTGAGTGTGAGCTCCCTCGGGCACCCTTTGCTCTCCCTCTCTCCTGTCCAGACTGGGCTACTGGGTGCCTTTCCCCTCCTGTCTAGAGTTTGGGTGGCGGGTGCCTGGGGCCAGGAGACACTGGTTTCTGCAGACTAGGGTTTTGCCCCATGAGGTACTGTGCTTTGACTCTCAGCCTCCTTTGTAATCAAAGTCAAAATCCTCAATCTTCCTCCAATCTTAAATGAACTTTCAAAGTGGCTGTAATGACCCATGACCGAAGGAAGCGATCGCAATATCGGATACGCTTTCATAGGTGTCAGCATGGCGCCAAAGGTTCTCTCTCCTGTGCTTCCCACCGTTCTCTGGGCCTCTGCTCCGGGGCTGGACAGGGAGCACGTCTGGAATTGATCTCTGTTCCTCTTCTCCTTTTTGGGCCGACTGGGTATGGCCACAGCGCAGCAGACCGGGAGCACGCACCCCAGCAGAAATCGGGAGAAAACGCCAACATCCAGCCCAATCCTGGGCTGATCCTCCGAGCGGAGCCCACGGTTACCAACATCCTCAAGGTGAGTGCGCCCTTCCCTTGCCACCAGGGTCGTCTCTTCCCTCTTTCCAGTTTTCCCTCTACTTCCAGATAAATACTCAGAGGCCATAGACCTCTCTCTCTTCTGGCTTTTATACGTAGTTACTTGGGAAGTAGAGAAAGGGGGAACGCAAGGGAAGCTGCCATTGAAACTAACATTTGTTGAGCATCACTTGTAAGCCAGGCACTGTGGTAGGTGCTTTCACTTAGCTCGTCTTGTGCAGAAACAATGGAGAATTTCACAGCAGGGACCTCACCTGCCCGGCCCTACCACCCTTGTCCCAGTTTCGTTGTGAGGGATGGTTTTGGAGAGCAAGGATAAGATTTTAGAAACCGTTTTCCAGATTGGAATCAGAAAGACGTAGATTTAAGTTGCAGGTCCTGGTGTACCATTGAATGGAGACATGCAGAGAGAGAGACTGTGGCTAGGCTGTATCTGGGGGGGTCTTCAGTGTTCTTCAGGACTTGATTTCCTGTCGTGTCCCCAGACGATGGATGCAGACCACTCCAAGTCCCCGGAGGGGCTGCTGGGGGTCCTGGGCCACATGCTGTCTGGGAAGAGTCTGGACTTGTTGCTGGCTGCAGCTGCTGCCACGGGGAAGCTTAAGTCCTTTGCCCGGAAATTCATCAAGTAAGGAAGGCCGAGCTGTGACCGGGGCCGGGGAGGCATATCTGAAGTAAGAAAGCAGGATGGGGTGGGGCCCTGGGGTCTGGGCCTCCCAGGATGCTCAGTCCAAAGCAGAGCATCCCAGCTGGAGGCCCTGGGGGAAGGGCCGTTTCTTTGGACACGGAGCCTCGTTGCTTCGGCTGAGGATGACGTGGAGGAGTTCCAGGAGGTGACGAGGCGGCGAACGGCAGCGCGGAGGGGCTCTGTGTGTGCCCAGGCGTTACCAGGGGCTCTCCTAGTCTGTGGACTTACTTCTTGTTAACCTGGAATTGACCTGTAGAAATTGTTCTATTCAATGAGCCGTTCTCTAGGTTTGGGGGATCTTTAAAAACAACGTTCTCTTTTCTGTAGCAATGGTGTTCATTTTAAGTTTAACCTGTAATTGGGACTAGTGAGTGCCTCTCGGGCTGGGTGTGGTCCCCCATCCCCAGCTGTTACTCCGCCCTTGCCCTGGTTGATGCGGCCTCTCTCCATTCCCTCCACAGTTTGAATGAATTCACGACACACGGCAGTGAGGAAAGCAGTAAGTCAGCTCTGCGCATCCCAGGCCTGGCTGGCACTGAGAGGCGGGTGTGGGGGAGAGCTCAGGAGGGAAGAGGTGCCTTTTGTGGGTCCTGGGAGGCTCTTTTCCCCTGAGTGATGACTCAAGAAGCCTGTGGGAGGCTTGAGAGAGGGTGATGCTGGGAAAGGGTTCTTCTACAACCACCCCTTTGTCCCCCCCTTAGGATTTGGTTGGGTATTGGGGGGAAAGAGGGTATCAGGAGTCTGATTCCGAGGAAGGAATGATGTTCCAATTGAGACTCAAGAAAAGGATTCTGAGCCTCAGAGCTTTGAAGGAGACACTGGCTCTGACCTTCCTTGAGGTGAATCCTGATCCCCTCCAGACCCAGACAAGGGCGTTGGGCCCTGCCCTGGGCTGCGGGTCAGCCTTCTCATCCTTCACAGCCAAATCGGCCTCCGTTCGAGCCTTGCTCTTTGACATCTCCTTCCTCATGCTGTGCCACGTGGCCCAGACCTATGGCTCCGAGGTGAGTTGAGAGGAGAGCAGGCAGGATTAGGGGCACTGAGTGGGAGGAGCAAGAGGGAAGGAAACAGCCAATATCTCTCCCCGCTGTCACCCCTCACCTCCCACCCCACCCCTGTCAGGTTCTTGGTGCAGAAATCAGGCATCCACCCAGAGCATTTAATAGAAGTTAACAGATGCCCTCCTGGTCGCATCCCAAATCCTTCAGTGCCGGATTCCCGACCACTAGGTGGCAGCATAGCCCTCATCTTGCCCCTGTAGCTGATTTGTCCCCAGTTCTCCAGGGGACCAATGGGAGCAGGAAGCCCCAGGGCATGTGCTCCCCACCTGGCTGGTGACTCGCCTCCTTTCCCAGGTGATCCTGTCAGAGTCGAGCACAGGGGCAGAGGTGCCCTTCTTCGAGACCTGGATACAGACCTGCATGCCCGAGGAGGGCAAAATCTTGAATCCTGACCACCCCTGCTTCCGGCCGGACTCCACCAAAGTGGAGTCCCTAGTGGCCCTGCTCAACAACTCCTCCGAGATGAAGCTGGTGTCAGTGGCCTGGGCCCCCACTCCCAGGGGCGGTGGGGCGGGGCCGGTCCCTCTCCCTCAGCCCCACCTCGTTCCCCTGGTGATTCTTCTCCCCCCCGCCCGACCTCGCAGGCAGATGAATTGGCACGAGGCCTGTCTCAGCATTTCAGCCGCCATCTTGGAAATCCTCAACGCCTGGGAGAATGGGGTGCTGGCCTTCGAGTCCATCCAGGTAGCCCCCCGCTTTCCAGCAGCCTTCTCTCTTCCCTGGGACACAGAGCCAGTCCTTGATAGATTGTTGTATTTCTTTCTTTCTTTTTTTTTTTTTTAAATATTTTATTGATTTTTTACAGAGAGGAAGGGAGAGGGACAGAGAGCTAGAAACATCGATGAGAGAGAAACATCGATCAGCTGCCTCCTGCACACCCCCTACTGGGGATGTGCCCGCAACCAAGTCACGTGCCCCTGACCGGAATCGAACCTGGGACCCCCCAGTCCGCAGGCCGACGCTCTATCCACTGAGCCAAACCAGTTTTGGCTAGATTGTTGTATTTCATAAGAACAAGGAGACAGACCCTTAAGCCAGGAGCTCCTGTTTGGATGTTGATCTTCCTTGTAATCATAGTCCCGCCGCTCCCTCCCACCCAGGTGACTGGGAAAATCAAACTTGTGGTGAAAGGAGGTGTGGAATGTGGCCCAGGGCTCCGCCTGCTGCACTCCGCTGCCCGCAGAGGCTGCGGAAAGTGATAGGCCGGGAAGGGGAGATAGTGGCCCGGTCACACTTTGCCCCTCTCTCAGAAAATCACAGATAATATCAAAGGCAAGGTATGCAGCCTGGCAGTGTGTGCTGTGGCTTGGCTCGTGGCCCACGTGCGGATGCTGGGGCTGGATGAGCGTGAGAAGTCGCTGCAGATGATCCGCCAGCTGGCGGGGCCATTGTACAGTGAGAACACCCTGCAGTTCTACAACGAGAGGTCAGTAACCCGCCCCTCCCTTCTGGAATGCTGCAGGTCTGTGGTGAGAAACGGCCCCTCCAGGAACCGATATCTAACCCCTCTTAACCTTCCCAAACATGCTGCTCACTTGCTCACTCACTTCCTTGCTCGCTCACATTCCTATTCACGTATTCACTCACTGACTCAGCAACAGTTTCGTGTCTTATCTGGCACCTGCTGTGCCCAGAAATACAGACCCCAAACACCTATGATTCCTGCCCTCAAGGAGGTCAAGTTCTGGAGAACTAGCTTGCCACAAGAACAACGCGATTATCTTAGCTGCGTCGCTGTCTAGAAACTGTGAGCCCATCTATAGATTTCACAGGCCTTGGCCCTGCCCACTCCCCTCACCCACCACCTGGCTGTCTTCTGTGACGTTTTTCTGCCTTGGCTTTTCATGGGCTTCCAGAATCTCCCTGGCTACTTCAGCCATGTTGAGTTCAGTGGTGCTGGTCCATTCACCTGTCCAATAAGCTCTTTTTTATTGTGGTAAAAAAATACATACTATGAAATCTACCATCTTAACCATTTTTTATTTATTGATTGATTTGGGGGAGAGAAAGAGAAGCATCAATTTGTTGTTTCACTTATTTATGCATTCACTGGTTACTCCTTTATATGTGCCCTGACCGGGGATTGATCCCACAACATTGGCGTATCAGGACGATGCTCTAACCAACTGATCTACCTGGCCAGGGCCCATTTATCCATTTTTAAGTGTAGAGTTCAATAGTGTTAACATGTGTATATATATATATATATTTTTTTTCATATATATGTTATTCATTTATTATATAACAGTGGGAAGAGAGATTATTTTTGTTTGTTTGTTAATCCTCATCTGAGAATATTTTTTCCATTGAATTTTAGAGAGTGGGAGGGAGAAAGTGGAGTGGGAGGAGGGGGGAACACATGGATATGAAAGAGACACATTGATTGGTTGCCTCCCGTATGTGCCTCATCTGGGGCTGGGAATCGAACCTGCAAACCAGGTACTCGCCCTTGACCAGGAATCGAACCCAAGACCCTTTGGTCTGAGGGCTGACACTCTAATCACTGAGTGAAACCAGCCAGAGCTGTATATTCACATGGTTGTAAATCAGATCTCCAGCATTTTCATCTTGCACATCTGAAACTTGTGCCCATTAAGCAACAACTCACCCTCTCCCCACCCCAGCTTTTCGTAACCACCATTCTGCTTTCTATTCCTATGAATTTGACTACTTTAGGTAACTCACGTAAGTGGAATCGTACAGGATTTGTCATTTTGTGACTGGCATATTTCACTTAGCACAGTGTCCCCAAGGTTCATCCACATTGTAGAGCATGTCAGAATGTCCTCCCTTTTAAGGCTGAATAATTTTCCACTGTTTGTATATACATTGCATGTTTGCCTATCCATTTATTAGTCGATGGGCACTTGGGTGTTTATCACCTCTTGGCTGTTGGGAGTAGCGCTGCTGTAACATGAGCCTGAACCAGTCGGTCAGTTATGAGTGGTGATGCACAAGGTGGCCGGCAGGATGCCTTCCAAGGGAGAAGTGGAACACCGAGCTGAAATGGGGTTGGAGAGGGCCTATGAAATCGCACCTGTTTCCCCTTGCCTCTTTCTTGTCTTCCCTCATCATCCTCGCTCCACAAGTAACGGAGTGTTTGCTTTCCGCTCTAAGCCCCCGACTCTGTCTGGGTGAGGAATAGTGGGGAATCTGCGGCTTCATCACGCAGGTCGAAGCAGTGGCTCTGCGGGTCACAGGGACTTTCCCAGAGCCACCGGCGTTCCAGGAACAGTTAGCGCTCAGGCCCAGTCTGTATTCAGAGTCGAAGACTCTTCACGAGAAAATTCCTGGATATACACTCAAATTTGCCCAGCTACCAAGGGCCGGGAAGAGTCCCGTGGGGCAGCCCTTGGGGCCCGGTCCTGGAAGTTTACATTGGTAGGAGGCCAGGCTGGGTGGGGACCCCCCTCAAGCACTCAGCCCAGAGGGAAGTGATTGTTCTTACTTATGCCAGAGGATTGGCAGGCCAGGCCTGGGGGTTGGGGGGATTTGGAGAGGGAAAATACAAACACATTGCTAGATAACCTGGGAAAGGAAAGCGTACCCCGCCCTGCCCCCCATCGGCTTTGTGCCCAGCAGCGAGAGTCCTGCCAGGTCAGGTCTGCTAGGGGTTTCCAACTTCCTCTTGTCTCCTCCCTTAGCATAGAATGGGGTTAATTACCCAGGAATGTTTCCGTAACCCAACTCCTTGGAAACGTCTGGCCTGGGAGTTTCCTCCCCTGCCCTCTCCACCCCAGCTCTGGAACCCGTGTTGCCCCGAGCCTCAAGTGCTGTCCCCCTCCCCCAGGGTGGTGATCATGAGCTCGATCCTGGAGCACATGTGTGCTGACGTGCTGCAGCAGACGGCCACGCAGATCAAGTTCCCGTCCACGGGCATGGACACGATGCCCTACTGGAACCTGCTGCCCCCTAAGCGACCCATCAAGGAGGTGCTGACGGACATATTTGCCAAGGTGCTGGAGAAGGGATGGGTGGACAGCCGCTCCATCCACATCTTTGACACCTTGCTGCACATGGGAGGCGTCTACTGGTTCTGCAACAACCTGATTAAGGTACTTGGGTGGGGGGGGGGTGGGCCAGACACAGGGGCCAGCTGGGGAGCAGGTGTCCTCAGACTCCAGGAGACATCTGAGAACATGCCTGACATGTTCTCATCCTCTGACTTCCCAACACCTAACCTCTCAGAGGTGTCTTAAGTGCTGCGAGAAGCTTCCTTAGAATAGAGGCTGGTCCTCACCGGGGGAGCTGCAGGGCAGAGGGAGGGATGGAGCAGCAGCTGGGGCTCCCTGCGTGCCCTCCGAGAGACGGGCTGCAGTGGCAGGGATGTCAGAGCCCTCAGCTCCCAAATCCGCCCTCACCTGCCCACGTAGGAGCTGTTAAAGGAGACGCGGAAGGAGCACACGCTGCGGGCGGTGGAGCTGCTCTACTCCATCTTCTACCTGGACATGCAGCAGGTGACCCTGGTCCTGCTGGGCCACATCCTGCCCGGCCTGCTCACCGACTCCTCCAAGTGGCACAGCCTCATGGACCCCCCTGGCACCGCGCTTGCCAAGTAGGAGTCTGCAGAGCTTCAAGTCCCTGTAGCCCTGAGTCAGGCAGCCTTACCTGGGGTCGCCCAGGAAGTGGGGCTGTGGGGAGGCCCTGTCCGACGGGGCCTGATCACCATGGGCACAGAGCCCCCCCCCTTGGGGTCCCTCTAATTTTATTTCTTTTCCTGGAACCCTTTGCCAGGCTAGCCGTCTGGTGTGCCCTGAGTTCCTATTCCTCCCACAAGGGACAGGCATCTTCCCACCAAAAGAAGAGACACCGTGAAGACATCGAGGTAGGGGTCCCTCCGTCCACTTGTTCCCGGGTTTGTTCAGCAGACATTTCCTGAGCCTCTTCTGGTAAGAGGCGCCCTCCCAGCCCAGGCAGCCAGGCCGGCTCCCTGACTCCGGGAAGCGTGGCGGGCACTCGTCCGCGGTGATGACTGTGAGGGGGTCTCACTGGGCTGGAGGGGTGAGGAGAGGGCTGGGATGCAGCGGGAGGGGAGCCCCGCTGGAGGTGCTGAGCGAGGCCCGTGGGGACTCGGCTCTTCCCATAACAGTGAGTTCCCCCCCCCCAGGACTACATCAGCCTCTTCCCCTTGGATGACATGCAGCCCTCGAAGCTGATGCGCCTCCTGAGCTCCAATGAGGAGGATGCCAACATCCTTTCCAGTCCTGGTGAGTGGGCAGGGCTGGGCAGCGGCTCCTTTCCTGGGCACTCGGTCCTCTGGGCGTGCAGCACGCTAGGCCCCAGCGCAGGCATCTTTGCTGGCGGTCAGAGAGGGTGTGGCAGGAGTTTGTCCCATTTTGTCTCCTACGGCTGCTGTCTCCCACCCCCAGAGAGGCCAGCGTTGCTGTGGGCCCCTCCCGCCAGGTGGAGGCTCTTCTGCCCAGTCCAGGCCCAGGGGCTCACGGTTGTCTCTTCCCGCCCCTGACTTCCCACAAGCTACCAAGTGAGTCCACTGTCTGGGGCACAGTCTGTGCCGTTGACTCACCAGCTCTGACCTTCCTTCCCCTGAAACAGGCCCTGAGGCTGGAGCAGGCCTGGGCTGGGACTTGGGGCTGCTCCCCACTCTTCCTGCTGACGAGCGGCCCTCCCCCGCCCGACTTCCCTCGCTCTCTGTACCCAGGGCTCCTTCTGTGGCACTTACATTTTGCTGTTTCTAGAGATTTCTCTGAGGCCTTCTAGGGACCAGGGTAGACGCTCGGTCTGCTGCCTGCCAACCCTCTGGCCTTTGACTAGTTACTTAGCATCTCTGATCTCGGTTTCTTCGTCTGGAAAATGGAGATGCGAGGCTGAAGCGGCAGAGGCCCCTGGCGCCTGGTGGTGCTGGCCAGTGTTAGTTCTGTCTCCTCTCCTCTGGGCATCTCTGTATTTGGGGCCCCTTGGTGACTCTGGACCCAAGGACTCCTCTGCGGGGCCCTCCATCCCGATGCGTGAGGGCTTCCCCGGCAGAGGGGCCTTGTCCTGAGCGCTCTCCATTGGCCCCACAGCCGACCGGTCCATGAGCAGCTCCTTGTCAGCCTCCCAGCTCCACACAGTTAACATGAGAGACCCACTGAACCGAGTCCTGGGTGAGTCCTCCCACCCCCACTCCTGAAACGGGGGTTCAGGCGCGTCAGCTGGAAGAGGGCCTCTTGGTACCCCTGCCTGCTCTGTCACATCTCCCTGCCTCCGTCCTCCTTCTCCCCTACTCGCTAGCTCTGCCGTCTCCCCCAGGCTCCCAGGTTGTGCCTCTTCTGACTCACCCCCAATTTCCCTTTTACATCTCCTCTGTGACACCCCCATCTTGGGGGACACTCAGCACTGCTCTCCTTTCCCTTTTCGGTCCCACCTTCTCCCAGTCTAACCCCTTCCCAGACCCTTCTCATGGGATTCTTCGCACTCTCCCGTCCTCACAGCCAACCTGTTCCTGCTCATTTCCTCCATCCTGGGCTCGCGGACCGCCGGCCCCCACACGCAGTTCGTGCAGTGGTTCATGGAGGAGTGCGTGGACTGCCTGGAGCAGGGCAGCCGGGGCAGCATCCTGCAGTTCATGCCCTTTACCACGGTGAGCACTTCCCGTCTGGGGTGGAGCCGGCCCACCTTCCAGGTCAGACGGGGGCAGCAAGGCTTAGCAGAGGTTGGGGTTCAGCGGCGAGCCCTCAGAGTAGGGAGGGGGCCTCCTTTCTCCCGAGACATCTCGCCCACCACGAGGCAGCCCCAGTGAGCAGCTGTCTGTCTGTCTGTCTGTGGCAGGTATCAGAACTGGTGAAGGTGTCAGCCATGTCCAGCCCCAAGGTGGTTCTGGCCATCACGGACCTCAGCCTGCCCCTGGGCCGCCAGGTGGCTGCCAAGGCCATTGCTGCCCTCTGAGGGGCTTCGAATGGCCGCAGGGGCCCTGCAGGGAGGGCCAGGCGCCTCGAAAGGGAACAGTGCGGAAAGATGAGGCATCATTGCTCATATCCACATGATGTAAGAGCCCTTTGCTAGCTTCCAGATCCCTCCCCTGTCCCTGACTTCTGGCTGTTCAGATGTCCCCATCTCTTTCATCACTTCCTCTCCCTGCTGCCAGTTCCTGACAAGTGTGAGCAGCGTGGCCCCTTAGCTCAGGACGGTCTCCCTGCACCGCACCGCACCGCACCGCACCGCTACTGTGCTCCCTGCCTCCTCCCAAGAGGCACTTAGGTGCAGAGTGTGCATATGTATGTATGTGTATATTTAAACGTTTGGCAACACATGAGGGACGTTCACGTCAGCTCACTTGTAAATAAAGATCCTGTGGATCCCTTTGTAAGTGCTGTCAGTGTCTCTGTCTGACCGTGGCCCGGGAGAGGCTCATCCTGGGGGTGGGAGGGGGGGTGAGCAGAGGAGGGCTGGCCTCGGGGCCCGTGTTTGTCCACTCATTCGGGGCAGGGAGGGCAGTGGGAGCAGCTTTCCTTCCTCAGACCACCCCCACCCCCCAGATGATCACGAATCAACACTGGCCCATCACCGTACACCCACCCCCAAAAGTCAGACTTTCTCTGAAAAAGGTGAGGTTTTGGCTAAAGGCCCCACTGGCGTTGGGGTAGAGTGTCCTGCTCTGATGCCCAACCCAGACCAGCCCCACCCAGAGTCTGATCTGTCCCCCAGAAGAGCATGGGGGCAGAGGGGAGGGCCTGTGGGGTGGTGAGGGGCAGGAGCTCTGTTTAACGCTGCCTTGCCTGGGACTCCAAGCCCAATTCCTTCAGAACTGACCGAGAGGGGGGACCCTGAGCCACACAGCTGAGAGGTCCAGCTGGCTGAGCCAGACCCTGCTCTCCAAGGAGCCACATGCAGAAGGGAAGTGAGGGCTGATGAGGACGGGAAAGCCTTGGGAGGGGGAACTGGGGACTGGTTGGCCGGCTGGACTTTCCTGGGTGTGGTGGCGGCACCTGGGAACCACATGAGCACCTTGAGCTGAGGGCACAGAGCTGTGCCCCTGTGGGAAGCAGCCCCTCCCTAGCTGCCAGCTCAGCCTCTCAGCCCAGGCGCGGAGACAAGAGGAGAGCAGCTCTCTGCCCAGTCAGGCGGCTGCGGAAGGGAGAGAAGTACAGAGCCTGCGATTTGAGTTCCGATCCACGCAGTTACCTTGACTCCGCCTCCTGGTCTGTACAAGGCACTTCTCTTTTAAAACTATACATTTTTATTGGTTTCAGAAAGGAAGGGAGAAGGAGAGAGAGCCATAGATACATCAATGATGAGAGAGAATCATTGATCGGCTGCCTCCTATACACCCCTGCTGGGGATCGAGCCTGCAACTCGGGCATGTGCCCTGGCCAGGAATCAAACCTAGACTTCCTGGTTCATAGGTTGACGCCCAACCGCTGAGCCACACTGGCCAGGCCAAGGCACTTCTTTTTTTTAAATCCTCACCCGAGGATATTTTTTCATTGATTTTTTTTAAAACTTCTAAAAAATGTGGTTTAATAGTTATGTTACACATATGGCAGGCAAGATGAACATATTTTTTAAAGTATATTTTTATTGATTTCAGAGAGGAAGGAAGAGGGAGAGATAGAAATATCGAGAGAGAATCATTGATCAGCTGCCTCCCGCACACCCCTGCCTCCTGCACACTGGGGATTGAGCCTGCAAACCAGGCATGTGCCCTTGACCGGAATCAAACCTGGGACCCTTCAGTCCGCAGGCCGACAGTCTACACACTGAGCCACACCGGCTAGGGCAAGGCACTTCTTAATTCTATCTTTGTAGGCACCTGTGAGTGTGGGTGGGCTGGAGTTCATGGATGATGGGAAACTGCCCGGCTCTGCAAATATTAAATGCATCTGGCCGGTTAAGGTTCTCCCCGAACTCCACACTCTCCTCTCCTGGTAGCAGTGTCCCATCTGCCTTCTGTCTCCCCACCAGGCTCTGCTCCATGAGGGCAGGACCATGCCTGCCTGGCGCACTGCTGTGTCCCTAACATTAGCCTCGCGCCTGCGCAGAGTAGGTGCAAGATGCATACGTGCTAAAGGAATGAACCCTGATGAGCCAGAGGACTGCCCCTCCTCCCTGCACCCCTTCTCCCCCTCCCTCTGCCCTTGACCGCCATTCAACTCCCTGCCCCCCAGCCCCTGGCCAGGCACCAGCTGGACTCAAGAAGGAGGAAGGACATTTACTAGAGACAAACACTTTATTAACATGAAGTTTGGCTACAATCAGAAAGTAGAGGCTGAGAGTGAACAGTTGCGCTTCGCTCTCACCCATCACAGAATCCCCCCTCCTCTTTTCCCGCCCACATTGCCATCCCCACCCAGCAAGGCAGGTGCACGGCCATCTGCACAGCCCTAAAAGGAGGCAGAGTACTGGCCCTGGTGGGGGTGGTGCCCCAAGCCTATGGGTGTCTCTATAGGGCGTCCAGAAAAAACAAGAGACACCCCACGGGCATCAAAACATGCCCCCCAAAATCTTAAGAAAAATTAGATTACCCAACAAATTTGTGGGACCCCAGGGTCAAGCCTCCAAGCTCAGGCTGCCTCTGCTGGGCTTCATGCCCGTGGGGAGGAGACGTGAGGGGAAGCACGGCCTGGCATTCACACGCCACGCTGAAGCCAGAGCGAGGGAGGGATACGAGGACCCAGCTGCGAACACGGCTGTTTAAATATTAAACAGGGCTGTCTTGTCTCCCACGTGGGAGACTTTCTGATGTTCCAAGGGCCCCAAGTTGGGTACCCTCGGGGTCGGGGGTTCAGTGCCCTCCCCAGTCATCAGAGTTAATACTTGGTATTTACCTATCGACCTCCCAGTCCAGGGGACAGGAAGACAGGAGCTTTCTCTCTGCCACAGACAGAATGACACTTGGAGGTGGAAGGAAGGGCCCAGGAATCAGAGACTCCTTTCCGCTCTTCCCTGTCTTTAAATATTAGGTTTAAATAAATATTAAATAGCGATAAATACATCGGGTGGGTAGGGGTTTGCTCAGGGCTCGGAGAGGTAGCGCAGGACGCGGAGGGCCAGCTCCAGGAAGCCCTGCAGGTTGGAGGCCACCAGGACGGCCCCTGCCCGGCGCTGGAAGGCCGAGGTGAAGGTGAAGGTGGGCACGGTGCCCTGGGTGGCCGGCACGCCAGGGGCCATCCCCAGGTCTTGCATCTGTGGGGGAAAGGACGAGATTAGCCAGCGGCCCTGCCGAGTGGGCATGGTTATCACAGTTGACAAATGCAAAGGCCTGATGAGCGGTGGATGAGCACGTGGTTGAGATGGAGCCGGGCCTGAGCCCAGGTCTCTTAGGAGCTCCAGTGACCCCATCCTGCCCTCAACTAGGGGAGCGTGGGAAGGCCAGCAGCAGGAGGGTCCAGGGATGGGGTGGTAGCTCCCTACATACAGCCCCCCACCCCCCAGGTTGCCAGCACGACCTTTAGGGACCAGCTCCGTCTAGGTCCCTAACACTTGCCGCTCCCAACCAAGGCTCACCTGCTGCCAGATGTTGGTGGCAAAGTCGGTGATGTCCAGCTGCAGCATGTCCAAGGTGGGGCCTACCTCGGGGGAGATTCCTGCCAGGGCCTGCAGGAGGCCCTGGTAGAGGAAGAGGCCACTGTGGAGCTGTCCCAGGCAGCCTGTCTGGGGAGACGGAGTGGGGGAGTCAGGGGGTGCTGCTGGGATGCTTCCCTCAGGGCCCCAGCCTGGAGCCTGGAGGTGGGGGGCCTTCCAGATCATCCTTCCCCTCCCTGCCCTCCTCCCCTTCAGACACTCACCAGCTGCAGGGACTGGCTGGAGCAACTGCCCAGGGGAACCTGGGGGATGCCCAGAGAGTGCCTGAGCAGCACCAGCTCCTCGGGGTGGCACAGCTTGTGGGTGGCACACTGGGGACGAGAAGGATGCTGAGTGCAGCGGCCTTAATAGAACCAAGCCGCCCCCCATCTCTCCGAGGTCTTCCCCTGCCGCCCTGTCCTGCCAGGCTGCTCAGCCCATTCTGTCCTCCACTTCCATCCTAGCACGGTCCCCAGAGGTTCTCTCCCCCAGTTTCTTCCCACCTTTCAGGGCCCCCCTTCTCCTACCTTCCTTCCCTGTCCCCGAGCCTCTCTGCTCCCAGGCCTTCCTGATGCCTCCCCCACACTTCCCTTCCCCTCCCTCAGCGCTCTCCTCGGTCCTCTTTCCCCTACACCCGCTGGGCAGCGTGTGTGTGCCCTCCCTCCTTGCCGCCAGCCCCTCACTCACCAGCCTTTCCTGCATGACCAGGACATCGGCCTGGATCTTCCTCACTTGCTCTAAGCACTTGAGCAGGAAGGTCTCGGGCAGGTAGCGGGCAGGGCCCAGGGGAGTAGCTTCTTGCACTGTCCAAAGTGCACTGTGCCAGAGGAGCAGCTGTAGGGCTGGGAGCGGGCGGACGGGGCTCAGTAGCTGATCTCTCCACTCCCACCAGGGCCCCTTTCTGGGGACCTAGGGACCACCAGCCCCTGGACCACTCCAACCCCCCTCCCCTGCCCCAGGCAGGCAGCTCCCGGATCCTGGGCAGGACACTCACCCATCAGCTTCATGGGGCTCTGTGCAGCGGGCTCAGCAGAGTCTGGCTAGGTCTGCAGGCTCGGGCTCTGTCAGGGACCAGCTCTGGAGGGCCTTTATACATAAGCCCATGGAGGCCCGGGAGGAAATTACCTGCGACTAAGGCTTAGTAATAACTTCCCAGGATTTATGCAAATTTAGTGTCCAGGACAACAGCGAAGGGGGGTTGAGACAAAAAGCTGTTTGCGAAAGTTTTGTGAAATTGTGGAATCCCTGATCCTTCTTTGACGTCTGTGCCCCCTCAAACTCTCTTCCTCCCCCTTAGCCCCACCCAGGCCCCAACTGCCGCAGGGAGTTTGAACAGAGCCCTGAACAAAGGCTGAGCCACCGATCAAAAGCCTTGGAGGCTGGAGTCAGGTCAGACTGCTCTGAGGCTGACCTCCAGGCAGCCCCACCCTGGCTCCTGGCAGATCTGTGGGGCAGCTCCCTTTGCCACTTTCTCTCGGGATAATCAAGCCACCTGCTCTCTGCACCTAAATTCTGAGAGGGAAGAAGCTAGTCGCCCCCATTCCTACCCCCCAAACTCCCACTAGGCTGCCTTCCTGAATCCTCCCCTGAGAGGCCAGGGGCCGGGGATTAGGGACATTAGGGTCTTGCCTCCTGACCCTCTGCACAGCTTGATGGCCGGCATCCCAGGCTCCTGTCCTGCACTGATTAGCTGGGAACTCCCCAAACCCCCCCATGACTCATTCCTTTAAACCCCTGGAATCCTGGCAGAGACCAGAGGAAACCGGATGCCTGTCCTGAATGAAGCAAGACCCTTTGGAGGCTCTTGGTTCACCTAACCCTACCCTTCCTCCTCCTCCCGCACTCCCCCTCCCTGAACAGGGCCCCAGGGCTTTGGAGTTGGGGGTCTGGGACACGTGGCTTCCCAGGCCGGGTGCACTGCCTGCCAGAGCGCGTGTGCTGCCCCGAGGTGGAGAGGGCTGCGGGTGAGAAAGAGGAGACTGCCCTGGCTTTGAATCCGCACACCATGCCATGTTGGCACTGGAAGGAACCGGGGAGACAAATCTGACCTCAGAGAGCTTAAGTAGCTTGCCAAGGAGCAGAACCCAGATCTGCCCTGTGAACCGGGCCAGAGAGGGAAGTGCCTTGTCCTGGGTCATGGGTGGCAGAGCCAGAGTTACAACCCGGGCCTCTGCCTTGCGCCAGAGAGCTTTCCCCAGACCGAGGGGTCTGGCGCCCAGGGCAGTCGGACCAAGCGCACCAAGGCTGTCCATTTCTGTCCCAATTTACTCTGAAATGTGCCTGGGAACAGAGGCATCATCTTCACCTGAGGAGTGGGTGTGTCTCTTCCGGGGAGGTCATTTCTGCAACAGGGGTGCCCCCTGGTGGTCAGAGCTGGCAGGGTCTTCACCTGCTGGTCTGTTCATATCCTGCCTCCGGGGCGTTCTGTGTGGAGCAGGCATTGGCTCCTCACCTCCACTTTCAGGTAGGCATTTGACCACCATGCACTGACTGGACCCACTCCATGGGCGGGGGGCTGGGTTTAACAACTGTGGAGGGCAGGGAATTCACATTAACAAACACGACCCCTAAAACCTCCAGAGTTCAGCCTGCCTTGGCTCCAGTGTGCCGAGTGAGCAGAGCACGCATTGTCCAATTCCTCTCCATAAGCCTATTCAAGTGGGAACTAGAGCCCTTCTCCCTTTTACAGAAGACAAATCTGACCTCAGAGAGCTTAAGTAGCTTGCCAAGGAGCAGAACCCAGATCTGCCCTGTGCCAAAGTCTTAAACTTTTTTTTTTAATTAAATATATTTTATTGATTTTTTACAGAGAGGAAGGGAGAGGGATAGAGAGTTAGAAACATCGATGAGAAACATCGATCAGCTGCCTCCTGCACACCCCCTACTGGGGATGTGCCCGCAACCAAGGTACATGCCCTTGACCGGAATGGAACCTGGGACCTTTCAGTCCACAGGCCAATGCTCTATCCACTGAGCCAAACCAGTTAGGGCCAAAGTCTTAAACTGTTAACCATCAGGTCTCTTAACCAGCGTTTGGCCTTCCTCACTCATAACCAGGCCAGTGCTAGACCCAGACTTCTTTTATCTTCACCTGCAGTCCAAGTGTGTCAGATGTTTGGCTCAGAAAAAGATGTGAATTCTAAGAAGGGTGGCCAGAATGGTGAAAGGACTCAAGATCATGATTAAAGAAAACAGGCTGTTTCATCTGGGGAAGAGGAGGGGTTGCTGGGTGGTCTCGGGGCTAGAAAGGGACCGGAAGTGGAGGCCACAGCCAGTTTTCAGTTCAACAGAAGGAAAGTGCTTTCTAATGGTGTGAGATGTTGGAGGATGGAGTGGGCTGCTTCCAGAGGAAGTGATGAGCTGCCGTCCCAGGAAGTGTCATGTCATCCATCCCATAAGGAGAAAATCTGAATGCTGGCTGGCAATTATGTCAGGCACCTTCTCTTACACTTTTGTCATTTCTTTTTTTTTAATAGATTTTTATTGATTTCAGAGAGAGAGAGAGAGACAGAAACATCAATGATGAGAGAGAATCATTGATCAGCTGCCTCCTGCACGTCCTCTGCTGGGGACTGAGCCCACAACCCAGGCATGTGCTCTAACTAGGAATTGAACCGTGACTTCCTGGTTCATAGGTCAGCGCTCAAACCCTGAGCCACGCCAGCTGGGCTACACTTTTGTCATTTCATCCTATCAACCAGGCGGTAGGATGTGGATTATTCTTGTAGATAAGGGAAGGCCTCGGAGAAGCGAAGGGCCTTGCCCAAGATCACCATCAGGGGAGAGCCAGGCAGATTTGCTTCCCAAGCCCCTGTGGCTCCCATCACGTCACCTTCCTGTTCAGATGGCTGTACTTCTTGGATAACGGTTCAATCTAGACTCCTGCCCAACTCAGGGGAGAAGGAAGACCAGGTAGAGGGGAGAGAGGCGAGAGCTTGTCACTGGCCACGGCACACACAGGCTGAGCTAGACCAAAATAATCGTCTGGCAAAGGGTCTGGCTCCAGAGACCCTGAGTTATCCATCCTTCCAACTTCCCAAAGGCTTTCCCAGGTATTTCTCAGTGTCCAGAGCGGGCCAGCAACTCCCCCTCCTCATCCTTCCTGCTTTCATCTGGCACTGGGTGTGGAGCATCTGTATACAGGCTCTGGAGTAACTTATTTATTGCAGACTTGGCCAGTGGGCCAAGATATGTACACCCTGAGTTAAGAATGGGTTTTCCATTTTTAAATGATTGGGGGAAAAATCAAAATAATATTTCATAACATGAAATATGAAATTCAAACCCCAGTGCTCACAGACAATGTATTTGCATATTGTTTATAGCCGCTTTCAAGAAGGGCGGAAATGAGTAATTGTCACAGACCATATGGCTCACTAGCCTAAAAATGTACTATCTGACCCTTTAAGAAAACTTGCACGCTATGTATACAGTAACATGTGTGTAAGGAGACAGGCAGAGATGTTCTTCGCAGCGTGGCTTGTAATAATAAACAGATGCTCACCAACGGGAATGGCTGAATAAACTGTGGTCCATTCATATCACATATGCCTCCCTGCCACCCCCTGACAAACTCCGAGAGGAAAGGAGTTTTATTCCATCATATTCTCAGTGCCTGGAACAGTGCTGGGCTCGTATCAATATGATTATACATCATTTACAAAGATCTAAAGACTCAAAACAATACCATATATATTTTATTGATTTTTAGAGAGGAAGGGAGAGGGAGAGGTAGAAACATCATGGATGAGAGAGAATCATGGATCGGTCACCTCCTGCACACCCCCCACTGGGGATTGAGCCCGTGACCCAGGCATGTGCCCTTGACGGGAATCGAACCCGGGACCCTTCAGTCTGCAGGCCAACGCTCTATCCACTGTGCCAAACCGGCTAGGGCAGTGGTCGGCAAACTGCGGCTCTGTTGACTAATGAGTTTGCCGACCACTGCCTTAGGGAAAAACACTTAAAAAACATTTTAATAAAGTACTAATGTCTTTAACCTGAAGTCAAAACTTCTGGGTAAGGGTAATGCCTTAAGCAGTGGTCGGCAAACTCATTAGTCAACAGAGCGGTAAACTGCGGCTCGCGAGCCACAGTTTGCTGACCACTGGGCTAGGGCAAAACAATACTGTATTTTGTAGTAAAGGTGTAAAAACAGAAGCTGGAAGGCTACCCACTGAATCCATCAGTGTCTGCCTGGGGAAGGAAGGGAGGGGCCTGGGGAATGAACAAGATGGGCTTCGAATTCATTGGTAATATTTTTACTTGGGTTAAAAACTTGACACAATAACAAAATGTTAACAATGTTTATTAAATGCAGGTGGAAAGTACATGGGTGTGGAGAGCAGCTACAGCGTTTGGACAGGTTCTTGGACTAATGAGAGGGCACGATCCTCTCGTGGCAAAGCCACATGTAAGTCCCAGCACAAACGTAGCCAGGGCTATAGCTGTAAGCTTGACCTTATGGTCCGAACCTGTGGTCCCACGTGCCTGAGTGATATGGGCTGGCGGGAGGTGCAGCAAGTAAACAAAGCTTGATCACGTGCATGTAATTAAGTAGATTTGAAACCCACGAGAACATTGTAAACATCTTGACCACGCCCTTACTTTGCCTTGTGGAATCTGGCTATAAAATAAAGACTCGGCTTAGTAAGCCCGTAGCACTATCGCTCTCCATCAGAGAAGGCAGCGTCCCACCTAGCCCCAGCTTTATTCTCTTGTCTTTTCTAATCCTTCATCACCCCCCTCAGGTTCACCCATGGCCTTGCTAGTGTGGCTCACATGGGTATTTGTTATGTTATTCTTTGTATTTCTCTGTCGTTTTCCAATTAAAAAAACAAAACTGGAAGCTGGACAACACAGTGGGCTCTCCCAAGCATAAAAATGACACTGCTTCTCCAGGGGAAAAAGCCAAGCGGAGAGGGATGACTTACTGAAGTTCCGGACAGTTGAGCAGACACGGTGAGCAAGAACCAGGAAATCATGTCAAATGACTCCAAGTCTACCCTCTCCAATCCGCTACCAAGTAAAGGAAGGGTCTGAGGCACTTTGGGCCGGGCACAGAGTCTAAGATTTACAAGTAATTGTGAGGGTGGGCATCATCAGGAAGACTTTTAATTCCTATGCGACATGCTACGCAAGTAAGAGCGAGCCTCAGCGGCTGCATCTGTCCTCTGTGCACAGTCCCCTCATCAGACACTCAAAAAGAAAGTCACTTTCCAAGGTTGGGGAAAGTGGTCAAGGGCCAGGACAGCCTCGTGAGGACAAAAACTAACCAACCAGCTGCTCAAGCCAGACAGGCTGGAAGAAGGCAGCGCAGCTGGCGGAAGGGAACCTGATCTTGGCATCTCGCAGGCAGTTCACTTCCCACCTAAGCCCGTCCAGGCATCCGCCATTCGGGAAGGACATGCCGGGTGCTCACCATGAGTCCCCCACCCCCTTCTTCCTGGAAGGGAATTAAAGATCTGTTAGGTTTTTGAATTGGCCTGTAAAATGGGGAAAGGATTAGAATCCTTAAAAGTCTGGGCTCTGTCCAGTATGTCTCCGTTGGAATGTCCTCCCAAGCACCAAAAGGTGGCAGGTTCAGTTCCTGGTCAGGGGACATACTCAGGTTGTGGGTTCGATCCCTGATAGGGGTGTGTGCCGGAGGCAACCGATGAATGTCTCTCTCTCTAAAAAAAACCCCCCCAAAACAAAAAACATCTTCCACAGAGACTTTGGGGGAAGTGCCATTTCACAAAGCAAATGTTTTTGAACTTTAGTACATGGGGCGGTGGCAGAAGCATAAAGGAAATGGGCAATGCCAAAGCACCGTGACCGAGGCTGGGTGAGACCAGGCACCTAAAACATGCCTTTCATGGAAATTAGGGATATCGGGGGGTGAAATTCCAAAGCTGGTGATGAACACAATGTCCCTTTTCCAACAAACTAGACTTTCTTGAACCCAGAGTGCCAGCCACTAGGGAGGCCCTGGGAAGACACAAATGCCCCTGCTCTTAAGAACTCACAAACCAGTTGGGAAAGCTTTCATACCAGTTCCCTTTCCAGGAATTATTTGATTACGGAGTGGTCTGGAAGCCAGGGTTAAACGGCTGGGAAGCCCAGGGGATGTGTAGAGAATCCCTCCAGAAGTAGGGTGAGCACGCAGGAGAGGAATTCAGTTAAGGAGGCAGAAAACCCCAACGCATGTTCAGTTGACAGAACTTGGCAGGAACAGTGTATGTGCAGTGATGACCCAGGGGCCAGCCGGAGAACATGGGAGTAACTCAAATGCCCCACGGGGAGCCCTGCTATTGGTGACTGGAAGACGGAGATGCAGGCTGGCCTTTGCCCACCATCCACAGCTGGTAGAGGTGGGCTGGGGGCCACAGGGAGCCCCCTAGCCTCACCTCTACTCTCAACCTGCGGTTGCCTAGAGGGAGACCCTCCTCTTCTCTGCAAACCTCCCGAGAGTCAGGCTCGCTTTCTCTTTGATCTCCTGGAAGTCTGGATTCCTAATGTTAGAGCCAGGAGGTCACTGAATCCAATCCTGTCAGATGTGGGAAAGGAGCCTGAGAGGTTTAGTGATTTGGCCAATATTTGAGAGCCAGTTAGATACGAAACAGAGTAAACCCAGGCCTTCTGACCCCAGCTGTCTCTTCACATTGCCCTTGCCTTCCTCATCTCCAGCTGTGGTCCTCAGATGACACCTGGGGCCAGGACCCCAAGACCAGGAAAAAACCCTGGGCCTGTCAACATTGCAGGCATGAGAGCAAGCACAGTCATTAACTGATGCACAAAGAGCTTTGGAGAATTTTTTATTGTTTAAAAATCATAATTGAAGCTTCAAAAACATACAATCCAACCCATGTCCCAATTCAAGTCCTCTACTCCCTGGAGGAGAGGACAGGTCTTTTCCCTCCCACCTTGATGCCCACACCATTAGCCAGGACCCTGCCCTGGGGAGGCCACCTGCCCGCCCTTGGCCCTCCGTGTGCTAAGTCATGGGCTGGGGAGGGGCCCTGGGGCGAGGTGGGGGTGGCTGGCTCTCTACATCCCCCTGCCCCCCGCCCCACAATACGCAGTCTGTGAGCTGTGTGTGGGAAAAGGGGCCAGTTCCCTGGGCAGGGGACCCCAAGGGGAAAAGATAAAGAGCCAGTCCCCACTCACCCCACCCCTCCCCAGCCCCCCAGCTCAAGGGAAGCTGTCGTCATCATCTTCTGCCATTTCCTTGGCAAACTCCAAATCTTGCTGCTCTCGCTCTCGCCGTTCCTGGGCAAAGAGATGGCGTGAGGGCTGTGCGGCCTCTCTCACTCCTCCAGACACACCCCAGGCCAGGAACTGCCCAAGCTTCACAGCTGCCCCAGACCTTCCAGAAACCCCTTTTCCGTTCTGAAGGGAGTTCTATCTCCCAGGCTTCCCCACAGCAGAAGGCAGCTTACCTCTGCAGACTCCAAGTCCTTGTTGTATGATTTGGGAGGAAACCTCATGGCCTGAAGCAGAGTAAAGAGAGGAGAGCAAGATGAAGTGGAGGCATTAACTTAACACACATTTGTTGTGCTCCTTCTGTGCCCCAGGCACCCAGACACAGTGAGACAGGCTATTTAGTCTCCAGTTTAGTAGAGCGGGGGAGCCAGGCATGGAATGAGTTATTGCAATACCATGCGGTAATGCTAAAAAGAGAATTAGGAGACTCTGGGGTATAAATGACTAACCTCTGGATTGGGCAGGCAGGGGGACGGCAGTGACGGGGGAGAGGAGGAATGGACTGGTTGTGGGAATGAAGGAAAAGCAGTCTGGACAAAAGATGCAATGTGTGAAGAGGTCTGTCCTGAGTTCAGTAGGGGAGGGAAAGGGGATAGGGGCCGTGGCCGCTGTTGCTCAGTGGTTAGAGCGTCAGCCCGTACACAGAAGGGTAATGGGTTTGCTTCCCGGTCAAGGGCATGTACCTCAGTTGCAGGTTCGAGTCCTGGTCCTGGTCAGGGAGTGTGCAGGAGGCAACCAATTGATGTGTCTCTCTCTCACATCGAAGTTTCCCCCTCTCTCTCTCTCCCCCAGCCCCTCCCCTTCCACTCTCTCTGAAAAAATCAATGGAAATGTACCCTCAGGTGAGGATTAAGGAAAGGAAGAAAGGAAAAAAGAAAGGGGCACAGGGAAAGAAGGGTAACAGTGGGTGGCGTGGAGCATGGCTTTTGCCCAACTGTGAGCAAGGCCAGTGATGTCCCCGGCTTCCAGTGGGAAGGAGACCAGGCACAAACAAGCCAACAGTACAGGCGCCTCACTCAGTGCCTGACACAGGGTAAGGGCTCAACAGCCTTTGTGGGACTAGATACCAGCCCTGCCTTTTACACAACTTGGACTTCACTAAGTGCCTTAAGACGGTGATTTCATTTAATCTCATCAACCCTGTGAAGCAGGCAGGACAGGTAATATCTCACTATCAGCTTCACAGGTGGAGAAGCAGTGCCTCAGAGAAGGCAAATGACTCCAATTTGGAACCAAATCTAGAACCCTAAACTGCGAATCTCTGTCCTCCTCGGCAACTAGACCCCTTAAAAGCAATAGAAGGTGCTACAGCCCCATAAGCCAAGTTCTTTGCTCCTTGAGGCCCCTGTCCTCACAGTGACTTTACAGAGACGGGCTGGGAACTGGGCCCCGAACCACACCCATCTTCTCCGAGGAACCCACGTGCATAAAGGGTGCTGTGTTGCTGCCAGCTGGCGCCTGCAGCCGAGCGCTCCTCACCTTGACAGACATGTTGTGGATATCTAGGCAGAAGGAGATGCGCTGGTGGAAGGCGAGCTGGGGCTCACGGGTGGAATAGATATCGATCATCTCCTTGGACTGCACGTAGCCCTTCTCGTGGTTGATGCTGGCCTCAATGACGCCGTCCCGGATGGCCTGCGGGCCCCCAAAGGGAGGGAAGGTCACCAAAGAGCCCACCATCCTCTAATTCCTAGAACATCTTGTCCCATCTCTGTCTTCCTTACACTCTCATACATTCACTCACATACACACACTCTCTGGCAGCTTCCTGCAAGACTGGTACCCCTAAAAAGAGTGCCACTGCTCTACCCACACCCCTCCTCGGCCAACTTCCTCCCACTCCCATCCCCTGAAATGAGGCAGGAAGGTGACAACTGCGGCCCCCGGACAAGCCCCACCTTGGCAACAATGAACTCCGCATCCTCCGGGCTATCCAGCTGCAGCTTCTGGGCGATGTCAGCCAGGGAGATTCGGGAGTAGGAGAGGCTGATCATGCGCACACCTGGGAAAGAAAGGAGTGGTGGGGCGGGCAGAGCACAGGCCCTTCACTGCCCATGGACACCCACAGGGTTGTCCCCGTCCCTGGGTCCTGCTCCTCCGGCGGCCCCTCGACCCTGATGCACACCTGTCTTAATGACGTTGTGCCGTAGCCGGATGATTAGGGTGTAGGTCCCATCTGCTTGAAACTTCTCCCCAAACTGATCCAGGACTTGGTTGAACTTGGCTAGGTTTCCTGTCCTGACAGCTGCAGGGAGGAAGAGGAGTAGGTCAGAGGATGCAAAGGACACACACATCAGAGGCCACAGGCCAGGGCTCTGAAGCTCTGGGAGGAGCGCTGGCCTTACCTTGGGTCAGAAGGAAGTAGGGCATGAGTGAGCGCTTGAGAGATGGCTGACGGAACTGCAGCCGGTCCGGGATCTCCCCCAGCAACAGCTCCACCACAATCAGAAGCTTGTGCACCTGGCAGAGTGTGACACGGGAACACAGTGGGCAGGGAGTCCCCCAGGTGGAAGAGAATGAAATGGGGCTTCAATTCAGTCAGACATCCTGGGAAATGGGGACATGGCACTGTGATTAGGCCCATGGAGACAGGACAGATCCCTGAACCTGCGCTGGGCAGGAAATCCAGGCTCCGCCTGTGGAGCCAGGTACTGGGACCATCGGACCCTCTGACCACACTTCGCCCCATGTCATTCCATCCGGCCAGTCGGCACACACACTGCTCTGAAGTGGCGATGCTTTAACCCCCCAGTACCTCGAATGCGACTATATTGGGAAACAGTCTTTGTAGAGGTAATTAAGGTAAAATGAGGTCATATGAGTGGGCCCCAACCCACTACGACTGGTGTCCTTATAAGAAGAGATTAAGATACAGCCATGCACAGGGAAGACCATTCGAAGACGCTGGAAGAAGATGGCCATCTATAAGCAAAAGAAAGGCCCTCAGAGGAATCCATCCGCTGACCCCTGACCTTGGATTCTGTGATGAAATACGTGTCTGCTGTGGAAGCCATCAGGCTGCGCTCCTCGGGAAGGCGGCCTGAGCAGCTAAGACAGCAATGGATGCTGTGAAGCATCCTGGGGTCAGAGCTGAGCCATGAGGGCAGGAGCACCACCCCAGGAGAGCATGTGGATCCTACTAGGGATGAACAAGCTTCCGGAGTGTTCTGCTGTGGACTCCACGGTCACTTACAGCTAGCTTCTCTACTGTGCTCTTTACCCCATTCCTTCCCGTCTCTTCTAAGGCCTTGACCTTTCTGCTCAAGCTGGGAAGCTCTCCCAACTCTGCTTCTTTCCCTCAAGCAACCATACCATCTCATTCCTGCTCCCTCACCAGCAGTCCACGGACCTCACCCCAGTTCTCTCTGCTCCTCGCTGCCACCCGGCTCCCCCAAAGAAAACATGGAAACCTTATTCATCGCTAGTGAAATCTGTTTTGAAAACACTGCTTTACCTTTCAACGTCTATCCCCAGTACGTGGACGCAGCCTACATGTTCATCATTCATTGTTAGTGATTTTTACAAGGAACTTCAGTGTATGTCCAGTATTGTAAGCAATCTCACATTCTGCACATGTACTGTATGTGTCTGAAAAGCTATTTCTTTCTGTGAAAATTCTTCCCATCTTTCAAAAACCAGATAAAACTTAACATTTTTCTTTAAGATCTCTTTAGTTATTGACCAAAATGAAACCTTCCTTTCTATGAACTTCTGAACAGAAAACAACCAATTCTCCTGCCACACTGACTTAATCATTGTGTGTTTTTTTAAAAAATATATTTTTATTGATTTCAGAGAGGAAGGGCGAGGGATAGATAGAAACATCAATGATGAAAGAGAATCATTCATCAGCTGCCTCCTGCCCACCTCCTACTGGGGATCGAGCCTGCAACCCAGGCATGTGCCCTTGACTGGAATCGAACCTGGGATCCTTCAGTCGCAGGCCAACACTCTATCCACTGAGCCAAACCAGCTGGGGCTCATTGTGTGTTTTTAATCTGTTCTCTTTCAAGGGCACTAGGGCACTGATATTGTGTTAAGGTTGGAGCAAAGGCTTATAGTTGGGAAAGCTGAGTCCAAATCTGGCTACTAGGCCTTCAAGCCTTTCTGAGTCAAAGCTCTTTATGTATCTTTTCTAGGGCAAATACCATTTCTTATCCTTCTTTTTTATTCCTCACAGTGTCTTAATACCAAGGCCAGCACTCAAATAAAACAAAACAAAAAGCAAACAACCCTTGGTGACTGACGGTTCTCGGAAGGATGGATGGGAGAGGGGGGGAGTGCAAGGCTTATCTCCACCTGAATCAGCCACCCTTCTGGAGGTTTTCTGGGGCCCCTGGCCACAGGCAACACTGCTCCCAAGTGGGCACCTAAGAGACCAGGTAAGAGCCTGGGTTTTACCAACAATCCATGCCCAGGCCTGGAATGACCACAAGGAGTGCTAGGAATCAGGACACTCTCTACCTCTCTACCAAGAACACTCTGAATGTAAACTGCCAGAGGTGCGGGTGGCATCTGCTTAATGTGCCCTGAACAATGTTGTGCACAGGCATCTGATGCAACCTCTGGGATAATGAAGACTAAGGAGCCTTCCCTGGCCCCCTTCATAGGGAAGCAGAACTAAAAGGTCATCAGATGAGCAAGTAGCAAAGGGATGAGAATTGGTGCTCACAGTCTGTTTGAAGCCGACAGCTGTGTGCTGAGGGGCCTTGCGAAGGGCATTGGTCATAGTTCTCCGGGCCTCTGAGTATTCCAACTGGATGGCTTTGATCCGCCCTGGGTGTGGAGAAGAGAAGAGTGGGTCAAGAGAATGGCACCATGCAAGCCCCCTTGCAAACCAGAGTGCCAAATGCATCTCTTTGCACTGAATTTTTAGAAAATTTGCACCAAGTAAGCCTGAGATACCTTCTGGCTTGGGGGTTGGGCCCCCTGCTCACCTGTGTAGTAGAGGTACCTCGCCCACTCATTGTTGTTGGCCTGCTCAGGGAACACGGACTTGGACACCAGCTTCTCAGCCTGGTCGTACAAGCTGTAGTGTAGGTAGTTCCGCAGCAGGAGGTTCAGCAGGGTGGCCTGCCCGTCTGGGTCATGCCGAAGGGTGGCTGTCCGGAGCCGAGCATGCAAGAAGCTTCAAGAGGGAAAGAAAAAAATGTCAAAGGTCTCTTCAAACTGCTTTTGACCTCCCCATTCTTTCTCAATTCCTAAAAACGTGATGCAAATTGCTTTTCTGATTATTCACAGAATATTTAATGAACTAGTCTAGGTCCACAGAAAGGACAGAACTCTGCTCTCGGGGAGTTTGCATTCTAGTGGGGGAGACAGAAAATGATCATGATGAACAAGTGCATTATACTGCATGGAGAAATCGGGGTAAGTGCAATGCAGAAGGTAGGGAGAATGGGGCTATGATTTTAATATGTTTTTATTGATTTCAGAGAGAAAGGGAGAGGGAGAAGGAGATAGAAACATCAATGATGAGAATCATTGATCGGCTGCCTCTTGCACACCCGCCCTGGGGATCAAGCCTGCAACCCGGCATGTGCCCTGACCGGGAATCGAACCAGGACCTCCTGGTTCATAGGTCAACCACTGAGCCACGCCAAAGGGCACCACTGCAGGTTTTATTTATTTATTTTTTTAAATATATATTTTATTGATTTGTTACATAGAGGAAGGAAGAGGGATAGTTAGTTAGAAACATTGATGGGAGAGAAACATCGATCAGCTGCCTCTTGCACATCTCCTACTGGGGATGTGCCCGCAACCAAGGTACATGCCCTTGACTGGAATTGAACCTGGGACCCTTCAGTCTGCAGGCCGACGCTCCATCCACTGAGCCAAACCAGTTAGGGCACCACTGCAGGTTTTAGAGGAGTGAAATGTTTTCTAACCTGTCATCTACTCTTTAGCTATCAATCAGCCCTCCCTTATGTGGGATGAAGGGAAGAGACTGGGGGGACAGTTCTTAACCAGCCTTGGTCATCTCTGTTTCTTCATCTAATATCAGTCTCTCTCTTAACCCCTCCTATGGCAGGGCATGGTAACCACCGCCCCCATTTCCTGCTGGGCACTTCACATCTACCAGCTTATCACCCTCTGCAAGTCACAGCTCTGTGGGAGTGACCGACCACATCTCCAATCTAAGAGCCGAGACTGAGACCCTTGGCCACCTGTACCTGCGCACCACATCCAGCTTGTCCAGAAACTCATACACCCGGGCGTGGTAATAGTAACACTTTGCAGCCAAAAGGTCCAGGGCCCGGCGGTTCTGAGTGCTGATCTTCTGCATCAGATCATCAGAGATCTTCTGTGCCTGGAGAGGCAGCCGAAAGAGAATTAGTTGCTCAAAATGTTAAACATGGAGCATCATATGAGCCAGCGAGCAATTTCCCTCCTAGGCATATATCCAAGAGAACTGGAAACATTTGTTCACATAAAAACTTGCACACAATGTTCATAGCAGCATTATTAATAACCAAAAAATGGAAATAACCCAAGTGTCCACCACCTGATGAATAGATAAACCAAGTGTGCTATATCCATACACATTATTCAGCCTTAAAAATGGAGTACAGATACATGCTACAACATGGATAAACCTAGAAAACATGCTAAGTGGAAGACGCCAGACACTCTTATGGAAAACCCATGGGACAGATCAGTGCTTGTCAGGGGCTGGGTGGGGTGAGGGGAATGACTACTAATGGGTACAGTGTTTCTTTTTGGGTGATTCAACTGTTCTGGAGCTGGTGATGATAGCTGACAATATTGTGACTATACCAAAAGGGGTACACCCATTGTACTCTTTAAAGGAGACGAATTACATCTAAAAAACAACCAGTTGCAAGGAAAGGAAAAAACCCCAAGGAATTGAGGAGTGGGACCTATCATTTTTTTTTAAAATCTCACCTAAGGATATTTTCCCCTCATTGATATCATTCCCCCATTTGATTTCAGAGAGGGTTAAAGGGAGGGAAGGAGAAAGGAGACGAGAGAGAGAGAGAGAGAGAGAGAGAGAGAGAGAGAAACATCAATTGTTTGCCTCCCACACCCACCCTGACCAGGGCCAGGGATTGAACCTGCAACCCAGGCATGTGCCCTGACCAGAATCAAACCCGTGGCCTTCTGGTGCATAGGATGAGGCTCTAACCCACTGAGCCATACCAGGGGGTTGGACCTGTCATTTTTTGCGTGTGCTCTTGGGACAGTGGCTATGACTGACAAAGAAGCTGGTCCCAAGTGGAGGAAGTGGTGACATCCTATCTAATAAAAGAGCAATATGCAAATTAACCACCACTCTGCTACACCACAAGCCACGCCCACCAGCCAATCAGGAGCGGATATGCAAATAAACCCAACCAAGATGGCTACGGCCAGAGAGCAGGAGGGAGGCTTGGGTTTCTCCAGCAATGGAGGAAGCCAAGCTTTCCGCCTGCCCTTGCCGGCCTAGGCCTCCACTCAAGGCTACAAAATTTCAATGATAGAAGATACATAAATCCAAACAGAAATGGCGGCAGCCACGGAGCTGGAAAGAGCAGGAGGCTAGGGTTGCCCCCGGTGATGGAGGAAGCCAAGCTTTCTGCACACCCTGGCCGGCCCAGGCCTCCGCTTAAGGCTACAAAGTTTCAATTATAGAAGATACATAAATCCCCCCAAAAATGGCTGCCACCATGGAGCAAGCAGAAGGCTTGCCTCCGCTCCAGGCTACAAAGTTTCAATTGTAGAAGATAAATAAACCCCAGATACCAGGGCCTCTGCTTGGGTCACCAGGTGGCGTGGCCGGCCTGCAAACCACCACAGCCCCTCACCCAGGCCGCCCCACGCCCCAAGGGAACCCCCACCCTGATCCGGGACACCCTTCAGGGCAAACCAGCTGGCCCCCACCCATGCACCAGGCCTCTATCCTATCTAATAAAAGAGTAAGATGCAGATTGACCATCACTCCAATACACAAGATGGCTGCCCCCATGTGGTCAAAGATCCTGCCCCCATGTGGACACAAGATGGCCAACACAAGATGGCCAGCAGGGGAGGGCAGTTGGGAGGGACCAGGCCTACAAGGGAGGGCAGTTGTGGGTGATCAGGCCAGCCGGGGAGGGCAGTTAGGGGTGACCAGGCCTGCAGGGGAAGGAAGTTGGGGGGGGGGGACCCAGGCCTGCAGGGGAGAGCAGTTGGGGGGACCCAGGCCTGCAGGGGAGAGCAGTTGGGGGGAACCAGGCCTGCAGGGGAGAGCAGTTGGGGGGGACCAGGCCTGCAGGGGAGGGCAGTTAGAGGTGACCAGGCCTGCAGGGGAGGGCAGTTAGAGGTGACCAGGCCTGCAGGGGAGGGCAGTTAGGGGCAAACAGGCTGGCAGGGGAGCAGTTAGGCATCAATCAGGCTGGCAGGGGAGTGCTTAGGGGATGATTAGGCTGGCAGGCAGAAGCGGTTAGGGGCAATCAGGAAGGCAGGCAGGCGAGCAGTTGGGAGCCAGCAGTCCTGGATTGTGAGAGGGATGTCCGACTGCCCGTTTAGGCCCAATCCCACTGGGATCGGGCTTAAACGGGCAGTCGGACATCCCTCGAGGGGTCCCAGATTGGAGAGGGTGCAGGCTGGGCTGAGGGATACCTCCCCGCTCCGTGCACGAATTTTGTGCACCGGGCCTCTAGTGTAATATCCAAAATGGAGTTGTTCAGGCCCATAATAAGAGGCTACTTGCCCAAGCCAGTGTGGCTTAATTGGTTGCAGCACCATCCTGTGCATGGAATGGGTGCTAGTTTGATTCCCGGTCAGGGCACATACCTAGGTTGTAGGCTCGATTCCCAGTGGGGGGCATGCAGGAGGCAGCTGACTGATGTTTTTATCTTATGATGTTTCTATCTCTCTCTCTCTCTCTCCCTTCCTCTCTCTGAAATCAATAAAAACATATTTAAAATAAAAAAATTTAAGAAAAGCGTGAAAGCTTACTATGTACAGATTGTGCTAATTATTTTTGAATATATTATTTTATTTAATACCAACAATAATCTTGTAAATTAGGCATTGTTTTTCCCACTTTACATACAACTAAGGGAAGTTAATTTGCGTAAGGTACAGCTGGGATTTGAACACAGGTCTTTCTGTCTCCAAATCTACTTTCCCCCAAAGAACCCAAAAGAGTGGATTGTACCATGGCCAGGTACACAGAATGACCATTGCAGGAGTTGTGGGGTCTTCCCTGACTGTGGGGTTACCAGGGGTGGGCAAACTTTTTGACTCGAGGGCCACAATGGGTTCTTAAACTGGACCGGAGGGTCGGAACAAAAGCATGGATGGAGTGTTTGTGTGAACTAATATAAATTCAAAGTAAAGGAGCGGAGGGGAGAGCAAGAGAACAGCCGAACGGGCCGGATCCGGCTCACGGGCCGTAGTTTGCCCATGGCTGGGTTAGGTGCATCCCCATGGGGGAGAGCGGGGGGGGGGGGGGGGGGGGGGATGGTTGATAACCCAGGGACTATCTCCATTTTTTCACTAGAGGCGATCTCTCCCGCAAATCCCTGGCACCGCCCGGGCCACGTGGCTCACTGTCTCTGAAATCATACCTCCTTGTAGCGCTTGCTGTTCATTAGGAAGATGACCACGAGGAGCTGCAGGTAGGCTTCCACTTCAGGCAGGAGGGGCGCTGAGGCAGCTTTTCCTGTCCGGGGACGGAACTGGAAATCAGCTTCTGTGTCCATGGGCTAGGAGAGGACAGGCGTTACCGTGGAAAAGCTCAGTCACATCACTCAACCAAAAATGTATTAAGCGTTCACTATGTATTCAATTGAATGCCTAATATAGGCCAAGATTTTCCTAGGTGCTGGGGATAAAAAATTAAAGATGACAGTCTCTTTCTAAAGGGAGTCAAGGAGGCTGGCAATACAATAGAAAAAAAGGTTACAAGAGTGTAACAATTTTACAGAATGCAATGGGGACGGAAAGGATGTTGCAGGGCCTCTCATAGAGCCAACAATCTTTTTTTTTTTTTTTTTAAATTTTATTGATTTTTACAGAGAGGAAGGGAGAGGGATAGAGTTAGAAACATCAATGAGAGAGAAACATCGATCAGCTGCCTCCTGCACAGTCCCCATTGGGGATGTGCCCGCAACCAAGGTACATGCCCTTGACTGGAATCGAACCTGGGACCCTTCAGTCTGCAGGCCAACGCTCTATCCACTGAGTCAAACCAGTTAGGGCAAGCCAACAATCTTGGTGGCGAGAGTAAACCACTACACCTGGAACTACTACAAATTCTATCAGTCAGGGTTTAATAAAGTGACATAATTTTAGAGATGAGATCAATAATAATGAGACCAAAAAAAATTTTGTGTGTGGGAACAAAAGAAATTTTGGGGAAATGTACTTACTTATACATAGTACTTATTTTCAGATTTAGTCACCAAAAGTGGAATAATGTGAACAGCTCAAAAAGTGACCATGTTGGGTGGATTTAGGGATATAAGGTTAAAAAACATTCCAGGTGGCCTGGGGGCTTTTCCCCTTTCCCTGACAATAGATTCTTTATCATTCCACTTCAAGGAATTTTCTAAGCTTTCACATCTATGGAACAGACTGTAAGTATATAGGATTTTAGGTGGCTGAAGGGTCAGGCCCTGGATTGTGTGCCATGAATAATAAGGGCGATTTCACAGCCAGAAAGGAAAAGGAGAGGCCTCTCCTGGCAGAGACCACTACCACTATCAGACTACCTCCCTCAGCATTCACTATGTGCCAGGCACCATTCTAAGCGCTTTACGCATACTCCTCCCCTGCCATGCCCCCCAAATCTGTCCATCACATTCAACAAATGAAGAAAATGAGACACAAAGAGGTTAGGTGGTTAGGTTACTTGCTCAAGTCCCACAGGTACCAAATGGTAGAGTTGGGATTCAAATTTAACTCTACCTCCAAACCCTGTGCTCTAGACCCCCGTTTCACACGCCCCCCATAGTGAACCTCAGAGGCAAAGAGGTGGGGGCACCTTCTCCTAGGACAACGGAGACGCCATCCGATTGGCGGAGAGGTCTGTGTTGGGGGCAGTAGGAAATGAGTTTGGTGGGAAGGTTCCTGATTCCCAGCTCCTGTCCCTGACTCGGAAGGATGACACTACAGGGCAGAAGGATGGTGCCCTTGGCCATGGGCAATGGCTACTAAAATGGACCGCTTTGCTTCATTTCTCTGCTGCAGCAGGTGACAAGACAGAGCTTTAGGATGCGCCTGATTCACTCACCTCTTCCAGAAAGGGTAGCAAGAAGTCTCGAGTGGCGTTGTTTGAGGTGAAGAAGCCATGCACAGCCTTATATAGAACATAGTGGTTGAGGCGGCGTGACGTGGAAGGCAGCATCCGCAGGGCCCTCAGTACGTATCGAGGCTCCTTGCCGGAAACTGCCTTCTCCAGCTGTTTCACATGCTCCTTGATGTCTGTGAAGGACCAGAGAAAAAAATGTTACTTCCAACTCTTTCTATCCTTCCCTACCCCCACCCCACTCCAGGCAAGTAGTTCTAGGGAGCCTCTTACAAAAGGGCAGAACGTGGCCAATCACCTCTTTTACCCTAGTAGGGTTCAGTAATACTTATGGATGCCATACAGGGATTTTAAGACATCACCAAGTGCCAAAGAAAAATAAAGCTGGGGTAGGGAAAGGGGTAGAGATACGAAGAAAAAAAAAAAGATGAGAAATAAAACAAACTCATGGATTTTTATCAGATCTCGAAATAAGACTTTCCAAATGTAAACAGTGGGAGAAATCACACACACACACACACACACACACACACACACACACACACACAACTGATGAATTTGATTTCAATAAAAGAAAAATATCTGCAACAAATGTGACCAAAGATGCACATTCTTATTCTACAACCTTGTATAAATGATTAAGATAACTATGGGGCAAACAGGACATTTCTGCTGGTATAATGTAAACCAATACAGTTTTTCTGGTCAATGCCTATCCAAAACCTTAACAACATTTACCCTTTTGACTCAGGCATATTGATTCTAAACTGAAGAAAAAATTAGAAAGGTAGATTAAAAACTTGGGCAAAAGATGACTGCTGCATAACTATAAAAATAAGAAACTGGACACACTTAAATGTCCAATAAGGAAATGCAATCAACTAGTAGTTTCTTCATCACCTGTGTATATTTAGCATAGGGTGCCTGGGCCACATTAATAATACGATATAATTATAACAGCTAATATTTACGGAGGGTTTACTACGTGTTCATCATGCGCTAGGCGCAGTTCTAAGCATCGTCATTTTCACAACAACCCAATCAAGTAGATACTCTTACTCTCAGGTAAAGAAACTTAATTTTTGAACTTGTATTCTTAGCCACTATATCAGGTAGTCAGTACATGTTTCTGGAATACACTGAATGCTATGTTTGCGGATATGTTAAATAAAAGCACGCCAGGTCACCTGTATTAAGCTATGCCTGTTCCAAACGATACATATAACTCGATCTGAATTATAGGAGAGCAGCTTAAAACTTCACAGGAAAAAATGTTAACCATGGTTGATCCCCCTTCTCCCCCCTGCTACACTTCAGACTTCTCGTATTTTCCAAAATTTCTACAATGAACACGAGTTACTTTATAATAAAAGTGAAGTATTTATAACAAACGTGTACATAGTAGGTAATACCGAGCAGCACCTTTGCTACTGGCTATCATTATTTTAGGTAAAAAGATCGTTATTAGCTAAGCCCAGTGACCAACCTACTTAGAGTAGGAGCTGATGCAGTCAGCACTCTCACCCCCTCAAAACACCACCCAGAAGCATAACGGCGCTTCCTTCAGTGTGTTTGAGCTAGTTTCTCATGCACTTTAGAGAGAAAAGCCAAGAAATTGGCCAGTCCCACTTGATCGGAAACTGGGGAAACAGCAACAGGCTCAGAGTGAGAAAGGTGAAACGTGAACTGGGAGGAACAAGAGGACTTGGAGGAGAAGGGAACTCAGCTGGAAGGCGAGTGTTAGGAACTCAACGATGATAGCTAAAAAGTTCAAAGTGTGTCATGTATTTAAACCCTTTAGAAACAGAGTAGGAGTAAGGGCTTGAAGGGAGAAGAAAAAAGAGATGGGATCGTTTGGGCACCTGAGTTACAGAAAGGAGGAAGCAAGATACTAGGTAGGAAGGGCTCTTTTAGGGGAGTTTGCTAGAGGTAGCTAACACAACAGAAACCTTTGAACACACTTAAAACAAGGGCCAGTGTTCCGCGTCTTCCTGACCCCTTTTACACACATAAACACAAACAGTGGTTTCTAGAGGGATCAGTCGTATACATCGGGCGCGACAGAATCAGGATGTAAATGTGAGTTACAGAGGAGGACTAGGGAGAAGGCGTCTACACACCCAGGGAGACCCAGTCCTAGATGCAATCCCGGGCGGGGTGGAGGTGTGTGGCGAGGGAGGAGTCCTGAGCCCGGAGTAATTGGGGCTGGGGTTGCGAGTGTCAGGGTAGTGGGGTCGGGAAATTTGGGAGGGGGGGGCGATCCTTAGGAACCAGGGTTGGTGGAGGCTGCGCTGGGGTCCCAAAGAGAAGCTGATCATGGCACGTCCCCGGCCCAGACTTTCGTACCCTCCAAGGTGATGGTGTCCAGCTCTCGCTGGGAGTGCTCAGTCGCCGTCGCCGTCTTCCCGTCAGCCTCCCCGGTTGACCCGCTACCCGCCGTCGCCTCCTCTTTCATCTCCACATCCTGGGGGGTCGGGGGTACCGGCGGTTCCTGTTCCCCTCCGCCCGGCGGCGGCTTCGCCTTGTCCGCGCCGCGGCGCCGCGCGGAGCCCTCCTGCTTCATGGCACACGGGGTCGCGGCCTAGTCCGGGGACTGAGGCCGGGGCCTCGCGTGAATTCTCGCAGCAGAGAGCTGGAACCAAGTCGGGCCTGCACACGAGCGCGGGATCGCTACGGGCCGCACGATGACGGAGCAGCAGCAAACCCTTTCCCAGCGCGGGGCCTGCTGGGAAACGCCAGGCCCACTGGGCCGAAGGCCGAGTCAACAAAGGGGAAAGAAATCAACAGCCGAGTGCAGGATGGGGGAGGATCTTCGATGGAGGAGCGGGGAGGAGCCTGTTTGGGTTTGTGGTGCTTGCTTTGCAGTATTTCAATGTTGATTTTCTTGTCATCCTCCGGAGTGCATTTCTGTGCTTGTCCACGAGAGGTCCCCACAGGCTCCAAGCTGGGTTTCCTCGGACTCGGCGCCTCAACTAGCGAGGAGTGCGTAGGACCTGTGGGAGC
Source organism: Plecotus auritus (assembly GCF_963455305.1). Taxonomy (NCBI): domain Eukaryota; kingdom Metazoa; phylum Chordata; class Mammalia; order Chiroptera; family Vespertilionidae; genus Plecotus; species Plecotus auritus. The sequence continues at coordinate 9,273,459 of NC_137774.1, forward strand.
GCAGGGCGTGATGACGTCACGAGTAGCCGGGCCGGTTTCTGCCCAAACTCTCTCTATTTGCCCCGGGTTGAGTCGCCTTCCCGATCCGCGAGGCTCACCTTCAACGGCTGCCCAGTGCGTCCCGCGCGAGGGAAGAAAAGCTGCGAAAAGAGGGATGTGGAGCTAGGGGCTGTTGGGCTTAAAATAAAACCGAACTATGGGATCCAGCCTTCCTTATCAGGTTTTTAGCTAACGCTGAAAATAAGGCATAAAAATCCCTGCAGCCTGGGAGGGTGGGTAGGGGTAGAGCGCATTTGCGTACAATCACTCCAGTTTAATAAAGTGTAGGGGTCCACTCTGTATGGCCCGGGGCTAGCGCATTCGGGGGGCGCCGTGGGAACGCATAGCTGCAGAAGGCAGGCTGCTGGAAGCTGTGCTCCCTGCCGTGTGTCGTGAAGGAAAGAGGCGGGAAGCCCCTACTGGCAGAGGCTTCAGGGAGGCCTTTGGGGCGCCTGTGGGCATCCAGACAGACACTGGAGTGAAACAGGGACCAGAATAATAGTGTACCTACGGAGAGCCTGAGACTCCCCCAGGGGAAAGAAATTGGATCAGAAGTCCTGTCCACTTATTTTACAAAGGAATCGCCCAGTGATTCTGCAGGAGGTGGATACATATTCTAATTTCCTAAGACAAAACAAAAACTTCCTACCCTCTTGGAACTTTTATCTCCTCCATAATGGAAGTCCTAAGTTTTAGATCAGGTCAGACCCCACAAGACAGTCTAGCTGTCTTGTAAGGTCCTAGAAGACAGAGAATATGTTTTCACTATCTTCTCCTTTAAATTTATAGAATAAATTCTTTAAAATTTTTTAAAAGTATTGATTGATTTTAGAGAAAGAGAGGAAGGAAATAGAGAAACATCGATTTGTTGTTCCACTTATTTATGCATTTACTAGTGACCCGGTGCACAGATTTGTCCACATTGAAAGGAAATTAATTAGAAGGTGGCCAGTGGGGCGGGACTGGGTGAGAGGGGCTGGACACGCCCTGGAGCCAACTTCCTGGGTCTATCCCCAGTGTCTGCGCAGTGAGCGGGGTCCTTCCAGCAGGTAGGGTCCCTCGGCAGGTGGGGTCCCTCGGCAGGTGGGGTCCCTCAGCCTGGCCTGCGGGGATCAGGCCGAAACTGGCTCTGGGACATCCCCTGAGGGGTCCTGGAGTGCGAGAGAGCACTCTGCAAACTTGCTGTTGTACAGGGTGTGGAACGAAAACCTAAGAGTTCAGTAAACCAGATTTGGGGCGACAGTGTCCCAGCAACAATATAACCTACAGCCAAAAGTGGAATCATGCGGCTGGCAAAGAATCAGGTTCCCTCCTCTCTGTTTTCGGGGTGCATCACCCAAGAACCTCCACTGTCAAGTCACTGCAGCTTGGCAGCTCCTGTGTTGAGCATCTGCCCCCTGGTGGTCAGTGTGTGTCATAGCGACCAGTCCGACAGTGGGAGGGACACTTAGCATATTAGCCTTTTATATATATAGATTGGTTGATTCTTATGTGCCCTGACCAAGGATCACACCTGCAACCCTGGTGTATCCAGACAATGCTCTAACACAGTGGTCAGCAAACTCATTAGTCAACAGAGCCAAATATCAACAGTACAACGATTGAAATTTCTTTTGAGAGCCAAATTTTTTAAACTTAAACTTCTTCTAACGCCACTTCTTCAAAATAGACTCACCCAGGCCATAGTATTTTGTGGAAGAGCCACACTCAAGGGGCCAAAGAGCCGCATGTGGCTCGCGAGCTGCAGTTTGCCAACCACAGCTTTAACCAACTGAGCTCCCTGACCAGGACTTTACCATATCCTTTTCATACTATTGTACCAAGTAGCTCATGCACTAAACAGCCACTTGCTAAATGGAAAAATGTGTGCTCCAGTTTTAGGGGAACATGCCTTGACCAATTCTTCCCTAACTATCCCCCTTCCCCGTAGGGCTCGGGAATGGATAACAGGACTTTTGAGTCATCACTGGAATAAACTCATTAAAGCCTCTTCATAACGCCGTATCTGTAACTGAAGGTGGGCGAGAATGGCAAAGGAAGAAAACAGGTGAGCCTCGTTGTTCATCTTTACGAAGTTACCCTTCTGGATAGTTAGGGTGTTAGCTCACCTCTTTATTACGTTTACATCATAAGATTAGAACAATCAAGTCAGCAGATAACTACTCAGTATGTCCTTGAGCAATAGAGTGAGGCCTTAGAACATGCCCCAGAATCGGGGAGGATGGCTTAACACAAAGTCTTTGTGAGTTGGTCATGAATTCTTGGTGAGTGAGGGAACTAATCAAGGTCAGGGGTGGCTAAGAAGGGGAAGAGTTTGACTCCTGGGGCCAAAAACCTTGGAGAAATTATTCCATCCACAAAACTATTTTAAAAGGGGTTGGTGAAAGATATTAAAACCAAGTTTTAGTCGGAGGAGGATGGTATAACTCTAGCAGTTTTATGAGATTGTAATATCCATGTTAGCAGGTCCATATGCAAGTCTACCCATATCACTTCCTCCCACAACCACCCTGAACTGAGAGCAGAAGAGGAAAAGGTGAAATCAGAAGATAATAGCACAATTTCTTTTTTTAAAAGTTGTTGGTCAATATATATATTGATTTCAGAGAGGAAGGAAGAGGGAGAGAAAGAGAGAAACATCAGTGATGAGAGGGAATCATTGATCAGCTACCTCCTGGATTCTCCCCAGTGGGGATCAAGCCCGCAACCTGGGCATGCGCCTTGACCAGGAATCAAACCTCAACCTTCTGGTTCATAGGTCAATGCTCAACCACTGAGCCACACTGGCCAGGCAGGTATCTTTTTTTTTAAAATCACCTATTTGCATTTTAAAATTATTTATTCATTTGTTTGTTTTTAGAGAGAGGGAGAGAGAGAGAAACATCGATTTGTTGTTCACTTCATTGATTGATTGATTCTTATATGTGCCCTGACTAGGGATTGAACCTACAACCTTGGCATATTGGGACAATGCTCTAACCAACTGAGCTACCTGGCCAGGGTCTATCTGCATTTTTGTCCAATAAACTTGAAAGTTGTCTTACTCTTGTTTGGGGTTTGTACAATGTATCTCTAGGTTTTTGCCTTTCCCAGTCCCTTAACCCAAGTCCAGAGGCCTCCAAAGGCTCCTCTATGAAGACAAGCTGCTTTGATGATATCTCACTTTAGAATCTAGATTCCACATTCTGTGCCCTCATAGTTCTTCTCTGAGTATTTCCCAGCTGGCCTGAGGACAGTGTAATAGTATTCATGTACATATGATCTATATGTAGTATGACAATGTCTATTTTCTTTTCTGGCACAAGTTAAGAATTTCCTTATGACAGATTCTTTAAAGAAAACACCAAAGACATTTCATCCAAAGTGAAATATTTTCCATTAACTCCAGTAAAGCTTGATTTTTAAAAGCACAAGATTGAGGGATTGGGATAGAAAATTAATTAACTTAGGTTTTGCTGAAATGGTTCATAATTTTAAAAATCTGAGTGTTTCTACTCTCAGAGGACTTAAGCATCAGCGGATGGGCAGAGCTACAGGGGCAGGAGGAGATACAGAGTTGGTCAAGTGGAAATTGGTTATCTTGGGGGATCAGCTAGGGTTTTCATCCTCCTCGGCCTGGTGGCTATGAAATGCCCTTGAATGTTAAGGACATAGCACAGTGAGGTAGGGGAGGCATTAGGGAAGCAAGAAGCCGATGGAAAAGGCAAGCTTAGGAGGCCTTGGTCAGTAGCTGCAGGAAGGAGAGGCCAGCATAAAGGGCACAGAGGTGGGGGAGGGTGTCTGGGTCCCATGTGTATTGGGGGCTCGATCTCTGCACTTCCAGGCCGCTCAGCCCCACTAGGGCCTCTGTGAGGATCAGTTCCTCTTCCCCAAGGGAGGCGAGCAGGTTAGACTGCAGGGGAAAAACACCCTCTTTGTCACGTAGAAAATTCTGTTCCATTGTGCTCTCCACCTGGAAGGAACAAAAACAGCATGAAAAGAAAGAACTGGAAACCTCTTTTCCTTTCTCCTAACTCATAAAAACCACAGATGCCTACCTTTCTCTTATTATAACTCCTTTCATTACATTACATTACAACTCCACTTGGGCCTTTTTTTTTTTTTTAAACATTGATTTTTAGAAAGAGTCAGGGAGAGAGAGAAACATCGATTAAAGTGCCCTGACCTCAATGTGCCCTGATCGGGGATCAAACCCGCCATCGTTTGGTGTATGGGACGGTGCTCCAACCAACTGAGCCACCCTGGCCAGGGCCCGTCTGGACCTTTTAACAACCCTGTACAGAGCGCAGCTCGTTTGTTTTTAGGCTCATTTACTCAGAGACAGTAAAAGATGAGTTCACATCACTTGGCTAGGACTAAGCAAAACCAGAGTGTTCTGTCTCTCCTTCCACGATCAGGCTGAAAAACCCAGATAACTGCCCAGACATCTTCTCTTCTATCTCTAGCTGTGAAATAGCAAAAAGGAAGAAATGAGATAGATAAGAAGGGGTATGAGGTGCTGGGGTAAGACAGAGGCCCTCCAGGATGGTTCTGCCAGGAGGCGACGTTTGTCTCTTTTCCCTGGTTCTGGCTGACTCCCTCCCCGCCTCTCCCAGGTATCTGCTGCTTATTCTCACAAGTTTCAGTTGCACAGGCAGGATCTTTTTCTCCATGGATTTCACCAGCAGCTTCTGTTGGGCTTCACTTAACTCTGAAGAAAGAGCAGAGAAAGAGATGTGTGTTGTTGGTGCATAGGGAACTACAGACTCCACCTGGGTACACGTCCGGACTTCCAGCATTGATGAATTCATCCATCCAGCCACAGGTGAATGCCTGCTCTGGGCCAGGCACCTTTCCTGAGTATGTTCGGTAAAAATGTACTCCCTTCACTCAAGGAACTTGCAGTCTAGTGGAGAAAACCAAGGAACGTGCAAACACAGTACACAGTGTTAGGGGAGCCATAGGGGAGGGGTCTACTTTGGTCTTGGCATTTGATGGCAGACTTCTTAAGAGAGCAAACGTCTCAGCTTATACCTAAAGGACCAGAGAATTCTTTTAAGTGGGGGGATGTTTCCTGCAGAGCGAAGAAGAGAATTCAGGGGGCAAGATCAGATGATGTTACCCTCTGAAATGAATGCTAACAAATATCGATAACATGTGATAAGATGAGCTATATGTTATCCCAACCTCTGTTTGCAAGACTAGGCCATCCTCTCAGACTGTCCAAGGTGACCAAGTGAATCCTTAGGCATGAGACCAATTTTTAAAAATGTAGATATAAGCTACTTAATTGTGCTATAATTTGCCTGGCATTCATTCAATTACTTATTCATTCATTCACACATTTGGGAATTCACTCAGTGATTCATTCCTATCACCAAAAGGGTGTATAAATGAAGGCCTTATTCCTTACTTACCTGTTAGGGCTCCAAGGAAGTAGAGGATGGCGCCCATAACCTCCTTGGATATGAGGACATCTTTTGGGAGTGCCTCCAGCGTCACTTCATGTCCTTTGTCTAGAGCCCCTTCAAGCTGTGAGGAAAGGTGGGTGACTAAGATAACACGAGGAAGGGGCCCAGCACGGTGTCTGGCACATAATCCCTTGACATGTGTCAACTTCCACCGATTTCCAGATTTCTTTTTCAAGGTATCAAGTCCTGAAAATATTGGACTCGGGGGTTCCTTGGTTCCTGAGCCTTGCATCCTGGAAAGGAAAGTTCCGGCCCCCTTCCAAGAAGGCCCTGCTGGCCTGCTGCCTCCCCCGTCCATCAGGAAGGTGCATGTGCTTTGGAAACTGCACTGTTTGTCCTTCTCCAGAGGCACCAGGGTAGCCTGGGGCACTTGGCCAGCTTGGGGAAGGCATCTGTTGTCAAGTCCTGGCCCCTGATCACCTTCTGCCAGCGTCAGATCCCCCCTGCCTCCCCCGCCCCGGCGCCCAGCTGCAGCTGCACCAAAAACCTCCCTTCTCCCAACCTCCCCGCCCCCCTACACTTCCACTGGGACCTCACCGTGACCTCCAGGTCTTGTAGCTCCTTTTTCTTTCCTAGAAGTTTGCTGAGGGCCGTGAGCAAGGAGCTTTGTCCCATGTGACTCAGCTTCTCCACTTCTTGGGTCTCTCGTTGAATCTCTTCTTTGAGTGTCTTGAAGTCCTTATGTATCTCCCCTGTGGGGACAGTAAACATGGCAAACAGGCGGCTCTCCATCTGGCACCCTCCCCACTCAGACAGCATTCTCCCTGCAGGCTCCTTCACACACCCCTTACAGGTCCCGTGCTCTGCTCCCAGCTTTAGCCTGGCCTCTCTTTTTTCTTGACCAAGGAATGAAATTATGAAGTTATCCATTAGCCCTGACTTGAGATACGTATGTGTGTGTGTGAGGGGAGGCAATTAGGGGCGAGGAGGGGCCCAGGACCCACAGTACCATCTAAGCCAGCCGTGGGCAAACTACGGCCCGCGGGCCGGATCCGGCCTGTTCGGCTGTTCTATCCGGCCTGCGGAGCCGAAAGAGCGGAGGGTTCTAAAAGTTGAGTGGCTAAAAGTTGAGAAGGAAGGTCTATTTCCCCTTCTCCTGAGTTAGTTGGCAAAGAAGAATGACTGGTGACTGAGTGAAGGCTAAGATGGGACTGCTCCTGAGATCCGTGGGTGGGTCTATAGACAGGCATATGGGTGGATCAGGGTTGACTTGAACCTTGGCCTGACCCTGTAGGGACCTGGCATTCTAGGAGAATGTCCAGCCTGCTTTGGAGAGATTGGCTTCCTGGCGGTGGCGTCAATCCCCACGACCTGGGATTCAGCACTTGTCTTCCCCGCCCTCCACCCCAATGCTTCTCCTACACCAAAATCTTAGGAGAAACTCACAAAATTCCTTACCAACATCAGATGCCTGGATGACTGAGAAGAAAAAAAAAAAAAAAAGATAAGAATGTAATCCTCCCAAACAATAGCCATACCCAGGCAATGAAACATTAATGGGGGGTTAGGATACCCAGCCAGGCGATGAGGTTTAATGGGGGGGTTAGGATAACCAGCCAGTTTAAGGATACTCTTGTCCCATTCGTGGGAGGCAGGAATGGGTCAGGAGAAAAGCTAATGCAGTGGGAAAATGGCACCTGGATTGAGTTGTCAACGCTGTGACTCAGCTGCTTCCTCCGCAGGTGCTGGGCGGTGGGTGGAGTTGCAGAGGTGTGCGTAATAGGTTAGAGCTACTAAGGCCCTCCAGGACAGCGGTCCTGTCTGGGGCATCAGCCCACCTGGGCATCTCATGCAGAGACTTCCCCTTTCCATTGCTTGTCCCTAAACAACTGGCATTTCTGCCATGTTTCAGGGACGATTGTTTGCTGAGATCTGCTCTGCCATGCTCCCTGTCAGTCCCATGGAGGAGGTAATAAAACAACAACTGGAGTTTTAAAATTCTGAGTCAAAAAAGTTACAGCGAAATGGCAGGAAACACTTACGGATGAGCTTCTCCTCTTCTGGCTTTTCTGAAGACAGAAACAATGCACGTATGTCAGCATAACACCTACTCATGCCTTTTAATCTAGAGCAGTTGTCAAGGCAGCTTTATCAGTGATCATTATAAAAACACACAGAGCCAGGCCAGCTGGCTGGCATGGCTCAATGGTTGAGTGTCAACCTATGAACCAGGAGGTCACAGTTCAATTCCCGGTCAGGGCATATGCCACAACAGTCAGGGCATATGCCCGGGTTGTGGGCTCGATCCCCAGTTGGGGGTGTGCAGGAGGCAGCCCATCAATGGTTCTCTCTCATCATTGATGTTTCTATATCCCTCTCCCTCTCCCTTCCTCTCTGAAATCAATAAAAATACATTTTTAAAAAAAATCGCGCACACACACACACACACACACACAACCCACACGGAGACTATGTTAGCTCATCTGCCCACAATTTGAGAACACACACTGTCTCTACGTCTTATTTTTGCTTCCAATTGTGCCTTTCAGTCTCTTTCTGTTTCACTGTCCCTCTTGGGTGGTATTCATAGGCCTTTATCTGTCTCTCCTAGAGTTCAGAATAGATATTTTTAGGGACTTGGAAAACAAAACCAGGGGCTCCTTGGCAGGGGGATTATGGTGTGTGTGTGTGCTATTAAAAGGCACAGTCTTTAGCAGATAATGTCAGGGGTAGGGCAGAAGATCTGGGGAGCCAGGAAGCAGTCTTACTTACCTGCAGGAAGGAAGGTTTGCATGTTATCATTGTAGATATGTGGAATCTCTGTAAGGAGCAAGAGAGAGGAGAGCAGAAACCTTAAACAGCTGCTCCATCTTTCTTTCTCTAGTCTCACGTCTATGGGCTCTACTGAGGGCTGGGACCCTGCCCTCAAATGCCTCGCTGCATCTTTAGCTCCTCCTCTCTTGCTAGAAGGAATCCTTTTTCCCTCTGTAAATCCTTTCCTGTGATAACAGTCTTCTCTCCCTTACATTCGAGTACTGGTTTCTGGGTCTGTTTCCTCCACTGGCCACAGACTCCTTGAAGCTGATTGCTCTCAGCTCCCTCTCCCCCGAAGCTAACGCAGTGCCTAGCACACAGGAGATGCTCAGAACCGGGAGTCCCTTCACTCTCTCTCCAGGGCAGCCCCTGCTGTTCTATTCCTTGAAGTTGGACCACCATACAACACACTGGTTCACTAATTCCCTGACATTGCCACAAGAGGGGACCAGGATGTCTTAGTATTGGTGCAGGTAATTCTTGTCTTGTCTTGAGCGGAGAACACGCTGGTGTCTACTCACCCCATTCATTTTCCCCTTTGACCATCAGCTGTCGCACTCGAAAGGCCAGGATGCAGCCCTTGGGGATGGTTACCGCCTCCTTGTGGTTGATGGATCCCTAGGATGAGACAGTGAGGATTTGTGAATCTGCCGAGATCCTAAGTATGAGACATTGGAAGTGGAAGTGGGGGGTGAGGGTGCAAGTGAAGGGCCAGTTTGAGGGCCTTTGGGGAGACAAGAAGTTGGGAACCCTTCCCTGGTGTCCCTGATTGCCTTTCTACCTGGTCCAGACTCCATGGAGTGGGCTTCACAGCTCTTTTGCTCATTTCCACAGGTCATCCCACTAATGATCTGTATCTCCCTTCCTGGTTCAGACACATGAAGGAACTGGGCAGACCTGTGCATCCCTGTCCCACCTTAGAACTTCCATCCAGGCCTTGGTTCCTTCTTCCTCTTTGCAATCTGTCCCTTGCTCACCTCCTTCAAGAAACCTTCCATGACTAACTCCTACTCCCAGTTCCAACTCATCCCTTGAATATTTATACAAAATAGACAGAGGTATCCAGAACATTACTTATTTACATTGAATTTTCCAACCTAGGTGTCAACTCCATGAGACAGAACTTTCTGAGAACAAGGATGTCTCTCCTGTAGATGGGGAGCACCATGAGGGAATACCATGACTGTGAGTTTCCCCTTCTCTGATAGATCCCTGTGGCATGTGGCACATTTATGTCTGGCCAGCAGGGAACTGGATCTTGAAGAGCAGGGAGAAAGAATGGGTCCTTGATAGTGTCCTGGATGGGCACTGATGGGGCAAAGTCAATGCAGCCTCTGTGGAGAGGCTGAATGTAAGTGTGTGTGTGTGTGTGTGTGTGTGTGTGTGTGTGTGTGTGTGTGTGTGAACCAAACCTGTAGCCCCAATGGGGCGAAGAAAGGGAGGGAGAAGACACCCTCTGCCTTGCCAGCTCTCTCTAGAGTGACCTCCTGCACAGTCTCCACCACTTCCATCACCACATACAGGTTCTCTCCTCGATCTCGCATCTCTTTCAGGAACGGGTGTTCTGCTGACAGCTTCCTGTGGCAGGAGAAACATAAGGGAATCATCCAGAGCTTCTCCCCGCCTGGGCCCTGGCCTCCCCTTTTCTTCTGTCATGCCCAGGTGCTAGGCATAGCGGTGTCAGGGAAAGAGTGGGGACTCAGAGGAAAGACCGAGGTTGAAACTCAGATCGCTGCTGACAGCAGGGCAGCTCCTCTGTCTCAGTGGCCTCATCTGTAAAGTGAGGGTAATGACCCCTACCCCCAGGGTGCTGAGAGAGAGACTGGGCACTCATCTGGCCCAGGACAGAGCCTCGTGGTTGCTTCTTTCTCTCTTTCCTTGGCCTTGGGGTGGACTCCCTTCCCTTTCCTCCCTGTTCTTAGCTTAGCATCTCTCCTAGGGGCCTTTCCGTCTCTTATCCTCTCTCTTGCTGTTAACACCAGTTTCCCTTTCTACTTGCCTACATACATAAACATGTCCTTTGATCTTGCTACTTCCTCAAACTGGCATTGTTCCTTTCCTTCACTTCATTGGTAAATATGTCAAAAGATATGCCTATACCCCCTGTTTTTACTTCCTCCCCGCCTTCGCCAAAATTCTTCATGCTTTGGCTTCTGTTTCTACTCCTCAACGGAAGCCACAACGACTTCCCACTTACCAAACTCAAAGACCTTTCCTAACTTCGAGCAACATTGGACCCTGCTGTCCAAACCCCTTGTGAGATGCTGTCTTCTGGCTTCTGATCACCTGGTGCCACCCCGGTTCTCCTGTCTTTCTGGCTTCTAAATCCTATCCATTCTGTCTGCATCACATTTGCCCTAAAATTTTATGTTGTCTAAGATTCCGTTCTCAGTTCTCTGCTCTCTGAACTCCTACCCCATTCCTATAGTTGTAACCTTTATGTGGCTGATCACCACATATGTATTTATCTCTTGACTTCTCTCTTGAACTCCAGACCCTCATTTTCAAATACCTTTAACATTTAAAAAAAATTGGGGTCTTGTTGACATAAAACACTGTACTAGTTTTAGCTGTATAACATAATGATTTGATATATGTGTACATTGAGAAGTGATTACCACAATGAGTTTAGTTAACAGCCATCACCACACATAATTACAATTTTTTTTTCTTGTGATGAGAACTCTTTTACTATCTTCTCTCTCTAGCAACTTTCAAATATAGAATACAGTGTGGTTAACTATAGTCACTCCAAGTACGTATTGACCACTCTCACCTGTTGTCTCAGTGGAAACATGAACTCAAAACATCCAAAAGAAACTCACAATCTTTCTCTCCAAATACACTTCTAAACTCGGTCTTCCTGTCTTTATTACTGTCATTACTTGGGTCAAATATCAAAGTCATCTTGGGGTTTTTATTCTTATATATTTAATTTATTTATTTCAATAAAAATTATATATATATTTAAGGTGTACAACATGTTTTGATATACACAGAGAAATGATTATTATAATCAAGCTAATTAACATGTCCATCTCACAGTTACCATTTGTGTGTGTGTGTGTGTGTGTGTGTGTGTGTGTGTGTGGTGAGAGCACCTGCAATCTACTTTTAGCAAATATCCAGGCTACAATATAGAATTATTAACGATAGTCCCCACACTGTACATTAGATCTATATTAGCGTCGTCTTTGACAAAACCCACTCTCTAGTCGGTTGGCAGGTCCAGTCCATTCTGCTGCCCCAGAGGCCTTGCACCCGTTCCTCCCTCTTTGCTCTGACTACTTTTCCCAGCTCATGTCCTCACTTTCATCTCCGATGGATAGGGGAACAGCGTCTTGCCTGGTCTGCCTGCTTCAACTGCTTCAAACCCCTGTCTCTTGTGCACTAACTAACACTCTTCCTCCATCTGGTTAGACTGATCATGACATACATCAGAGCATCGCCAGGGTCCCTCTGGTGCCTATAGAATAGTTGCATCTCCTTGAGCAGGCACCTGGTTCCTGTGTGTTCTGGGCTCACCCTAATCTCCCTTTGCTCCACTCATACCTCTTCATGGTCCCTATAAGTTTTGCGATTTCTCACCCACGTGCCTTAGTAATGCCCTTCTCTCGGCCCTGGATGTCCAATTTCTACTCATCTTTCAAGGCCTAGATCATGGGCTGCGTCCCCTGTGAACTCTGTCCTCATTTCCCCAGCTGGAAGTCCCCCTGACCTGTCACAAAACACAGACAAACCCGTCCTATGGCACTCACCACTTCTTGCCTTGAATTCTAGTTACTGTTATATACTTTTCTCACACTCCTAGATCTCAAGGTTCTTGGACCAAGATGTTCTAGTGCACTCCAGCACCTAGTAGGGTGCATTGCACTTAGTAAAGCTATATAAATTTTACTGGATGATTTCTCAAGCATCCCAGTCCTTCCTTCCTGCCTCCCTACCCTTCACCTGCTTCTTTCAACCACTACTTAACTACTTAAAAGTCAGTTCCCTTGTCAAACCAAACATCTGAGGTGCCCAGCATCAGCATGGCATCTGCCACACCCCTTGTGCTGCTGGGGCAGCAATCCCAAGGGCTGCCCTGGGAGTGTGGGGGCCAGGCTTGAGGTAATTTATGAGAGCAGAATGCTGGCTCAAGCTGCAGTGGGGAGCAGTTAAGGACCTGTTCTTTTAAAGTGTATTTCATAGAGTCTTAGGGTAGGAAGGAATCCTTGAGATTTCCATCCAACCCCATCATTTTTCAGGAAACAAAACTGAGGTCCCAAGAGCAGAAATGACTTTTCCAAGGTCATAGAGCAAGTTCATGTGAATACACTCATCTTCATATGTGTGTGATTGCGGGGGTGGGGGGAGGGGTGGTGGGGTGGTGGTACCAGAGGTAGTGGAAGGACAGGGGAGTGGTTAGAAAGTGGCTTGGAGGCACCCATAGGCCAGAGCATCATCTTTGAGAGTTCCCCTGTGGTGATCTTTAATTCAGGGACCAAGGCACCCTTTCCATGCAACACCCTACCCCATCCTGGTAGCCCCCATCCCTGCCAACTCTCACCTCTCCTGGTGCAAGGTCTCCAGGGCCTTGGGAGCCACACTGAGTGTCTGGACCTCCAAGGTGCTGCTCCGAGACAGTCCTGCAGTCCCCGTCACCTTGACTGTCCTTGGCACATCTACCTGTCCCTCCACTCGGGCATCCAGCATATTCTTAAAGGCAAAGTTCCCAGAGTCTGTTGGATCTGCAGGAGGGAGAAGATGAAAGGGGGTGGGCCGAGAGGCATCTACCCGCCGTCCCCCACCTCCCGTGAGAACTTCGGGCTAGATGACACCTAACCACATCTGGGTAGAGGGAGCTTTGGGGTCCTCCTCATAGGCTCATGCCTGGGCCCCCTTCCTCTGTCCCCAACCCCACACCCGAGGCTTACTTGAGGGTGAGCAGCCAGGTTCCAGCACATCCAGGAGGGTGTAGTCAGTGCGCAGGTACCGGGCACCCCAGAAGAGCGTGCTCTTCCTTTTCCTCAGCACCAGGCAGAAGGGGTGGAAGCGCTTGAAGTCTATTAGGCTGTCCAGGGGTGTCAGGTCCCCTCGAGGGTTTAGCTGTCTGGTCAGGGCCCGGGTGACATTTTCAAACATGGTCATTGTCTCTGGGGTTGCGGGGGAGACAGAAGAGTGACAAGTTGGGAGACCAGGCCATGGGACGGCCCCTGCAGAGAGGGATCACCCTTAGGACGCCTGGATTCTTGGAATTCTGCGTTGAAAGGAACCAAAGGATTCTTCATTTTATGACGAGGAAGTGAGGCCTCGAATCTGAGACAGCTTGCCCAAAGCCACTGGCTGGCTAGAGAAGCCAGCCCTGCCCTTTCTTTGTCAAGGACTCTCCTCAATCCACACACATTTTATTCACGAACTTGGAGCCTGGCCGGAGCGTTTCATCAGTGATGGAAGTCAAGCTCTTCTCACACAGCTATGCCCACCTCATCTTCCCAGAGAACTGTGACAGCCAGGACCAGGGCTGCCAGGGGACGGAGGCAGCCACCACTGGCGCTGAGAGCCTGGGGAGGCAGTTGCCCTGATTTGGGGGTTGGAGTCACTTCCCTGTACCCATACTTCCCTGTGCCCTCCTCCTGGCTCCTGGGTGTGGGAGCCACTGCCCTCTGGGGCCTGCCCAGCAGATCCAGGCATTTCGCTGCTCTTTGCCTTTGCTTCCCTTCTGCTTACAATACCTCCCTTCCAATCTGGAGTCACTAGTCATCCTTTAAGACTTAATTCAGGTCACCTCCTCTGTGATCTCTTCCCTCATCCTTTCAGACAGCTAGTGACTCCACCCCACATCCCCAGAACAGGTGTCCCTCTGAAACACCTGCAACCTCATGTTGTTATGATCTGTTCACCTGACTCCCTGACCTACTCTCCTGTGACCTCCCAGAGGGGAGGAAATGGCTGTTAGTCATCTCAGCAGCAACAGCAGCAGCACCAGGCACAGTGCCTGGCACAGACTTGGAGCTTGGCATATGTGTGCGGAAAGAATGAATGTGGCCCTGGAGACATAAGCTGAGGTGAGAGAGCCCTAAAGAATGTGGGGCCTGCGAGAGCCTGAGGTTCATACTCTTAGGTCTCTGTCTTTGAGGTTCAAGTCCAGGTGCACTGGCTGGGCAGCAAGCTGGCAGAGCCAAATTATCCCCGTGGGTGGAAGAGGATATACCAGCTGGCCTGGAATTGCTTCACCTCCCCTGTAGGCACTTCAGAGAATCATGGAAGCAGGAGGCCGTGCACAGATGTTTGGGCTGTTCTGCCAGCCACAGGAGCTCTCCTCATTCCTGGGAGCGCCAGGACGGGGCAGGACAAACTCCCGGGCCAGCCAGACTTACCTGGGAGGGGCTCGGATGACTGCAGTCTCCTCACCAGAGAGGTGCTCACAGGCTCCCCAAGGCCAATCAGGATACCAACCCTACTGGGCTCTCGGGGACTCCTAGGCCCTTCTTGACCCACCCCTGTTCTTGTTCATCCCTCGAATAGCTCCTGCCTTCTCCGCTGTCGTCAAGCTCTTACCAGGGAGTGGTGTTAAGTCCTGTCCGGCAGCTGGGTCCGGGGTGAGGGCCCGGGGTCACTTGGTCTGTGGGTTGAGAGAGTGACTGTCCCTCACCAGGACAGGCTGCTGCTTTATGTGTCTGTGGAGGTAAGGATGTAGGCCTGCCCCAGTGACCCCACCCCTCTCCCACTCCACTTCCGGGAGAACAGCATCAACCTGTTCCACACATGTCCTGCCCCAGGCAGGTGCCAGCGTGGGTTGGGGGAGCCAAGGCCAAGGCCAAGAGAGAGGTGGCAACTGAGGTCAGCTTAATGGGCTGAGAGGAGAGGAAAGAAGGCACCTTTGGGAGAAAAGCAGTGGAAGTTGGTGTGTGTGTGTGTGTGTGTGTGTGTGTGTGTGTGTGTGTGAGAGAGAGAGAGAGAGAGAGAGAGAGATGAGGGAGGGCATCTCTGTTCTGTTATCAGGGTCATCAGGAACCATCTAGGATTTATGATGAGACCTTGGGGGTATGATAAGTGGATAAGAAATCCTGTGTGTTTACAGATTCCAGCATAAAGCAGAGCAGCTGTAAAGTGGCCCTCCATCTTTCTGCTAGTCAGCCTGCATATTACTACCTAACTTCATTTGTTTTAGTTACGTATACGTATCTACGGCGCTGCTAGAAGCATATGTCTGTGTAGGCAGAGTTGGTTTTCTGTTATTCTGTGTTCAGCATCTCTGCTCCTCATGCAACACTGTATGTACACATACACACACACTTATAGGCAGAGGCATATGGAGTTAGTGGAAAACCCAAAATGCGGTGTCTGCTGTGAGAATTTAGATGTCTCACCATAGGTCACTGGAGTCTTGCTCTTACCTGAATC